>NC_057812.1:202732292-203079367 GCF_018294505.1 Triticum aestivum
CATCTCCCTCTTCTCCATTGCAAAACCACCTCCTCTCCTCAGATGAGGATCCCCTGACATAGCCCATCCTGCCATTGAGACACTGACACATGGGTCCCACCAAGTGTGGGGCCCAACTGTCAGCGACCGAAAGGCAGGGAAACCTCTCCTCTCCATCATCTCCATTCCAAAACCACCGTCTCGCCTCTCCCTCTTCTCCATTGCAAAACCACCCCTCTCCTCTCCATCATCTCCATTCCAAAACCACCATCTTGCGTCTCCCTCTTCTCTATTGCAAGACCACCGTCTCTCCTCCCATCTTCCAAAGCTAGCACCGGACCACTCAGAAGGACATCTATGGAGAGGATGCAGCAGCTAATCAGGCAGATCACTGGTGGCGACCAGGCAAAGTTAGCCTGGTTGAAGGAGATCCTTACTTGGTTTGACAATGAGTGGGAGATTCCGAGGACGGTGAGGGCCATGTGGCAATGTATGCGAAAGAGCGAGAAGGTGGCCATGAAGGCGGCAATGTACTCCTCGGTGGCAGTCACGCCGCAGTCCTTCGAGTTCATCGAGTATCTTCTCTGGGCCACGAAGCAGATAGATTCGCCCGTGGAGAAAGTCAGGCGGAGGTGGTGGGCGTATAGGTTGAAGGTCGAGCACCCAGAGGATAACGAATCGATCGAGTGCGGTGTGCCGTTCATGAGGGTGCAGAGCCAGCCGGAGCCACATGAGTATTTGTTCTACCACCGCAAGAGGAGGTCAGATGGCACGACATCGCTTCCCCGCCGTTCTCCAAGGTTCCCTCGACGCTCGCCTCATTTCAACGGCGTCGGTGGGGTTTAAGGTAAGCTTCGCACTAACCTAATCCTCCATCTGCTCATGCTTACAATCAGTGTGACAGCAAATAAAAATCATGCTTACAATCAATCTTCGAGTACTACGCCAATCACCCTAAAATAGCTCTGGACATTTGGGTCAAAGTTGTAAAACTGTGTACAAATAAAGAAAAATAGATTGGTGCTTCTTTCAAAAAAGAGTACTCCCTAGAAAACTACCAATATAAGCTACTAGTATTTTGTTTTGAAGTCTAAGCTACTAGTATTTGGTTAGAGGATTTGTTGTCGAGAAAGATCCATCCACAGTGAGCGCCACACATCCCACTAGTGGTGGTGGATGCCAATGCTTAGATGGAGCATGGTTGGTGTCGGTAATTTTTACTTGGCACCTCGCACTCTGCATATATGCCGGTTCCATCCGTACATTTGTGCAGTTCCACCAAAATGCAGCTGAATAACCCTGTTTGCACAGATAATGAAAAAGCGTGATTACATTATAGTGGCACTAGCTGATGAAACATACACTAATAAATAGAAGAAAATATTGCGATAGTATCATAGTATGCCATTTTGGAGGGCGAGATGGGCCCTGCGACGCCTCATACTGGAAATCAACCCAAGTCTCCCCGATACACCTTTTGCTAGTGATGAACATCAATGTACAACGGTAGTACAAGGAGTGGCCTTGAGACATTCCAATCTCTATTTTTGTGCAGATCAACTAAAATTAAAGCACCCCAGTTTGCAAAAATGCTTAAACATTAACAATGGGACTTGTTGATGAAACATATACTAACAAAGAGAGGCACTTTATTTATCTAAATTGGAAATGAGATGATAGAGAGGACACTCGCTCTATTTTAACTATATTATTACTTCATTTTATCAGTGGCACTAGGGTCGAGCAAGTGGCGAACGAGGTGTACCGTGCGTCAGAAGGATGGAGGCTGGGCGTGCTTAGACTAGGATGCTGAAGCTGGCTCAATCTTCTCCCCCGATGTTTCTATGGTAGCATTTGGGTTGTAATCCAAACTTGGTCGAGCTGGTGCTGCGTCCCCTACCTGCCTAGCTTATGTGGCGAACTTGTCTCCTGGTAGTACTCAGTCCGGTCTAGTAGTAGTTGCATAACTGCCCGTTTACACTAAGATGTTGTCGGATAATGGTTCTCTATGGTAGGGTTTCTTTAATGAAATCAGAGGAAACACCCTCTTTCGATATATAAAAAAATCATTGGCACTAGCGGTGCCAAAACATTGCCTCAAATTAATAGTGCCACTAGATTAAAGTGCAAAATAATAACATTACTACTTTATCATGGCAGTGCCAAAACAGTAGCACAAGAGCAGACTCAACATGCAGGATCTTTGGCAAATGGTCAGACCAAAAATCCACATACCTCGTGATGGGAACCATATCTGCAGTCAACGCCATCGTAGAAGGGATGACACCAGTAACCAACATGGATGATTCAATGCATGGGACCTTTTGGTGCAGTTCACCTAAAATAAGCAATGTCCCATGAGCTATCAGCTTCTTCTTCATTTTTTTAAGAAAAGGGCTTCAGCCCCGGTTCCATTTCCATTAGAAAATCAAACCCACACAGCTTCTTCTTCATTAGTTGCAATAAAATTGAGCAACGTCAAGGTTGGTTGTGAAGCTCCTGGAATGTTCAACTATAATTTTTTTATCATTTGTGTAGTTCAACTAAGATCAAGCGTGAAATGTATGTCTCTGCTTGCACAAAAAGGTGGAAAGGAGGGTGATAAACAAGTGATGAAACATACATCAAATGAAAAGAAGCATGCTCCTTATCTGAATGGCAATCCTACAAGGACACTAGCAATTTCTAAAGCAGCAGCATTTCTAGATATTAGTGTGGGCATTAGGATTAACTATGACAACCGTTAAATACGACATTACTTTAATGGTGACATTGCTTCATTTTACCAGCAACAGTACATTAACAGCTGCTACAGAGTCAATATTTGGGCACGTGAGAGTAGGCAGACCAGGACAGTTGCATTTCAAACAAAAAGAAGCAACTTATCTTAATGGGAAATTTAGCAGGACATGAAAAAAGTGCCATTGATTCTTATTACCCGAGGAATTACAGTGAAAACAACATTGGTTTAACGTGTCCTTACTTTTAATAGTGCAACTGCTACATTTTACCAGTGGCATTACATAAGAGTGGCTCGGTGCAACAAACAACAGAACATGATATCTGGGTTGGTCCCATTTTTGTTCGGTGTAGCCACCTTATACTGTGTGAGGCTAGCAAATCTAGTGCTGGACTTACTCTGTTGACTTGTCCCCCAGTCTCCACTTTCTTTCCTTTTTCAACCAATAGATCGGGTTTATATTGAGTTTGTACTATGTTTCCCTTTATTTCCCTATTAGACCAAGAGACCGGTTGGATAGCTAGTCTTTGCTACTTTTCGCCCCCATTATTTCCTCTTTCGACCAAGTCCTAGATTCAGGTAATATATCTTCCCCCACCCCCACCCCACCCCATTTCTTCCTTGTTTGAACCAAGTAGTACTAGATTTGAGTGCATGAACTACTTTTACCTCTTAACAGTCAAAATTTAGGTGGCTTTCAAACAACTGATCGATCCTATCTACGAGGGGGCCTGGGAAATAGTAAAAGATACAAATGCAGCGACGTCAGGAGCTCGAGAAGTAGAGCAAGGCCAGTTTAGAAGGAAGTTATACCTGAGACTAGCCGGGATGTCGCTAGGTGGGCGGCGGGTGGCCGGATCTGCCCATACTACCATAACAAGGAAGAAGGGGTCGGAGGCCCTCCCTAGCCAGCAGTGCTTGGGAGAGAACGGCAAGGCACACTGATCGGGACGCGCCGGCAGTGGGTAAGAGCCATCGCCGAGGACGACCGCATGAATGTTGGACATTCTCACCCTCCCCGGTGGAGAGGATCCGACTGGATCTATGACTAGCGGTGAGCAGAGAGAGAGACAGTGTGGCCACCGCTGTCGTGTTTAGATCTGGAGAGGACGAGAAAGTTTGAAGAGAGCAACACTAGCAAGCAAGTGCGAAGGCTCCTGCCTATATAGTGGAGTACTAGTTTTCTTTTGTCTACCAGAGCTGGCTTGACCTCATCAATGACTGTCGAGAAGTCTTCATGCACGTGCCCCGGAGGCGTAGTTGTCGTCATTTTGATATGAAGCACTGGATTATAACATATAACATGAAAAAATGCCACATGAGAAGAAACCATAACCTCACTGCCCAAAGGAGACAACATGAATCCCGATGGACAAACTAGACGAGGATCAAAGATCAAACTAAAGATAAACTCGTAGAAAAGGGGTCCATCGATAGATGTCCTAATTAACATAGCTGGCTTGACCTAGATGGCAACCGAGTAGTCTTCGTGCATGTGCCCCCGATGACCAGTGCCTTGGAGGAACCCAGTTGTCGCTGTTAACCCTCGCAGTGATCCGAAGCACATGACACCTAATATTTCGAGATGACAAGAAACCTTTTTTTAGATTTCTCATCAGAACTACAGCCCTGTCCAACACAACCTGCACGATATGTAGACAATAGCCAATCCAGGCGTGTATGCTAGAGTCTGGTCACATGCATGGACGAACTGATCTTCTGTGTCATGCATGGATCGTCCAAGCACCAACGTTTGTAAAACACTTCTCTAGTACTATTGCTCATCTCTCTCTTCTATTAACTCACCCAACTTGTGGGGCCAGGGAGTGTGCCTATGGTCCGTTCTTGATTGCGGTCCCACATGTGTGTGCAAACGCAATATGACGCGTGTTCCATTCGGAGAGCGGCGTGCCAGAACGACCGACCAACCGACCGTTTGGGGTGCCATGCGAACGTGACGGGCGTGCCATATACTCTGTACATGTGTACCACCATTTTCTTGAGGCTTTGCTCCATGGCGCAATCCATGGATACAATATTAGTATAGTGTACTATTTAAAAGACGAGGGTGGGGCTTTTCCCGCGTGATAGGTCGGGTAGTTCCGCCTAGTTGGTTCGACAGAGACGCGAGAAGATGAGGGAGTAGGCTGCTGCAAACGCAGGGTTGTGTGATTTGACAGCGAGTTACTGCTGGACAGGTGGGGCCCTTGATTTGACTTGCCATTTTATCATTTTAACTACGGCGCTACGACCAGCATGAGTCTCTCGATTCCTGACCACCTCCATGGTATGCAGGTGCCTCTCCCAATGCTCCACCATGTAGAGGCTGGCTCTTGCATGAGAGCCCACTCCTCCACTTTTTACTTGCCTCTTTCCTCCACATATGCAAAAATGCAATGTAAGCGGGCTTATAGCCCACTATTGTACTTGCTCGTACAGGTGCTAAGCCTGCCACATAGGCATAAAGTATGATGTGGCAAGTTAATTACTCCTTCCATCTAGGTGTGCAAGTCATCTTACGAAAACCAAATAATCCCAAAACACTTAGCCGCGGTGCATTAACTTCTAGTACATCGTTTCTTGTTTCTTTACATATCAACCAATAAGAGATGTGGGGTGTGCATTCTTTTAATGACTTGAGACTACCATTTCATTGGAAGAGGTCACTCCTTGGAAAATGCAATAAATACTACAAAGAAAGAGATAGAGAGAAGTAAAAAAAATACTCTTATAGCTAACCTTGTTGTATGAGTGCCTAAGTGATGACTATGTATGACATGCCAACATCAGATAGCCTAAGGCGTCGTGTTAAATCTCCAAGGGCGTGACCGTGTGAGCAAGGCGACGGTCGTGGTAGGCGCGACCATGATACGGGCTGCTAGCAGCCCTTGGATCTAAGATCTAATGGTCGCATGCTAAGTTGCTGAAAATTTGTAGAATAACCCTCCAGGATAGGATATTCACCCATAGGTCTAGAATCACGCCATGCAACCGTTCGATCTCAGATCCAAGGGCTCTCGTAAGCCCGTATCATGGGAGAATTGAAAGCTTCGTATCACCTGTAATTTTCCCGACGCTTGTCATGACATTGAAAGCCATTTAATTGGGCGTCGAGTAGACATGACATCTAATTGGGCGCCCACAGTACTATGCATGAATCCATTTATCCACCAGGCAAGCAACTATCCTGCCGTTCGCATGCCACACTCAACATTTTTACAAAAACCGCTGACAGTTAGCTCCTACTCGTCCCTGGACGTCCTTTAACATTACGGCAGTTCGCTCCTAGTCATCTCGTCCTTTCACATTATGGCAGTTCCACTAATCCTAACCCTCCTCCCAAATCCCTGGCATCCCAATCTCCATGATCGGCAGTGAGTACAAGGTTAGAACCATCACCGGTGATGAGTTCGACATCATCTACACCTGTTCTTCCGCGACGGTGAAAGGATGCCTTGCTCGCTTCAGACGCATGTTCGAAAACTCAAAGGATGAGTGGGTCACTGGGTAGATGTTGAGTACACCACAGTCCTGCAAAGCAAGAAGACTCTAAAGGAGGCAGAGAAGAAGAAGCCCGCCGTGATCCAGGTTTGCGTGCATGACTTATGCTTGGTCTACCACATATGCCATGCCGACGTTGAGTGCTAGGATTTTAAGAACTTCCTCAAGGACAGCCGAGTCAAATTCTTTACTGTAGACTTTAGGAAAGACATGGATGTCCTGGATCGGATAGGACTCGTTGTAGGCAACCCCTTCGACCTCCAAAAGAAAGGGTTGGTACCCTCCCGTGATCAGCCTTCAATGCTGACCCTGGCAGGAGCCATGGTTCATCCTTTGTACGGTACACTGAAGAAACATCCGTTCAAGTTTCATCATGCATGGGAGTGGAATGTACTAGATATAGACCACATCCACTACACTGCAATGGATGGCTACCTTTGTTTCAATATCTACAAGGGTTGGATGAAGAGCAAGAGCCAAGTGTGCGGTTCAAGCAAAGAAGTATCGGCCAAGAGGAAGAGGGACAAGGACGAAGTCGAGCACGTGGACGAGGAGTCCGAGTAAGGTGGCAGTGTCGTTGCTCATGGTGGTTCTAATGTAGTGTCTACTGGATTAGTTGCTTAGTTTAATTAAAGGTGTGCTTAGTTTTATTTGAGGGGTGTGTTGTGCTGAGCCCCCAGCAGAACTATGTTATATTCCTTCTTGTTACTTTAACTTTTCGGTACGTACATACTAGTATTTCTTACAGTTTGTCTTTTAGTTGGTATAGTACTACCACTCATTTCTTCACATTATATACGTACAATATATATGGCCAACATCATATAGCCAGCTGTTTAGTTGTTAAAGAATTTCAGGGTTCTTAGTTTTATTTGAGGGGTGTGTTGTGCTGGACACCATCATTGTGACTCAAATATCTTTGGCCATGTTATAATGACATAAATACTGATGGACCAACATTCCAGCTCTCCCTCTATCTCACTACAGTAAAATAAAGTGTGGGGCCTACTTGATCCCAACAGCGTTCTTATTTTCCTATAAAATTATTCGCTTGGATAGTCCTGACAAGCGGGGCCACACCTGTCATTGTGAGAATCAGCTTATTTTTGTCATATAACATGGTCAACGGGTTTGACGTGAAAATAACAAAGTCTAATGGCATTTTTGAGAAAACATCTAACTTAACGATGGCATTTTTGAGATATATAATTGCATTTTTGAGAAGGCATCTCACGGATTGATGGCATTTTTGAGTAGTTGTAACTTCTAGTGGAGAAACTGAGTAGTGATACACAACTAGTGGCATAAATAATAAGAACCCAAGAATTAAATAGGTATGCTAATTTCTTTAATATAATTTAGCACCACATTTAAGCACGTACTAGCTTTTTTAATAGTATTATATGCATAATTTGGCGACGAGCGCTCTCTATATGTACCACCTTTTTTCTTTCATTTCATCTTGTTAGTTTTGCTCCATGGCGCAATCCATCGATACTACTACTGTACAAAAGTATACATTTTTAAAAGGCCAGAGGGCGGGGCGGTCTAGCTTGGTCGGTTTCAAGAGAGGTGATGGCCTTTGTGATTTGATGGCTCATTACTGCTAGAAGGCGGGGCCTTGTGATTTGATTGCTCGTATAAATGTGCCGACGACCTGAGGAGGAGCAAAGAACCGTGCGGTATACTCAAGTTTTCCACTGGAGTAGTACGATGGAGGAGCACGAAACACAATAGCCCAGTGCCATATGGCGATAAAAAATGATCTAATTTGCTAGTCATCTCATTGTTAGCATTGTTCTATTCATGCCTCGCAAAGAACGTCACATGTGCGGCGAAACACCCGAAGCAAAAGAATAAGCACAAGAGCAAAAGAAGAAGGAAGATTATCACCCCAAAAAAAGAAGGAAGACGCACACACAAGTCTGGGGCGTTACTCTCTACTACATGAAGGGTTGCTAGCCGCAGAGTCATAACTGCTTTTTCATCGCCTCCACGACCTCCATCTCCTTGCGTGTCTCCTCCGCCATCTTCTTCATTTTGTCCATGACGCGGGATTTCTCGACACGAACCTTCATCATCTGTTCTACGTTCGCATTACGTACCTTGACAGCAGCCGGGTGCTCGATGCGGAGCTTTTCCAACTCCTCCTACTATTCCATGATAAGGGCCTACAGCAACTTCATCGGGGAACTACTATTCTCATGCAGCTTATCCCAGCCGACATTCTCCTCCTTCAGCAGGTCGAGCTCATGGGAGATCTTCGCCTTGTCCTCCTGAAGTTGCAGGATTTCACTAGTCGCTTTCTTTTCCGAGGCAATGCTCTTCTTCAGCAGCATCACCAAGCCGGCGGTCAACTCCCCCTGCTCATTGAGCTCAGCGGGCATGTCGTCGAGGCTCTTCTTCAGCAGCTCCACTAAGCCGTGGATGAACTCCTTCTGCTTGAGGTGCTTATTGAGCTGATCGGGCATGCCGTTGAGGGATAACGACTCTAGCGCCGCCATCTCGGCATGTTTGCCTCCACGGCTAGGGCGCTCCTGGGAGCCATCGCCTGCCTGTGAGAGATCTTTCGAGGTCTCTGCGTGGCGGCGAGCCCTATCTTTTATCAGCAGCCTTGGTTGCCGCTCCCTTGTTACGAGTAGTTCTCGACCTAGAGCTCTGCACACCGGCAATGGCAAGGACGAACGAAGAAGAACTTATGAGGAGGAACATAGAGTAATTTTCGGTTTGGTAGTTCCCCTTTTTATAACCTAACTACTAGCCCTAGTATTAAAACCTGCATAGTGGGAAGTACACGTTTAGGTTTGGTACGTACTAGTAGGTGTGAGTAGGCTTGCACTTAATTGTAGCACTAGTACTTTGGAATGTGATAGGAACAAGGTAAAGATTAATTGATGGTTTTGGTTTTGAGGCCCGAAATGGCTCCCGATGAGTTTAGTGGAACATAAATTTCAAGTACTCCCTCCATCTCAGTTTACAAGGCTTGCACGTGTATCTAGGCCATCAATGTAACTTATATAAAATAAATTGTTTCACATAAAAATATATCATTAAAAAACAATATTTGAAGTTTGTAATGATATATTTTTCATAATGTATGCCTCTTATTAAGTTGGTCAAATTAACGACCTAGGTACACGTGCAAGACTTGTAAAATGTGATAGAGGGAGTACTACACTTCTCAAATGCGGTCGCACAAGTCAGTGATGTAACCGGTCGTACATGTCAGACCAAGCCGATGCGTGTCCCTTCGGTGAGACGCGCGTCCGCCCGACAGTCTGTTGGTGCGATAGACCATAAAGTATTATGCGACGGAGACTTCTGGTTGTGGCTTCGATTGATTGTCACGACCAAGCATTCTAAAACTAGTGATAAATCAATTGCCATCTTTTTCCAAACGACCAAGTATTTTCACAGGAATACAATACATTTAGATGGAGTGATTGTCAAGGTTGCAAACCGACATGGCGTTGCAAGTTCACTGCAGCAGCAACCGACTAGGTCACTGCATCACTGGCAGGGAAGGAAGGCAGCTCACCTCGCCTACGATGCATGCCCAGCGGCGCCGCTGCAACTGGTCCCGGGATTTGGCTTCTCCTACCGCCCATTTGAACAGTTGCACCGGCTGCTCATGCCATTGCGTAGGCATGCACGTTCGTTCCTCCGCAGTCGACTCCGTGAATATGATCTCTGCCATTAGCCCTAGCTTGAAATCAACACAACGCTTCCAGATGCTGACATCCCTCGGCATCTCTCCCTTGAGATCTACTTGCGCCTCCGCCTTGTGCTATGCCAGGCATAGCTCCGATTTGCCCTTGCTGCCCACCACCTGAAATGCAGCCTTGGCATGTCCTCCGGCGCCACCGATCTGTGATTCCAGAGCAATGGATCCCCTCTAAAACACATGTGGGTTTCTCTCGAAGGCGGTAGTGCTGCGGGCCGCAGCGAGAGGGCAGTGATACGTCTCCAACGTGTCTATAATTTTTGATTGTTCCATGCTATTATATTATCTATTTTGGATGTTTAATGGTCTTTAATATGCACTTCTATATTATTTTTGGGACTAACCTATTAACCAAAGGCCCAGTGCAAATTGTTGTTTTTTTTGCCTATTTCAGTGTTTCACAAAAAAGGAATATCAAACAGAATCCAAATAGAATGAAACCTTCGCGAGGATCTTTCTTGGAACAAATGCAACCCAGGAGACTTGGAGTACAAGTCTGGAAGTCCGCAAAGCTTCCATGAGGCAGGGGGGCATGCCCAGGGGGGTAGACGCGCCCCCCACCCTCGTGGGCCCCACAGAGCTCCATCGACATACTTCTTTCGCCTATATAAACCCATGTACCCTAAAAACATCTAGGAGAGCCACGAAACCACTTTTCCACCGCTGCAACCTTCTGTACCGGTGAGATCCCATCTTGGGGCCTTTTCCGGCGATTTACCGGAGGGAGATTCGATCATGGAGGGCTTCTACATCAACACCATAGCCTCTTGGATGATGTGTGAGTAGTTTACCACAGACCTTCAGGTCCATTGTTATTAGCTAGAGGGCTTCTTCTCTCTCTTTGGTTCTCAATACAAAGTTCTCCTCGATGTTCTTGGAGATCTATTCGATGTAAATCTCTTTTGCGGTGTGTTTGCTGAGAGCCGATGAATTGTGGGTTTATGAATTTGATTATCTATGAATATTATTTGGTTCTTCTCGGAATTATTATCTGCATGATTTGATATCTTTGCAAGTCTCTACGAATTATCGGTTTAGTTTGGCCTACTAGATTGATCTTTCTTGCTATGGGAGAAGTGCTTAGCTTTGGGTTCAATCTTGCGGTGTCCTTTCGAAGTGACAGCAGGGGCAGCAAGGCACGTATTGTATTGTTGCCATTGAGGATAAAAAGATGGGGTTTATATCATATTGCTTGAGTTTATCCCTCTACATCATGTCATCTTGCCTAATGTGTTACTCCGTTCTTATGAACTTAATACTCTAGATGCATGCTGGATAGAGGTCGATGTGTGGAGTAATAGTAGTAGATGAAGAATCGTTTCGGTCTACTTGACACAAACGTGATGCCTATATTCATGATCATTTCCTTAGATATGATCATAACTATGCACTTTTCTATCAATTGCTCGGCAGTAATTTGTTCACCCACCGTAATATATGTTATCATGAGAGAAGCCACTAGTGAAACCTATGGCCCCCGGGTCTACTTTACATCATATAAGTTTACGATCTATAGTTCTAGTTTACTATTTATTTTGCAATCTATACAACAAAAATACCAAAAATATTTATCTTATTATCTTTATCAGATCTCACTTTTTCAAGTGGCCGTGAAGGGATTGACAACCCCTTTATCGTGTGGTTGCAAGGTTCTTGATTGTTTCTGCAGGTACTAGGCAACTGGCGTGTAGTCTCCTACTGGATTGATACCTTGGTTCTCAAAAACTGAGGGAAATACTTACGCTACTTTGCTACATCACCCTTTCCTCTTCAAGGGAAAACCAACGCATGCTCAAGAGGTAGCAAGTAGGATTTCTAGCGCTGTTGCCAGGAAGATCTATGCTCAAGTCAAGACATACCAAGTACCCATCACAAACTCTTCTCTCTCGCATTACATTATTTGCCATTCGCCTCTCGTTTTCATCCCCCACTTCACCTTTGCAGTTTTATTCGGCCTTTTTCGTTCGCCTCTTTTCGCTTGCCTCTTGTGTGTCCGTGTGTTAGATCGTTATTTTCATCTTCATGGCGAGCCCTTCATCTCTTCCTTTGTCTCCTGATTTTGAAGTTCTTCACTTGAAACAAAGACAAGGAGAAAACTTAAAAGATGCTTGGTATAGGATGATAGAATCCTATCGTAATTGCACTATCGGGGGTTTTTCATGATTTTTCTCTGCAATTTTTATGTTGTGCAAATTTCTACCTCTTGAGCATTGCGTTGGTTTTCCCTTGAAAACGAAATGGTGATGCAGCAAAGTAGCGTAAGTATTTCCCTCAGTTTTTGAGAACCAAGGTATCAATCCAGTAGGAGACTACACGCAAGTCCCTCGTACCTACACAAACAAATAAGAGCCTTGCAACAAACATGATAAAGGGGTTGTCAATCCCTTCACGGTCACTTACGAGAGTGAGATCTGATAGAGATAATAATAATAAGATAAATATTTTTGGTATTTTTATTATATAGATTGAAAGTAAAGATTGCAAAATAAAATAGTGTCAGGACCCCGATTCTAAGTCACACCGATCTAGCCTTTAACACCTCATATCACTTTGCGGCCTCACGCACGGTATTCCCACGGGTGTCGCCTTACCATGGCCCGGGACCGTTTGCACCTTTTGGCTCACGTATATGATAGTGTCGCTAGCATCCATATCACAGAGAACCCAGGACGACATGACTAGTCGTGAACCCAAAGTGGCACTAACTTACGGGAACAGGCATACATGAATCAACATCGAGCATGTCGGTCAGCAGCGTGCGAATCCGGGCTGTAGCACTTGGCTAACAGGACTCCGGGAACCCGGGCTGTAGCAGGCTAGGCAGGACTCCGGATGTCACCGCGTGACATTTCCCCGAAGGGACAGACACAGGAACGAAGTGAATCACATGCCGGATAGTCAAGTGTTCCTGAGTAGTAGTGCTAGGCTAGCAGGACTCTGGTGAACCGGGCTGTAGCGGACTACTATGGCTCATGGAAGCACAACACTACATTTCCCCATAAGAGAGGCTACGAAGGATAAACAACTAGGTTATCGGATCCCACACATACCAAGCATTTCAATCATACACACAATATGCTCAATATGTGCAATACAACATGGCATCACAACAAGACTCTACGACTGAGAGTATTTATTCATTAGGCTCCGAGGAGCGAGATACTACAAGCATGGGTCTCATGACCCAACATACAGAGCATACAAGCAAGAAGCACATGCGGAAGCTTAACATGTCTGAGTACAGACATCTACAAATGAAAAAGGCTGAGAGGCCTGACTATCTACAAGACCCTCCCAAGGATACAAGATCGTAGCTGAGGTAACAAGCTAAACGTCGAAGTCCACGTGGAACTACTAGAGAGACTGAAGTCTCTCTGCAAAACATAAAATAAGCAAACGTGAGTACAAATGTACCCAGCAAGACTTACATCAGAACTAACTACATATGCATCGGTATCAACAAAGAGGGTGGTGGAGTTTAACTGCAGCAAGCCAGCTTTGACTCAGTGGCTAACCTGAACGACGACTGCAAGTAACTCTTTTGAGGTGGTGCACACGAGTCCACAAATTCACCATACCGATACACCACTATGGATCCGCTCCCGTCTCCCTGTGAGAACGCCATCCATAGCACTCACGCTTATCTTGCGAGTTTTAGAGTATCCACTTTCACTTGTCTATGAACTATGCAAGGGGTCCAAGTTTCCATATCCGAGGAATCCGGCTATTCGAATAGATAATGATAACCCTGTAGGGGTGTACTTCTTCACACACGCTCTCGCCACTTATCGCCTTGTACACGTCATGTACCTTGGCAACCTTCAAGCGGAAGCCGGGTGAGGGAGTCGGCCACGACCTGACTAACCAACAAGTCTCTAGTCCAGGTTTATCGCCTATTAGGGTTCCATCCGCAAGGAGATCCGGCCGGGGTGTCGCTCACGGCCCCAAACGATATGTGCAGGGTTCCCAAGCCCACCATCCGGGTGCCAATTGGTACACCGTGCCACTGTGCCTAGTCTGTCCCAAGCCCACCTGTACCGGGTGATACTTGGTAGACTACTAACACTACCTACAAACACCAGAAACTAGTTGCAACTCCTGGACAGGGATCGGGTTGATTAATAAGCCGAGAGGGGCCGAGTTACCAGAACCCAATGTGTGGTAGTACCTGTTCATGGATCACAAACACAAAACTCGGTTCCTGAGAATGTCTGCAATGAGACAACCCACCATGTACTCCTACATGGCCTCTCACCGCTACCTTTACCAAATCGTGTTCACACACTTATCTCACACACAGTAGGACATGTTCATCACCCTTCCAATTCATTCCCGATGAATCAGACCTGACTCAACTCTAAGCAGTAGCAGGCATGACAAACAAGCATTAATGAGTAGGCACATCAGGGCTCAAACAACTCCTACTCATGCTAGTGGGTTTCATCTATTTACTGTGGCAATGACAGGTCATGCAAAGGAAAGGGGTTCAGCTACCGCAACATGTAACAGTTGAAACGTTGTTGTCCTAATGCAGTAAAAGAGAGCAGGAGCAAGAGAGTGGGATTGTATCGGAATGAACAAGGGGGTTCTGCTTGCCTGGCACTTCTGAAGATAGTATAGTTCTTCATCGGTGTCATCGATCTCATCGCCGGAACACGTCTATCGAGAAGGAACAACTACTGGCAAACAAGGAAGAACACAATCAATCAAATGCACAATATTATGCATGAATGTGACATGCCAATATGATGTGATTTGAGCTAATGCAACTAAAACCAGAAGGGTTTGAGCCAATTTGAACCAAGGGTTCAAATCCAAACTCAAGTTATGAATTTATAATGTGCATTATCATGTTTATCTATACAGCAAGGTTAAGTTGCTTTGTCATGCATGTAAACAGCATAAATGGACAGATTGGATTTTTCTGATAATTTTTCATATATAAATTATTTCATTTGGAGTTACGGTTGAATTTCTATGATTTTTAGAAGTTTTGGCTATTTTCTGAAATAAATAAATCATTTAAGATTTATTTAAATTCCAGAAAAGGATTACTACGTCAGCATGATGTCACTGTGACGTCCGCAAATCAACTGTGACGGACCAGGTCAAACCTGACCAGTGGGGTCCACTGGTCAGTGACCCAGGGCTGCCTAGGGTCACAGACGGGTGGGGTCGGGTCAAAGGACACATCAGCATAGTCAAGCTGACACGTGGGCCCACTGCAATTAGATTTAACCTTAATCTATTTTAGTTAGACGGTTAATTAGGCGGTGGGACCCGGCTTTCATTGACTCCAGGGGGTAGTTAGTAGGGTGCTTAGGCCCTAATGGCCGGTTACGTCGGCGGTTGGTCGCCGGCGACCATAGCCGACGGCGGAGGTACTCCGGCCGGCCGATTTCGGTGGCTGTTCGAAGCGCGGCTAGGCTCTTCCGAAAGCCTACAGAGAGGCGCGTCGGGTGGTGCAAGTGGCAGCTGCAGGGGAGGGCTGTAGCATCGCCGGCGTCGAGGTGGGCGGCGGCGGCGCTCGGGCGGATGCGAGCAACGGTCCTATGGGGCACGAGTGAGCAAGGTGAAGGTCTAGGCAACCTCCTGGGATCGCCAGGAGCTTGATGAGGTGCAAAGGCGCGGCTGTATCGAGCACAGGCCACGACGGCAGCAAGGCAGGCGGCGGCCGGAGCTCGGCTAGCACGGCCTAGGAGCTAGGGTGCGGGAATAGCAGCGGGAAAGAAGGGGGAAAGAATCGGGGGCTCATAGCGCATCGGATGGGGTCGTCGACAAGCTCGGGGACGAACAGTTGATGGCGAATCGATGAAGACAGCCAGCGAGCAGATGCGACGGTGACAAGCTCGAAGGCGGCGATTCGAGGCATCCGAGGACATGTGTTGCGGCGTGGAGCTTCACATCATCGAGGCGGATCAAAGGAACAAGTCCACAAGGCAAGGGGTCGGCAGTGGGCACGGTGTTTTGCGGCGGCGCATTCCGGCTCGTTCGGGCGCCCGTGAGAGAGAGCAGAGGGGAGGGGAGAGACCGTGTGAGAGAGAGAGATGGCAGAGGGAAACGAGGGCATCTCCGTGGCGCGGTTGGAAGCGTCGAGACGCCGTGAGGTGGCAAGAAGGGGCTGGCGCGGCTCGGCTGTGTGCCGGGCACGCAGCTGCTTCTCCTCCTGGCAGGAGGAAGAAGACAGTGCTACCCCTAGTGGGCTGGGCCTGCAGCAGTGGTGGACTGCACAGTGCAGGCCAGGTAAGTGGCTCATGTACTCTCATTTCCTTTTTGTTTTTCTATTTCTTCTGTAGTGTCAGGGCTTTATTAAAAATACTTAGGCACACTAAAAAATCATGAAACTTGCTCAAGCCCACTGTTTGGGATATATCCAACAGTAAACATTTAAGCTGATGATTATTTGGACATTTAAAATATTTTATAGCATTTAAATGTCCAAATGCAAATAGAGTATGATTTAATTCAGAGCCCAAATATGTCATGGAAAAATGTGCATCACCTCTGGTTACTGTTTACAGCATTTTCCATAAATGATGAACATTTTTGAAAGCCATTTGGATTTACTGAAAATATTTTAGGTGAACCTAGTGAATTCCTTTGATGCTAGGGGGTTAGGCAATCCCCATTTCAAGTTTCTTTCAAGATTAAACATGATGCACACATGAAGCTATCCTAGTGCAATGCCAAAAGCTAGGGATGTGGCAAATAGATTGAAAACTTATATGATAAAAGATAGGCCCGGGGACCATAGGTTTCACTAGTGGCTTCTCTCAAGATAGCTTAAGTATTACGGTGGGTGAACAAATTACTGTCGAGCAATTGATAGAAAAGTGCATAATTATGGGAATATCTAGGCATGATCATGTATATAGGCATCACGTCCACGACAAGTAGACCGAAACAATTCTGCATCTGCTACTATTACTCCACACATCGACCGCTATCCAGCATGCATCTAGAGTATTAAGTTCATAAGAATAGAGTAACGCATTAGGCAAGATGACATGATGTAGAGGGATAAACTCAAGCAATATGATATAAACCCCATATTTTTTTCCTCGATGGCAACAATACAATACGTGCCTTGTTGCACCTGCTGTCACTGGGAAAGGACACCGCAAGATTGAAGCCAAAGCTAATCACTTCTCCCATTGCAAGAAAGATCAGTCTAGTAGGCCAAACCAAACTGATAAGTCGAAGAGACTTGCAAAGATAACCAATCATACATAAAAGGTTTCAGATAAGAATCAAATATTGTTCATAGATAAACTTGATCATAAACCCACAATTCATGGGATCTCGACAAACACACCGCAAAAAGAGTTACATCAAATAGATCTCCAAGAAGATCGAGGAGAACATTGTATTGAGATCCAAAGAGAGAGAAGAAGTCATCTAGCTAATAACTATGGATCCGGAGGTCTGAGGTAAACTACTCAGACATCATCGGAGAGGCTATGGTGTTGATGTAGAAGCCCTCCGTGATAGATGCCCCCTCTGGCGGAGCTCCGAAAAAGGCCCCAAGATGGGATCTCTTGGGTACAGAAGGTTGCAGCGGTGGAAATAGGGTTTCGTGGTGCTCCTGGATATTTTCGGGGTATGTGGACATATATAGGAGGAAGTAGTAGGTCGTTGGAGCCACGAGGGGCCCACGAGGGTAGAGGGCACGCCCAGGGGGTAGGCGCGCCCCGTGCCTCGTGGCCTCCTCGTTGGTGGCTTGACGTCCACTTCAAGTCCTCTGGATCACGTTTGTTCCAAAAGTAACTCTCCTGAAGGTTTTATTCCATTTGGATTCCATTTGATATTTTTTCTGCAAAACACTGAAATAGGCAAAAAACAGCAGTTTGCACTAGGCCTTGGGTTAGTAGGTTAGTCCCAAAAATAATATAAAAGTGTATAAATAAGCCCATTAACATCCAGAACAGATAATATAATAGCATTTAACAGTCGAAAATTATAGATACGTTGGAGACGTATCAAGCATCCCCAAGCTTAGTCCCTACTCGTCCTCGAGTAGGTAAATGATAAAAATAGAATTTTTGATGTGGAATGCTACCTAGCATAATTCTCAATGTAATTTTCTTTATTGTGGCATGAATGTTCAGATCCTAAAGATTCAAGAAAAAAGTTTAATATTGACATAAAAATAGTAATACTTCAAGCATACTAACAAAGAAATCATGTCTTCTCAAAATAACATGGCAAAAGAAAGTTATCCCTACAAAATCATATAGTCTAGCTATGCTATATCTTCACCACACAAAGTATTTAAATCATGCACAACCCTGATGACAAGCCAAGCAATTGTTTCATACTTGTGATGTTCTCAAACTTTTTCAATCTTCACGCAATACATGAGCGTGAGCCATGTACATAGCACTATATGTGGAATAGAATGGTGGTTGTGGAGAAAAAAAAGGAGAAGATAGTCTCACATCAACTAGGCATATCAATGGGCTATCGATATGCCCATCAATAGATATCAATGTGAGTGAGTAGGGATTGCCATGAAACAGATGAACTAGAGCTATAAGTGTAGGAAAGCTCAACAAAAGAAACTAAGTGGGTTTGCATCCAACTCGCTTGCTCACGAAGACCGAGGGCATTTTGAGGAAGCCCATCATTGGAATATACAAGCCAAGTTCTATAATGTAAAACTCCCACTTGTATATGAAAGTGACAACATAGGAGACTCTCTATCATGAAAATCATGGTGCTACTTTGAAGCACAAGTGTGGTAAAAGGATAGTAACATTGTCCCTTCTCTCTTTTTCTCTCTCTTTTATTTTTTTTCTCTTTTTTATTTGGGTCTTTTCTCTTTTTTATGGCCTCTTTTTCTCCTCTGGAGTCTCATATCGACTTGTGGGAGAATCATAGTCTCCATCATCCTTTCCTCACATGGGACAATGCTCTAATAATGATGATCATCACACTTTATTTACTTACAACTCAAAAATTACAGCTCAATTATTAGAACAAAATATGACTCTATGTGAATGCCTCTGGCAGTGTACCGGGATGTGCAATGACTCAAGAGTGACCTGTATGAAAGGATTATGAATGGTGGTTTTGCCACAAATACGATGTCAACTACATGATCATGCAAAGCAATATGACAATGATGAAGCGTGTTGTAATAACGGAACAGTGGAAAGTTGTATGGCAATATATCTCGGAATGGCTATGGAAATGCCATAATTGGTAGGTATGGTGGCTGTTTTGAGGAAGGTATATGGTGGCTTTATGGACTGGCGAAAGTTGCGCGGTACTAGAGAGGCTAGCAATGGTGGAAGGGTGAGAGTGCGTAGAATCCATGGAATCAACATTAGTCATAAAGAACTCACATACTTATTGCAAAAATTTATTAGTTATCAAAACAAAGTACTACACGCATGCTCCTAGGGGGATAGATTGGTAGGAAAATACCATCGCTCGTCCCCGACCGCCACTCATAAGGAAGACAATCAATAAATAAATCATGCTCCGACTTCATCACATAACAGTTCACCATACGTGCATGCTACGGGAATCACAAACTTCAACACAAGTATTTCTCAAATTCAAAACTACTCAACTAGCATGACTCTAATATCACCATCTTCATATCTCAAAACAATCATCAAGTATCAAACTTCTCATAGTATTCAATGCACTTTTTATCATAGTTTTTATTATACCCATCTTGGATGCCTATCATATTAGGACTAATTTCATAATCAAAGAAAATTACCATGATGTTCTAAAGGACTCTCAAAATAATATAAGTGAAGCATGAGAGATAAATAATTTCTATAAAATAAAACCACCATCGTGCTCTTGAAGGATATAAGTGAAGCACTAGAGCAAAATTATCTAGCTCAAAAGATATAAGTGAAGCACATAGAGTATTCTAATAAATTTCAATTCATGTGTGTCTCTCCCAAAAGGTGTGTACATAAAGGATGATTGTGGTAAACTAAAAAAACAAAGACTCAAATCATACAAGACGCTCCAAGCAAAACACATATCATGTGGTGAATAAAAATATACCCTCAAGTAAAGTTACTGATAGAAGAAGACGAAAGAGGGGATGCCTTCTGGGGCATCCCCAAGCTTAGGCTTTTGGTTGTCGTTGAATTTTAACTTGGGGTGCCTTGGGAATCCCCAAGATTAGGCTCTTGCCACTCCTTGTTCCATAACCCATCGAATCATTACCCAAAACTTGAAAACTTCACAACACAAAACTTAAGCAGAAAATATCATGAGCTCCGTTAGTATAAGAAAACAAACCACCACTTAAGGCATTGTAATGAAATCATTCTTTATTTGTTTTGGTGTTAAAACTACTGTATTCCAACTTCTCTATGGTTCATAACCTCCGATACTAGCCATTGATTCATCAAAATAAGCAAACAACACGCGAAAAACAGAATCTGTCAAAAACAGAACAATCTATAGTGATCTGTAGGTTTCGAATACTTATGTAACCCAAAAATTCTAAAATAAATTGCTGGACGTGAGGAATTTATCTATTAATAATCTTAAAAAAGAATCAACTTAATCACGCTCTCCAGTAAAATATGGCAGCAAATATCTTGAGCGCTAAAGTTTCTGTTTTTTACAGCAAGATTACTAAAACTTTCCCCAAGTCTTCCCAAAGGTTCTACTTGGCACAAACACTAATTAAAAGCATAAAATAACATATAAAAATAGGCTAGATGAATTATTTATTACTAAACAGAACCAAAAAGCAAGAAACAAAAATAAAATTGGGTTGCCTCCCAACAAGCGCTATCGGTTAATGCCCCTAGCTAGGCATTGATAATTTTAATGATGCTCACATGAAAGATAGCAATTGAAACACGAAGAGAGCATCATGTAGTAAATGAGAATCACATCTAAGTCTAACATACTTCCTATGCATAGGAATTTTATAAGAAAACAAATTAGCAAGACAAGCTAGATCTAGCATATGCAAGGAAGGAGAAAGAAACAATAGCAATCTCAACATAACGAGAGGTAATTTAGTGACACGAAAATTTCTACAACCATATTTTCATGTCTCATAATAATTACATGTAGGATCATAAGAAAATTCAACAATATAGCTATCACAAAACATACTCTTAACACCATCCACATGTATGCAAAATTGACACTCTTCCAAAAAAGTGGGATTAAAATTAACTAAAGTCATGACCTCTCCAAACCCATTTTTATCAAAAACTTCATAAGGTTGAACATTGTCCAAATATGTGGGATATAAAATTGACACTCTTCCAAATCCACTTTCAATGTTTCAAACATTATTATCAATCTTATATTCATCATGGGGCTTAAATAAATTTTCAAGGTCATAAGAAGAATCACCCCAATCATGATTATTGCAACAAATAGTAGTCATAGCAAAACTAGCATCCCCGAGCTTGAGGTTTTGCATATCATTAACACAATTGACATTAAGAGAATTTATAATAACATCATTGCAATCATGCTTTTCATCAAAGGAACTATCAAGTATGGGTGCAATAGCAACAATCTCATGTTTAACATAAGGAACTATAGCAAATTCATCTGCATAAATATTGGCATCATGTTCATCAAGGGATATTTCAATTAAATCATTGGAATCATAATTATCTACAGATTCATGCATATTGGTAATTCTTTCAATAAATTCTTTGACATAGACATTATGAGCATAGTTTTCATAGCAATATTTAAGTTTGTCAAAATTTTCAGATTTGTAGAGTGTAATATCATACTTTTCAATGAAAGAAGCAACATCATAAGTACCCTTAAAAGCAAAGAATTCTTCAATTTGTTCGATATCATAGTAACTATAAACACCCTTTGCATAAGAAGATAAGATTTCATTATCATTAAAATCACATAGGTAGGGGAGGTGTTTTTTAGGGTTCTTAGAGCAACAAGTAAAATCATAAATTTCACAACGATTCCAAGCATAACACAACAATCTGTTTATCTGATCCCATAAGAGTCTCCCCTTTTCAGACAAATGGTGATGCACAAAATGAGCATGCTCATCTAAATATTTCCCATCAAATAGGCTACTTGGGGTTTCAGCAAGAGCACATAAGGATCGAGGTGATCCATGTAGAACACTTTATGTGGATCCATATCAATAGATTTTTAGCAAGCAAAGATGCAAGCAAATATAAAGCACATGGAAACACAAACAAAGATACATACGGGAAGAAGGCGAAGAAAAGGCAAAGGTTTTCGAAAATTGTTTTAAAAGTGGGGGAGAGGAAAATGAGGGGCTAATGGAAAATAATGTAATGCGAGGGGTAAGAGTTTGTGATCGGTACTTGGTATGTCTTGACTTGTGCGTAGATCTCCCTGGCAACGGCGCCAGAAATGGCTTGTTGACGGGAGATCAAATCTTGACTTAACTGGTTGCAACCTCCCCGACAACGACGCCAGAAATCCTTCTTGCTACCTCTTGAGCACTGCGTTGGTTTTCCCTTGCAGAGGAAAGGGTGATGCAGCAAAGTAGCGTAAGTATTTCCCTCAGTTTTGGAGAACCAAGGTATCAATCCAGTAGGAGACTACACGCAAGTCCCTCGTACCTACACCAACAAATCAGAACCTCGCAACCAACGCGATAAAGGGGTTGTCAATCCCTTCACGGTCACTTATGAGAGTGAGATCTGATAGATATAATAATAAGATAAATATTTTTGGTATTTTTATAATACAGATTGAAAGTAAAGATTGCAAAATAAAATAGATTGAAAACTTATATGATAAAAGATAGACCCGGGGACCATAGGTTTCACTAGTGGCTTCTCTCAAGATAGCATAAGTATTACGGTGGGTGAACAAATTGTTGTCGAGCAATTGATAGAAAAGTGCATAACTATGATAATATCTATGCATGATCATGTATATAGGCATCACGTCCGCGACAAGTAGACCGAAACGATTCTGCATCTACTACTATTACTCCAAACATCGACCGCTATCCAGCATGCATCTAGAGTATTAAGTTAATAAGAACAGAGTAACGCATTAGGCAAGATGACATGATGTAGAGGGATAAACTCAGGCAATATGATATAAACCCCATATTTTTATCGACGATGGCAACAATACAATACGTGCCTTGTTGCCCCTACTGTCACTGGGAAAGGACACCCCAAGATTGAACCCAAAGCTAAGCACTTCTCCCATTGCAAGAAAGATAAATCTAGTAGGCCAAACCAAACTGATAATTCGAAGAGACTTGCAAAGATAACCAATCATACATAAAATATTTCAGAGAAGAATCAAATATTGTTCATAGATAAACATGATCATAAACCCACAATTCATCGGATCTTGATAAACACACCGCAAAAAGAGTTAAATCAAATAGATCTCCAAGAAGATCGGGGAGAACATTGTATTGAGATCCAAAGAGAGAGAAGAAGCCATATAGCTAATAACTATGGACCCAAAGGTCTGATGTAAACTACTCACACATCATTGGAGAGGCTATGGTGTTGATGTAGAAGCCCTCCGTGATCAATGCCCCCTCTGGTAGAGCTCCGGAAAAGGCCCCAAGATGGGATCTCTTGGGTACAGAAACTCGCGGCAGTGGAAATAGGCTTTTGTGGTGCTCATGGATGTTTTCGGGGTATGTGGACACATATAGGAGGAAGAAGTAAGTCGGTGGAGCCATGAGGGGCCAACGAGGGTGGAGGGCGTGCCCAGGGGGTAGGCGCGCCCCTGCCTCGTTGCCTCCTTGTTGGTTGCTTGACATCCACTCCAAGTCCTCTGGATCATGTTTGTTCCAAAAATAACTCTCCCGAAGGTTTTATTCCGTTTTGATTCTGTTTGATATTCCTTTTCCGTGATACACTAAAATAGGCAAAAAAACAGCAGTTTGCACTGGGCATTGGGCTAGTAGGTTTGTCCCAAAAATAATATAAAAGTTTATAAATAAGCCCATTGACATCCAAAACAGATAATATAATATCATGGAACAATCATAAATTATAGATACGTTGGAGACGTATCACTAACCATGTGCCATAGACAACTCTTGGATTTTGCCGCTAAAGGGAGTTTTATTGAAGTTCTTCCCAGTATTGCGTATGAGATTATAGAGGGAATAATAGGAGTACTACTCCCACAAAAGGGAATCCATCATACTCAAGAGGGAACCCAAGTTTTTGAGAAAATACGTGAAGTAACTAAAATTTTGCAAAAATCTCTCGAACCCCTTAAAAATGTTAGTGGGAACCTTCACCGCATGAATATGTTGATCACTCTTTGTAATAAGCGGTTGGATTCTCTAGATCTAAAGATCTCCGAGTATGAAGGGAAACGTAAGGAACCTCCCGGATCCGAGCATAACCCTATTAAAAAGATAAAAGATGGTAATACCTAGATCTATTCTTGTTTTTATGCCTAGCTAGGGGCGTTATACAATAGCGCGTGTTGGGAGGCAACCCAATTTTATTTTTGTTCCATGCCTTTTGTTCCTATTTAGTAATAAATAAATCATCTATCCTATGTTATGGTTGTGTTTTTTATGTTTTATTTAGTGTTTGTGCCAAGTAAAGCCTTTAGGATCTTCTTGGGTGATTGTTGCTTGATCTTGCTGAAAAAATAGAAAGTATACACTCACGAGAATAATTTTCATTGTTTACTAGAGAGCAATAAAATACCAATTCCAACTGCAGTAGATCAATATACAAATTATTTAGGTCGTCCTAATGTTTCAGAATTTTTGGAGGTACAGAAGTATTCAAAACCTCCAGATTGCTACAGACTGTTCTGTTTTTGACAGATTCTATTTTTCGTGTGTTGTTTTCTTATTTTGATGAATCTATGGCTAGTATCGGGGGTTATGAACCATAGAGAAGTTGGAATACAGTAGGTTTAACACCAATATAAATAAAGAATGAGTTCATTACAGTACCTTAAAGTGGTGATTTATTTTTTTATACTAACGGAGCTCATGATATTTTCTATTTAAGTTTTGTGTTTTCAAGTTTTCAAGTTTTTGGGTAAAGATTTGATGGATTTTGGAATAAGGAGTGGCAAGAGCCTAAGCTTGGGGATGCCCAAGGCACCCCAAGGTAAAATTCATGGACAACCAAAAGCCTAAGCTTGGGGATGCCCCGAAAGGCATCCCCTCTTTCGTCTTCGTCTATCAGTAACTTTACTTGAGGCTATATTTTTATTCACCACATGATATGTGTTTTTCTTGGAGTGTCTTGTATGATTTGAGTCTTTGCTTTTTATTTTACCACAATCATCCTTGCCGTGCACACCTTTTCGGAGAGACACACATGAATCGGAATTTATTAGAATACTCTATGTGCTTCACTTATACGTTTTGAGCGAGATAAATTTTGCTCTAGTGCTTCACTTATATCTTTTTAGAGCACGGTGGTGGTTTTATATTATAGAAATTATTGATCTCTCATGATTCACTTATATTATTTTGAGAGTCTTTTAGAATAGCATGGTAATTTTCTTTGGCTATAAAATTAATCCTAATATGATAGGCATCCAAGATGGGTATAATAAAAACTTCCTTATAGAGTGCATTGAATACTATGAGAAGTTTGATACTTGATTGTTTTGCGATATGAAGATGGTGATATTAGAGTCATGCTAGTTAAGTAATTGTGAAATTGAGAAATACTTGTATTGAGGTTTGTAAGTCCTGTAGCATGCACGTATGGTAACCGTTGTGTGACCAATTTGAAGCATGAGGTGTTCTTTGATTGCCTTCCTTATGAGTGGCGGTTGGGGACGAGCATGTCTCCATTTCTTTCAGAAATCCGGTATGGACAATTGAGATTCGTAGGATGACCTAGCTGTATGTTCAAAACATTAAGGCTACCTTTATGATACATCAAATGAGCCACACAATTCTCTAGGATTATCTGTTGAAAAACATAGTGATAAATTCGTAGTTAGCAATGATGTACTAGTTTTACAAGTATGCAAAAGATGCACGGATGTCGTAATAGTAAAAAATCTTACCAGGGTATCTCCATGGTAGTTACCATAGTTCAACACATGCACTAGTGGCACGTATTGAACATAATGTTGAGGAGTTTGATTGTAGATATTGTAATTCTCAATATCAGTAAAAAATCTGACCAGATGATTTTTCTCCTGATTAGTTAATTCGGAGCCATCGGTGTAGTGGGTTTTGTCTAGCATATTCCGCAAATTCTTTGAAGAATGAAAATAAACTGTCAATGGAAATAAGCTATCAACTATTTTGGAATAAACAATATAAATTAGCTAATAACTATGTTTGAGAAACTCACATAGCAGTAGAATTGGAGGCGTATCAACAAGGACCCAAATGTCCATATTGTCTTGCTCGATTTCAGGATCACCAAGATCCATGGTGACAAGCATACCCTCATCAAAACCATACATCTTGCAAAGTGCTTCCCATTTTTTGCAACCAAAATGGGTTACGCTCTCAGAATTGTACAACTTTACTTCAAAATCCACACCATGATGGGTCCTTAGGTGAATTTTCTTTGTTTCAAAACTTTCATGGTCTTCAAAACCCATCCTCTCCAAGACATAGCATCTTGCATGGCATGGGATAAGCTAGTCGAATTGTAAAAGATGAAAAGTACACGTTGAAATTTTGAAGTCGTGCTTAATTAAAAAAATAACACTTGTCGTCGTTGCGTACCGTTTCAACATCGAAGGTCTCCTCCAGCTTAATGCTGAAGCGCCGATCTTCGTCCAGGTGAGGCCTGTTGCACAGACCTCGGCTGTCGTGGCACCAGCCGCACTCCCCCGGGAGACTTTCATCGTCTGAGTACGACATTTCCTATGTTCATAATGCAAATATAAAATGTCTACAATTAAATATATGTACTAAAAACCTAAGTTAGATCATTATTATTCATCATGGGTTGACTATCGGTCTGTGTAGTCTTTTCTTGAAAACTCTCAACACGGGAATGAAGGAAAAGCTACCCCCATATATGGTGGAGACTCAACAGACTTAAAGTCAACTCGAGGACTCATATTGACATGGAGATTTGGCTGGTCTCACCTCGAGGTCGGAGGGGGGTCGGTGACAGGGACGACGGCGCGGATGATGGAGGGGGCTCCTGGATTCCTATAAAAACAAAAATCCAATAAGCTATCAAGTAATCAAATGCATACGCCTTGCATAGTGCTCTCCAATTTTAGCATTCAAAGTAGGAGTACTTTTCCAATTTGAGCATTCAATAAGCAAAACCAAATCGTAAAATAAAGTAGTATTCAAATTAGCATGCATTCAATTATAAGCAAAACTACATCATCTCTTGCTTCCGCACATCATCGAATATTATCACTAATACTCCTCGAATAATGTCATACATATAACATCGCTAATACAGCTAGAACCATAGAGCCCGGCGGGTATAGGCGCGGGCGGTGGACGCCCAAAGAGAAGGAACCATCATAGGATCATAGGTCCAGTGAGGTCCCTGAAGAACCTACCAGGTATTGTCGAACCTGCCCTCCAACGCAACCATGTAGCGACAGACGTGCTCGTCCTCCTAGCTGACATGGTGACGTACCACCTCCGCGGTGTCTGGAAGCCTCGGCACCATCACTGGCCCACGCGACCACCACCAAACAAGGACTGGGTCAACGACGGGCTGGCTCCTCACCAACCTACGCCCCCCCGAAAGGTAGCACCTCCCAATACTAGCCCGACGGAGCCCAGTCCCAGACATGGCCCCTCTGATCAAGCCATCCTCCTCCGCCGAGTCAACGACGAGGATGCGGGATAGGAATCGTCGGCACCGATGCAGGAATAATTGCTTGAACTAAAAAATAAACTATTTCTATTAATTTTCTTGCTAAAAATAAACTACTTCTATAGTAAAATAAAGTAGTTTTATTAAATCAACTAGTTCAACTACTAAGCACTTACTATATATAAAATAAAGTAGTACTTACTAAAAATAAACTACTTCTATATATAGTAAAATAAAGTGGTTTTACTAAATCAACTAGTTCAACTACTAATTAAGCACTTACTATAAATAAAGTAGTTTTATTAAAACAACTAGTTCAACTACTAATTAAGAATTTACTATAAATAAACTAGTTTAACTAGTTCAACTACTAATTAACCACCTCTGCGATGTCCGGAAGAAGAAAAAAAGAGGAGAAGAAGAAAGGATTAATAGAGGAGAAGATCGAAGAAAAAAAGGAAGAAGAAAAAAGAGGACAAGAAGAAAGGAATAGAGAAGAAGAAGAAAAAATAGAAAATATTCTATTTTTTCTTCTTCTCATCTATTGGTTTCTTCTTCTCCTCTTTTTTCTTCTTCTTTTTTCCTCTTCTTATTTATTTCTCCTCTTTTTTTCCTCTTCTTCCTCTCCTCTTCTTCTCCTTCTTCTCCTTCTTCCTCTCCTTCTTTTTCTTCTTCTTCCTTCTTTCCTCTTCATCTTTTCATCCTTTTCCTTATTTTACTTTTTCCTCTACACTGACCTAAAATGCACTAATCCAAAATCGATATCTACTAACAACCTAAATAAAAAATTAATACATATATGAAAAAAACATATACAAACAAAAAAATACTATGAACATTATATTCATACATACATAGCCACATCCATTCATCATATAGCTACCACATACATATATACATTATATATATATGAAAAAAATTCAATGAACAAAAAAATAATACAAATTATATGGAAAAAATTAATGGCGGCGGCTCACATTGGGGGCGGCCGGCGAGGGTGATGGAGGGGGCGGCGGAGAGCGACAGCGACGGCGGCGGGGGGTGGAGGGCGACGACGACGGTGACGGGGGGCAGCTCGGGGGCGGCGGAGGGTGATGGCGGTGGGGGCGGAGGGCGACGGCGTGGGCAGCCTGGCGGCATTGAGCTCGCGTCGTCGTCGGGCGGGGGGCAACTAGCGATGAAAACTGAAAATTTTCACAAGTGTTTCTTATATAGTCGAAGCATTGGTCCCGGTTAGTGGAACCAACCGGGACCAATGATACCCTTTAGTCTCGGTTGGTGACCCCAACCGAGACCAAAGGTCTCTTTTCAGCAGCCCAAAGGGCGGGAAGCATAGGCCTTTGGTCCCGGTTGGTGGCACCAACCAGGACTAAAGGGCGGAATTGGTACCGGTTTGTACCACAAACCGGTATCAATGCACCCCTTTAGTCTCGATTGGTGCCACCAACCGGGATCAAAGGCCTTGCACAGCGGCATGGTGGTGAGAGTTAGTCCCACCTTGCTAGTTGAGAGGGGCGCGCAGTGGTTTATAAGCCCCACTGCCGCACCCCTCTCGAGCTCCTCTCCATTGCAGGCTTACGGGCCTAATTGTGACTGCTATGCCTGATGGGCCTACTGGGCCTTCTGCGGGCCTGAATCCTGGCCCATGGATGGGTTTCTAGTCGTATTCTGGCCACGGTGGCCCAGTAGGTGGCATATTTTTTTCCCTGTTTTTTTGTTTTAGTTTTTGCTTTATTTTTTTTTGTTTCTACTTACAACAAAAAAATTATTTATTTTATTTTATTTAGTTTCTAATTACTTATTTATTTTACTTTATGATAATTCTTTTTGCTATTAAAGTTTCTAACAAAAAACGTTCTTTATGAAAATTCTTTTTGCTTTTAATGATTTTGAACAGAAAATACTTTGATAATTTTAGTTGCATCAATTTTACATAATTTTAGTTTCAATAATACTAGAGGTTGCTTATAATGTTTTGAATAGAAAATACCTTGATAATTTTAGTTTCATAAATTTTATTTATGTTATTAAATTTTATTTTATTTTGTTTCTACTTGTATATTTTATTAAAGTTTATATTATTTCTAATTACTTATTTATTTTATTTTATGATAATTATTTTTGCTATTAAAGTTTATTACAAAAAAGTTCTTTATGAAAATTCTATGAACTCCTGACTTTTCGTGTGTTCAAAATGCACCATTCAATGCCACATCATCAATTTTCAACCCTTTCTAACTTCATTTGTTAATTTTCATGCATTTACTGATTATTTTGAGCTATAAGACCCTGAAATTGAAAAGCATTTCAAATGAACTCTGAAAAGGTTGAAAGTTGGCATGGTATCATCATTTCATCCACATAGCATGTGCAAGAAAGTTGAGAGGGTTACGGCAAAAACTGGATGCATTTCGTGTACAAAATGGACAATCTCTTTCGAAGTATCAGGATTTCATACGGAAACTTGTCTGTTACAACAGACATTTCAAATGAACTACAAAAGGTTGAAAGTTGGCATGGTATCATCATATTAGTTATGGAGAGAAAGTCTTCAATTTTTCTTCGCTTGCGTCCTTTCCTTATTGTGCCGTAACCATGGATAATCTTCATCATTTACCAGGATGCATGGGTCAGCCTTGACTTTGACGAGAGGAATTTCATGAAACTTTTCATAATCTTCGGACATGTCTGTCTTGCCCTCCACTCCCACGATGTCCCTTTTTCCTGAAAGAACTATGTGGCGCTTTGGCTCATCGTATGATGTATTCAGTTCCTTATCTTTTCTTTTTCTCGGTTTGGTAGACATGTCCTTCACATAGATAACCTGTGCCACATCATTGGCTAGGACGAACAGTTCGTCAGTGTACCCAAGATTGTTCAGTTCAACTATTGTCATTCCATACTATGGGTCTACTTGTACCCTGCCTCCTAACAGATTGACCCATTTGCACTTAAACAAAGGGACCTTAAAATCATGTCCATAGTCAAGTTCCCATATGTCCATTATGTAACCATAATATGTGTCCTTTCCCCTCTCGGTTGCTGCATCAAAGCGGACACCGCTGTTTTTGTTGGTGCTCTTTTGATCTTCGCCGATCGTGTAAAATGTATTCCTATTTATCTCGTATCCTTTGTAAGTCAATACAGTTGAAGATGCCCCCCTGGACAACGAGTAAAGCTCATCACAAACAGTGTTGTCACCTCTGAGATGTGTTTCCAACCAACTACTGAAAGTCCTGATGTGTTCACATGTAATCCAATCGTCACACTGCTCTGGGTGTTTGGAGCGCAGACTGTTCTTGTGTTGATCGACATACGAGGTCACCAAGGTAGAGTTCTGTAGAACTGTGTAGTGTGCTTGAGACCAAGAATATCCGTCCCTGCACATTATTGAGTCCCCTCCAAGCGTGCCTTTTCCAGTCAGTCTCCCCTCATACCGCGATTTAGGGAGACCTATCTTCTTAAGGCCAGGAATGAAGTCAACACAAAACCCAATGACATCCTCTATTTGATGGCCCATGGAGATGCTTCCTTCTGGCCTAGCGCGGTTACAGACACATTTCTTTAGGACTCCCATGAACCTCTCAAAGGGGTACATATTGTGTAGAAATACGGGGCCCAAAATGACAATCTCGTCAACTAGATGAACTAGGACGTGCCTCATGATATTGAAGAAGGATGGTGGGAACACCAGCTCAAAACTGACAAGACATTGCACCACATCACTCCTTAGCCTTGGTATGATTTCTGGATTGATCACCTTCTGAGAGATTGCATTGAGGAATGCACATAGCTTCACAATGGCTAATCAGACGTTTTTTGGTAGAAGCCCCCTCAATGCAACCGGAAGCAGATGCGTCATAATCACGTGGCAGTCATGAGACTTTAGGTTCTGGAACTTTTTCTCTGGCATATTTATTATTCCCTTTATATTCGATGAGAAGCCAGTCGGGACCTTCATACTAAGTAGGCATTCAAAGAAAATTTCCTTCTCTTCTTTGGTAAGAGCGTAGCTTGCAGGACCATCATACTTCTTTGGAGGCATGCCGTCTTTTTCATGCAAACGTGGCAGGTCCTCCCATGCCTCAGTTGTATCTTTTGTCTTCCCATACATGCCCAAGAAGCGTAGTAGGTTCACGCAAAGGTTCTTCATCATGTCGATCGAAGAGCGGACCTCTAGGTATTTCCAGTAGGGTAGGTCCCAAAATATAGATTTCTTCTTCCACATGGGTGTGCATCCCTTAGCGTCATTTGGAACAGCTAGTCCGCCGGAACCCTTTCCAAAGATTACGTGTAAATCATTGACCATAGCAACTACGTGATCACCGGTATGCATGGCGGGCTTCTTCCGGTGATCTGCCTCACCTTTGAAATGCTTGCCTTTCTTTCGACATTGATGGTTGGTCGGAAGAAATCGACGATGGCCCAGGTACACATTCTTCCTACATTTGTCCAGGTATATATTTTCGGTGTCAGCTAAACAATGCGTGCATGCGTGGTATCCCTTGTTTGTCTGTCCTGAAAGGTTACTGAGTCGCGGGGTAGGTGCTGTGATTCCTGCTCTGATCCCCGAAAGGATTAGTGCCATCCGCGCTTAAACCAAACCATATGTTCCTTGGGTCACGTGCAAACTCAACCCAGTACTCTCGCTCGATTCTTCTCCACTGCGACCTGTCAGCGGGTGCTCTCAACTTCTCGTCTTTCTTACGGTCCTCACTGTGCCATCGCATCAACTTGGCATGCTCTTCGTTTCTGAACAGTCGTTTCAACCGTGGTATTATAGGAGCATACCACATCACCTTCGCAGGAACCCTCTTCCTGCGGGGCTCACCGTCAACATCACCAGGGTCATCCCGTCTGATCTTATACCGCAATGCACCGCATACCGGGCATGCGTTCAAATCCTGGTACGCACCGCGGTAGAGGATGCAGTCATTAGGACATGCATCTATCTTCTGCACCGTGGTAGAGGGCATACGACCTTCTTTGTTGCGTACGTCCTATCGGGCAATTTGTTATCCTTTGGAAGCTTCTTCTTCAATATTTTCAGTAGCTTCTCAAATCCTTTGTCAGGCACAGCATTCTCTGCCTTCCACTACAGCAATTCCAGTACGGTACCGAGCTTTGTGTTGCCATCTTCGCAATTGGGGTACAACCCTTTTTTTGATCCTCTAACATGCGATCAAACTTCATCTTCTCCTTTTGACTTTCGCATTGCGTCCTTGCATCGACAATGACCCAGCAGAGATCATCATCATCGGGCACATCGTCTGGTTCCTCTTGATCTTCAGCAGCTTCCCCCGTTGCAGCATCATCAGGCACATCGTCTGGTTCCTCTTGATCTTCAGCAGCTCCCCCCGTTGCAGCATCACCGTATTCAGGGGGCACATAGTTGTCATCGTCCTCTTCTTCTTCGTTGTCTTCCATCATAACCCCTATTTCGCTGTGCTTCGTCCAAACATTATAGTGTGGAATGAAACCCTTATAAAGCAGGTGGGTGTGAAGGATTTTCTGGTTAGAGTAAGACTTCGTATTCCCACATATAGGGCATGGATAACACGTAAAACCATTCTACTTGTTTGCCTCAGCCACTTCGAGAAAATTATGCACACCCTTAATGTACTCGGAGGTGTTTCTGTTACCATACATCCATTGCCGGTTCCTCTGCGTGCATTATATATAATTATGTGTGTCAAAAGTAAGAAAATCAAACAAGTATCTATCTAAAGTAAGAAAATCAGACAAGTATCTATCTAAAGTAAAAACATCAGAAATAAGATAAGAACAAGATGCTCACCACGGTGGTGCCGGCGACGAGATCGGTGCGGGCGATCGACAGCGGCGAAGACGGGGACGGGGCGTGACGGACCGCTAAACCTAGAAAAATCTCGGGAAAAATGGAACTCGGAGGTCGAGCTTCGGGAGGATAAGAATTGACTAGCGTGGATCGGTCATTTCATCGAACACCTCATGTGCATAGGAGGTGAGCAAGAGCACCCAAATGCCCTCCCCTCGTCGGCCAGGAAAACAGAGCAGTGTGGACTACTCTGCTGGCCGGCGAGGGGGTATATATAGGCAACTCATTTGTCCCGGTTCGTGGCTGTAACCGGGACTAAAGGCCCCCCTTCTGTCCTGGTTCTAGGCACGAACCGAGACCAATGGCTGTGGGCCAGGATCGAGGCCTATTGGTCCCGGTTCGTGCCTAGAACCGGGATAAATGGGTCCACATAAACTGGGACAAATGCCTCGGAGACACCTATGAGATTATGCAACTCCTGAATACCGAAGGAACACCTTGTGTGCTATCAAATGTCACAATGTAATTGGGTGATTATAAAGATGCTCTGTAGGTGTCTCCGATGGTGTTTGTTGAGTTGGCATAGATCAAGATTAGGATTTGTCTCTCCGTGTAACGGAGAGGTATCTCTGGGCCCTCTCGGTAATGCACATCACTATAAGCCTTGCAAGCATTGTGACTAATGGTATAGTTGCGGGATGAAGCATTACAGAACGAGTAAAGAGACTTGCCGGTAATGAGAATGAACTAGGTATGAGGATACCGATGATCGAATCTCGGGCAAGTAACATACCGATGACAAAGGGAACAATGTATGTTGTTATGCGGTTTGACCGATAAAGATCTTTGTAGAATATGTAGGAGCCAATATGAGCTTCTAGGTTCCGCTATTGGTTATAGACTGGAAATGAGTCTCGGTCATGTCTACATAGTTCTCGAACCCGTAGGGTCCGCATGCTTAATGTTCTATGACGATTTGTATTATGAGTTATGTGATTTGATGTCCGAAGTTTGTTAGGAGTCCCGGATGATATCGGGGACATGACGAGGAGTCTTGAAATGGTCGAGATGTAAAGATCGATATATTGGAAGGCTATATTCGGACATCGGAAAGGTTCCGAGTGATTCGGATATTTTTGGGAGTACCGGAGAGTTACGGGAATTCGTATTGGGCCTTAATGGGCCATACGGGAAAGGAGAGAAAGGCCTCAAGGGTGGCCACGCCCCTTCCCCTGGACTGGTCCGAATTGGACTAGGGAAAGGGGGCGCCCCCTTCCTTCCTTCTCCTTCTCCCTTACCTTTTGCTATTCCATGTGGGAGGTGGAATCCTAGTAGGACTAGGGAGTCCAAGTAGGACTCCACACTTTGGGAGCGCCTTATGAGGGCTGGCCTCCTCCTCCCTCCATCCTTTATATACATGGCCAGGGGGCACCCCATAGACACACAAGTTGATCATTGATCTCTTAGCCGTGTGTGGTTCCCCCTCAACCGTAATCCACCTCAGTCATGTCGTTGCAGTGCTTAAGCGAAGACCTGGATCGGTAGCTTCATCAGCACCGTCATCACGCCGTCATGCTGACGAAGCTCTCCCTCGACACTCTGCTAGATTGTGAGTTCGTGGGACGTCACCGAGCCGAACATGTGCAGATCGCGGAGGTGTCGTACTTTCGGTGCTAGGATCGGTCGATCGTGAAGACGTACGACTACATCAACCGCGTTGTCATAACGCTTCCTCTTACGGTCTACGAGGGTATGTGGACTACACTCTCCCCTCTCATTGCTATGCATCACCATGATCTTGTGTGTGCGTACGAATTTTTTTGAAATACTGTGTTCCACAACAATCTCCATAGCCCGTTGATTAGCCGCGTCAATATGAGACTTTCTCCTTTTTTGTCTTCTCCACACAACCTCCATCATCATATTCTATTCCACCCATAGTGTTATGTCCATGGCTCGCGCTCATGTATTGCGTGAAAGTTGAAAAAGTTTGAGAATAATAAAGTATGAAACAATTGCTTGGATTGTCATCGGGGTTGTGCATGATGGGAGTATTTTGTGTGACGAAAATGAAGCATGGCCAAACTATATGATTTTGTAGGGATGAGCTTTCTGTGGCTATGTTATTTTGAGAAGACATAATTGCTTGGTTAGTATGCTTGAAGTATTATTGTTTTTATGTCAATATTAAACTTTTTTTTGAATCTTTCGGATATGAATATTCATGCCACAATAAAGAAAATTACATGGAAAATTATGTTAGATAGCATTCCACATCAAAAATTCTGTGTTTATCATTTACCTACTGGAGGACGAGCAGGAATTAAGCTTGGGGATGCTTGATACGTGTCCAACGTATATATAAATTTTTTTGTTTCATGCTATTATATTATCCGTTTTTGATGTTTAATGGGCTTTATTATGCACTTTTATATTATTTTTGGGACTAACCTACTAACCAAAGGCCCAGTGCAACTAGTTGTTTTTTGGCCTATTTCAGTGTTTCGTAGAGAAGGAATATCAAACGGAAGGAAACCTTCACGAGGACCTTTCTTGGAACAAACGCAACCCAGGAGACTTGTAATACAAGTCTGGAAGTCCGCGAAGCTTCCATGAGGCAAGGGGCGCACCCAGGGGGTAGGCACGCCCCCACCCTCATGGGCCCCACAGAGCTCCACCGGCGTACTTCTTTCGCCTATATATACCCATGTACCCTAAAAACATCCAGGAAAGCCACGAAACCACTTTTCCACCACCGTAACCTTCTATACCCGTGAGATCCCATCTTGGGGACTTTTCTGGAGATCTGCTGGAGGGGGATTCGATCACGGAGGGCTTCTACATCAACACCATAGCCTCTCCAATGATGTGTGAGTAGTTTACCACAGACCTTTGAGTCCATCGCTATTAGTTAGATGGCTTCTTCCCTCTCTTTGGTTCTCAATACAAAGTTCTCCTCGATGTTCTAAGAGATCTATTCGATGTAATACTCTTTTGCGGTGTGTTTGCCGAGATCCGATGAATTGTGGGTTTATGGATTTGATTATCTATGAATATTATTTGGTTCTTCTCTGAATTCTTATATGCATGATTGGATATCTTTGCAAGTCTCTTCGAATTATCGGTTTAGTTTGGCCTACTAGATTGATCTTTATTGCAATGGGAGAAGTGCTTAGCTTTGGGTTCAATCTTGTGTTGTCCTTTCCCAGTGACAGCAGGGACAGCAAGGCACGTATTGTATTGTTGCCATCAAGGATAAAAAGATGGGGTTTATACCATATTGCTTGAGTTTATCCCTCTACATCAGGCCATCTTGCCTAATGCGTTACTCCGTTCTTATGAACTTAATACTCTAGACGCATGCTGGATAGCAGTCGATGTGTGGAGTAATAGTAGTAGATGCAGAATCGTTTCAGTCTACTTAATGCGAATTTGATGCCTATATTCATGATCATTGCCTTAGATATCATCATAACTGTGCGCTTTTCTATCAATTTCTCGGCAATAATTTGTTCACCCACTGTAATATATGCTATCATGAGAGAAGCCACTAGTGAAACCTATGGCCCCCAGGTCTACTTTACCTCATATAAGTTTCCAATCTATAGTTCTAGTTTACTATTTATTTTGCAATCTTTACTTTCCAATCTATACAACAAAAATACCAAAAATATTGATCTTATTATCTTTATCAGGTCTCACTTTTGCAAGTGGCCGTGAAGGGATTGACAACCCCTTTATCGCGTTGGTTGCAAGGTTCTTGATTGTTTGTGTAGGTACTAGGCGACTTGCATGTAGTCTCCTACTGGATAGATATCTTGGTTCTAATAAACTGAGGGAAATACTTACGCTACTTTGCTGCATCACCCTTTCCTCTTCAAGGGAAAACCAACGCATTCTCAAGAGGTAGCAGGCAGCCCGCGTGATCCTTGCATCTAAGGGATTATCCATGGCAGGATCCTCCATGGCGGGATCCGGTGGGCGAGGCGGGGAGGCGAGCCTAGGCGCTGGGAGAGCCCAACGAGGTTAAGATAAATATAGTACTACTCCACTTTGTCCATATTTAAATACAAAGGCCACCAACAGTAGCCCTGGCAAAAAATTGATCATGCTACCTACGTCCTGGTTTATTGGCCCCCTTTCTTTGTGCCACTTTTTATGACATGCATAAATATTATGTTACTTACAAATATGGTCAAAAATTGGCACAAAATACAACGGAGACAAACGGAAGTACTAGCAACCCATGATTTAACTACTCGCATGCGCATAGTGGAGTTTTAATGTCTTTCTTCCGCCCTCACGTCCACTCAATTTGCATGCACTGTATTAATTGACCATCAATGAAGTGAAGGATTTTACATGCGTCAAATTATCACATGGGTTGGATCTTCGTACAAAAATGCATCCCCCCGTGTACCCACGTGTGCATGCGAGGGAATGACTGTGTGCGTGGCGTGCGTGCACATCTTCGCTTTGTGCATGTACCGCCAGTGTGGCTCAGAGAGGACGAGTACATTCTTCTAGAACAAGCAGCACGTCACTATGATCAATCCACACAAGGTGGTCGTGACAACGCCTCCACATGTGCCACGTGGCCTCATGAACTATAAGAGAGACACTGTGTAGCATGCCATTGGAATTCTAATTTATGTGTTTTGCACATACTCGAAGTACTAGTAGGGTACACATGCATTGCACGCATCAGATTTGGCAACCAAATTATGAATAAATACCACACTATAGCATGTAAGCTCTGAGTCATATATGCCTGATGTAGACCTTCGTTTAATTCTTATAGTTCATCTCATTCAAAATAAATTAGTTTTCATAATAAAGCTCGGGCCTCTTTGATTCGTAGGATATCCAAAACGCGGGAATAGGAAAAACATGGGATTAGAGTGGAATGTCGTCTTGAATCCTACAGGATTGTGCGAGTGTTTGATTGTGCATAGAAAAAACGCAGGATTCTCAAAGTGGTTTGCATGGATGGGATGTTTCCTATGAAATCTGGTGCAAATGAATCATATGGAAAAATTCCTATGGTTTACAATCCTATGAATCAAACAACCAAGATAGGAAAAAATTCCTAAGGATTAGAATCCTCCAAAATTCCTTTGAGAATCCTTTGAATCAAAGAAGCCCTTAATCTATTTTATGATTCATGGAATTGTGCATTGTAAAGCATAAAGTAAAAACAAATAATGGAAATTCAACTAGAAAAAAAGTTTGGGAAGTTATGATATGGAAGATTCTAGAACAAAGGAGAAGCACTTGTGTTTTGAGGTTTGTGCATTATGCTTAAGTTCAACCATGGAGTCTGCTAGATTGTACATGTGGCAAAATCCAGTGGGGGCTAGTAGATGGTGCGAGGGGCCAAGTGGAGGGAGACTATGAAGCTGTGCACAAGTGCGAGATCGATATTTAAAGAGAGGGGGCGAGAACGTGTGCTGTTCGCGCAGTGGCAGAGCCATGAAAAATAAATAAGCTAGGGGCCAAGCATTACTAATCCTTTACGAGGAGGGCCAGTTCATCAACTTAAACCATTTTACCAGCAATTGTCTAATGATCACATTCATATTAGCCTTGATATATAGTGATGTTAGGGGGCAGGGCCCTTGCTGCCCCCTGTCTTCGCCACGGTGCACGCGTCTGAGAGACGAAGCGGAAGGCATGGATGATGAGAGGGGGACGTTGGATATATAATTAACGTGTGTGTATTAGCTATGTAATCCTATATAGAGAGGTATAGATTGATCGATGTGGACGTGGGAAAGAGGGTGAGACCTCACTAGATATATAGATTGATTGGTTTGTGTGGGAATCTGTGGAAGACCTATCTATATATACAAACACATAGAGGAACATCGATCGTTGCGCATGCACGTGAGAGATAAAGAATGCCCGATATGATGGAGAGGGGGAGGTGTGTGTGAGTGCATGCATGGGAGACCGACCTGAAGAAAAAGATTGCATGTGTGCGATGGATAATGCCGACTGGTACTGTGTGTGAATGCATGCATGGGAGAAAGTTAGTGGTACAATTATAAAAGAGAAGACGACTGTGTGGGTGTAAAAGACTAGGTGAGGTCATAATCAATGTAAAGTTGAATTCAAATATTTGAATAAGAGATGATGGTGTTTGAAACCCATGCATGCATGAATATAACTGAGATATGCGTCGTGTGGTTTGGAAATGAGCATGTTGTACTATATACACATTGAACAAGGTCAGACTGATTTGAATTTGAGATATCGATGACAGACATCGTTTGGCCACATTGCATCCATGCATGAACAAACTACTCTAATTGGAGATGATGGGTGGCTTTCGCATCACATATCTATCCCTAATAATAAAGCACGGATTGACTCCGTCGGTTCACTGTCACAATACGCTTCTTTACGTGAATTTACGCTTTCAACACGTCTCTTTCCCTCGGGTTCACCATCACGCAATTTTTGCAGTAAGCCCTTGTGTTTTTCGGTAATTGAACCCGCAGTCACGTCCGTAAGTGAAAAACGGTTCGCCATTGAAAAAAATCTACCCGCCTCCTCCCGTGCTCCAAACCTCCACCGCGTCACCTCGCTTTACATCGGCGGCAGCCCACTCAGTCGTCCGCCTTGCCTTGCCTCGCGCCGGAGGCGGCCGGTCGACCTCCACCCCCTCACGGTGGGTGTGCACCATCAACCACCACAACCCCGCTGCTCCCTCCTCTCCCCCATGATGATCTAGAACCCTAATTCGCCGTTCCGGCGGGGGGGGGGGAGGGGGGGGGCGCCGACGTCGAGGTTGCAAGGTGAGGCTGAGGCCGGGCGATGGCTCTCTCGATCCAGACGGGATCGAGGCAGGGCCTGGGCGGCTTGGGCGCACTACATGTGGAGGCGTGCAGGGCGCAGGTCATTCGTTCGATCAAGATGCTTCTCCACCTTTTCTGGTTGGGTACCCCTCCATGGCTACGGGCTGCTTCTCCCTTATTATCCTGCGCTCCTCCTCCCCCACTTTAGGTATCCGGTCGTGGCTGAGGGCCGCCTCTCCCCTATCCATCCTTCCAATCTAGAGCACAGTTGAAGAGTCTGGTTGTGTGTGGCAAGGATGGCTGCTACCTCTTGAACATGCATTGGTTTTGAAGAGGAAAGGGTGATGCAGCAAAGTAGCGTAATTATTTCCCTCAATTTTGAGAACCAAGGTATCAATCCAGTAGGAGACTACACGCAAGTCCCTCGTACCTGCACAAACAAAACAGAACCTCGCAACCAACGCAATAAAGGGGTTGTCAATCCCTTCATGGTCACTTACGAAAGTGAGATCTGATAGAGATAATAAGATAAATATTTTTGGTATTTTTCTTGTATAGATTGGAAAATAAAGATTGCAAAATAAAAGAAGGTAGAAATAGCAAGTAGATAGGAAAATAATATTATGGAAGGTAGACCCGCGGGCCATCGGTTTCACTAGTGGCTTCTCTCAAGATAGCAAATTCTACGATGGGTGAACAAATTACTGTCGAGCAATTGATACAAAAGTGCATAGTTATGAGAATATATAGGCATGATCATGTATATAGGCATCACGTCCGCAACAAGTAGACCGAAACTATTCTGCATCTACCACTATTACTCCACACATCGACCGCTATCTAGCATGCATCTAGAGTATTTAGTTCATAAGAACAGAGTAACGCATTAGGCAAGATGACATGATGTAGAGTGATAAACTCAAGCAATATGATATAAACCCCATCTTTTTATCCTCGATGGCAACAATACAATACATGCCTTTCTACCCCTGCTGTCACTAGGAAAGGACACCACAAGATTAAACCCAAAGCTATGCACTTCTCCAATTGCAGGAAAGATCATTCTAGTATGCCAAACCAAACTGATAATTCGTAGAGACTTGCAAAGATACTAAATCATGCATAAAAGAATTCAGAGAAGAATCAATATTGTTCATAGATAATATTGATCATAAACCCACAATTCATCGGATCTCGACAAACACACCGCAAAAAGAATTACATCAAATAGATCTCCAAGAGAATTGAGGAGAACTTTGTATTGAGATCCAAAGAGAGAGAAGAAGCCATCTAACAAATAACTATGGACCCGAAGGTCTATGGTAAACTACCCACACATCATCGGAGAGACTATGGTGTTGATGTAGAAGCCCTCCATGATCGACTCCCCCTCCGGCGGAGCGCCGGAAAAGGCCCCAAGATGGGATCTCATGGGTACAGAAGGTTGCGGTGGTGGGAATAGGGTTTCGTGGTGCTCCTGGATGTGTTCAGGGTATATGGGTATATATAGGAGGAAGAAGTAGGTCGGTGGAGCTGCGAGGGGCCCACGAGGGTGGGGGGAGCGCGTACCCCCTGGGCGCGCCCTCCTGCCTCTTGGCCTCCTCGCTTCTTTCTTGATGTCCACTCCAAGTCTCCTGGATCACGTTCGTTTAAAAAAATAACTCCCCCGAAGGTTTCTTTCCATTTGGATTCCGTTTGATATTCCTTTTCCGCGAAACACTGAAATAGGGCAAAAAACAATTTCCACTGGGCCTTTGGTTAGTAGGTTAGTCCCAAAAATAATATAAAAAGGTATATTAAAGCCCATTAAACATCCAAAACAGATAATATATTAGCATGGAACAATCAAAAATTATAGATAAGTTGGAGACGTATCAAGCATCCCCAAGCTTAGTTCCTACTCGTCCTTGAGTAGGTAAATGATAAAAACAGAATTTTTTATGTGGAATGCTACCTAGCATAATTCTCAATGTAATTTTCTTTATTGTGGCATGAATGTTGATATCCGAAAGATTCAAGACAAAAGTTTAATATTGACATAAAAATAATAATACTTCAAGCATACTAACAAAGCAATCATGTCTTCTCAAAATAACATAGCCAAAGAAAGTTATCCCTACAAGATCATATACTCTGGCTATGCTCTATCTTCATCACACAAAGTATTTAATCATTCACAACCCCAATGACAAACCAAGCAAGTGTTTCATACTTTTGATGTTCTCAAACTTTTTCAATCTTCACACAATATATGAGCGTGAGCCATGACATATCACTATATGTGGAATAGGATGGTGGTTGTGGAGAAGACAAAAAAAGGAGAAGATAGTCTCACATCAACTAGGCGTATCAACGGGCTATGGAGATGCCCATCAATAGATATCAATGTGAGTGAGTAGTGATTTCCATGCAACGGATGCACTAGAGCTATAAGTGTATGAAAGCTCAAAAAGGAACTGAGTGGGTGTGCATCCAACTCACTTGCTCACGAAGACCTAGGGCATTTTGAGGAAGATCATCATTGGAATATACAAGCCAAGTTCTGTAATTTAAAACTCCCACTAGTATATGAAAGTGACAACATAGGAGACTCTCTATCATGAAGGTCATGGTGCTACTTTGAAGCACAAGTGTGGTAAAAGGATAGTAACATTGTCCCTTCTCTTTTTTTCTCTCATTTTTTAATTTTATTTTTATTTGGGCCTTATATCCTTTTTTATGGCCTCTTTTTTTTTCCTTTTTTTATTTTTTGTCCGGAGTCTCATCCCGACTTGTGGGGGAATCATAGTCTCCATCATCCTTTCCTCACTTGGGACAATGCTCTAATAATGATGATCATCACACTTTTATTTACTTACAACTCAATACTAGATCAACATATGACTCTATGTGAATGCCTCCGGCGGTGTACCAGTAGATCCCTTTGCCCTCCCTCATATTGATCAGATTATTGATGCTATGGCGGGTTGTGATCGTTTGTGCTTTCTGGATGCTTACTCCAGTTATCATCAGATCAAAATGGCAGTTAAGGACCAGAACAAAACGGCTTTTATAACTCCATTTGGAGCCTTCTGTTATGTCTCCATCCCTTTGGACTCAAGAGTGCCCAGGTGACTTATCAGCAGTGTGTTCAGAATTGTATGCATAAACAGATTGGGCGCAATGTTCATGCATATGTGGATGATATTGTGGTGAAGTACAGGAAGGAGGAAACATTGATAGATGACTTGAGAGAGACTTTTGACAACCTCCGGGTTTACAAGATGATGCTTAATCCGGACAAATGTGTCTTTGGTGTTCCGGCAGACAAACTCTTGGGTTTTCTGGTGTCTATCAGGGGCATTGAAGCTAATCCAGAAAAAATTCAGCTATCACGTCCCTGGCTAAACCAGCGTGTATCAATGACGTTCAGCGTTTAGCCGGCCGGATCACGGCTTTGAGCCGATTTATCAGTCATCTTGGGGAGAAAGCTATCCCTTTATATCAGATGTTAAAGAAAATAGATGACTTTGTCTGGAGTGACGCGACTGATAAAGCGTTTGAGGATTTGAAGAGACAGTTAGCTGAACCGCCTGTCCTTGCGGCTCCGGTCGATAAAGAGCCTTTACTGCTATATGTGGCTGCTAATGCCCGGGCTGTCAGTGTGGCTATTGTTGTGCAGCGCAAGGAGGATGGAAAGGAGTATCCGGTTCAACGGCCGGTTTATTATATCAGTGAGGTTCTTATCGAATCAAAGCAGATGTATCCGCATTGGCAGAAGCTGGTGTATGGAGTTTCTATGGCAACCTAGAAGCTCAAGCACTATTTTTAGGGTCATCCTATCACAGTGGTTAGTTCAGCCCCTTCAGGAGATATCATCCAAAACAGAGAGGCGACTGGCTGGATTGCCAAGTGGGCTATTGAGCTTGGACCTCACGGGCTCAAGTATACACCTCGCACAGTGATCAAATCTCAAGCACTCGTAGACTTCATCAATGATTGGACAGAGTTGCAGGCACCAGAGGAAAAGCCAGACAACACTTATTGGACTATTCACTTTGATGGATCCAGGCAATTGGAGGGCTCAGGGGCTGATGTCATATTAACTTCCCCACGAGGTGACAAGTTTTGTTATGTTCTTCGTTTAATGTTCCCTTGCACTAAAAATGCAGCCGAGTATGAAGCCTTACTCCATGGTCTTCAGATGGCTAAGGAGATGAACTTAAGCCGGGTTAAGTGCTTCAGTGACTCAGACTTGGTGGCTCAACAAGTATCTGGCACTTGGGATTCTAAGGACCCACATATCGACGAGAGGTGGACATAGTGGCTGGTCATTTCAAGGGTTATCTGGTGGACCATATAGACCAGCGAAAGAATGAAGCAGCAGATGCTTTAAGTCGTCTAGGCTCTCAGCGTAAACCGGTGCCACCTAATGTTTTCCTCGACGTACTGCATAATCCGTCGGTCAAGATACCTACAGAGGAGGAGTTGGCTATTCCTGACCCGGAGGCCCAGTTGGTGGCGGCTTTGCATTTCATACCGGATTGGACAGTCCCATACCTGGCTTACATGAACCGGGGCGAGTTACCAAAGGATGAAACCTTGGCCTGGCAGATAATCCGGCGATCCAAGTCAATGACCATTGTCAATGGGGAGTTACATTGTTACAGTGTGATAGGGGCAACTCAGCGTTGTGTGTCTCCTCAAGAAGGTTGTGAGATTTTGCGAGAAATCCACGAAGGGGATTGTGGTTACCACGCTGGTTCAAAATCCTTGGTGGCTAAGGCTTTTTTTCACGACTTCTATTGGCTCACGGCTCATGTTGATGCTGCGGATTTAGTCAAAAGGTGTGACGGTTGTCAGAAATTTGCACGCCGGGCTCATGTTCCGGCTCAGGAGTTGAGAATGATCTCAATCACTTGACCGTTTGCAACTTGGGGGCTTGATATGGTTGGACCCTTTAAGAGATCCAAGGACAAAAAGACCCACCTGTTAGTGGCAGTTGACAAGTTTACCAAGTGGGTAGAAGCAGAGCCAGTCAGTAAGTGTGATGCAGCCACGATAGTTCAATTCATCAAAAAGGTGATATTCCAGTTTGGTTTTCCAGACAGCATTATAATTGATAACGGTACTAATCTGTCCAAGGGGGATATGGAGGAATTTTGTCAACGTGAGCACATCCGGCTTGATGTAGCGTCAGTGGCGCACCCACAGTCTAATGGTCAAGCAGAGAGGGAAATCAAGAAATTTTGAGAGGTATCAAACCCCGGCTTATGGTCCCTTTAAAGTGGACGCCGGGTTGTTGGGTGGAGGAGTTACCTTCTGCGTTATGGAGTATCAACACCACACCAAATAGATCAACGGGTTACACGCCTTTCTTCATGGTTTACGGGATAGAGGCGGTTCTTCCCAGTGACATCCGTCATGACTCGCCCTGGGTAGCGGCTTACGTTGAAGCGGAGAATGAGAAAGCACGTCAGGACTCACTGGTCCTATTAGATGAAGAGCGTGATTTAGCACTAGCATGTTCGGCGATTTATCAACAAGATCTCCGACGTTATCACAGCCGCCGGGTTAAGGCCAGAACTTTTCAAGAAGGAGATCTGGTGCTCCGGCTCATCCAGGATCAAACTGATATGCACAAGCTATCCCCACCTTGGGAAGGACCTTTTGTGGTCAGTAAAAACTTGCACAATGGGTCGTACTACCTTATCGATGTTCGGGAGCACAAAGACTCACGCAAATCAGAGGAGGAGACTCAACGGCCATGAATATAGCTCTTCTTCGGCCTTACAAAGCGGAGTTCTATTAACCCGGCCTATAAAGCGACACAGATATGAAGGAAATCACTAGGGGGCTTGGTCGTATCCGAACCATAGCTACACCTCTTGATCGGTTTAAAACCAAAAAGGGAAATCACTAGGGGGCTTGGTTGTATTTACACCATATCTACACCTTTTGATAGGCTTAAAGCCAAAAGGAAATTATGTGGAACCAAGAGTATGTTTCATAAAGCGCAACTCAAACATAGGTAACCATTAAGCATAGCTCAAATATTACTTGGGGGCTCCTTGCTTCTCAAAGAACAACGAGCTTGCACCTTTTTAATAGGCTAGCAAGACAGGCTTGGAAGCCAGGTGTATTCACCTAAAACCCCGGGTTATGCTGCCTCTTTAAGTAAGCCACTCCGCCCAGGTAAACCTGGTATGACCCATCGAATGTTTGACAAGTCAATCTCATAGACTCTGAACTTGTTAAAGTTAAAACGGTTATTGGTTAAAAATTGAGGTCCATATTAAAAGGCTTTGCTAAATGGTATAACTCAGCGGCCTGGCAGCCCATGAAAAGCCTTGATTTAGGGCCTAGCAGCCCATGAAATGCCTTGCATATTTCTTTTGTCTTTGCTGTTTTTATAATCTTTCATGGGATTTATGAATATTTTCTAATAAACCGGTGTTTAGTACAACCTGGCATGACTTTCAACGCTTAGTTGTCAGTATATGATCAGTTTTAAACCGGCAGTACATTGCTCAGGTCTGGTTTTGACTAGATGTCACCAGCATTATACGAACAAATCAGCGGCTGGTATAGCCCGGCTTGGTTTTTATATGAACTGGCAAGAGGGCAAGGAGTCATCAACACTCTGGATTGGTGTTTTTCAACCTTATTATACAAATAGTTGGTCAGCCAACGAGGTATGTGACAGGTATCATCTATTTTTTCAAATCTTGGTTGTCCATCCAAGTTATGTATATATTTTTTGGGCATCATGACCCATCCAGTGGTAAACCACTAGGACACTTTCAAGTTCTTATATGCAGGAACACAAATCATAATGGACTATGCATAAATAGATCCCAAAGGCAGAACAAGTTTTCAGGTATCAAGCAAAACAAACATGGTATGGCAAATAAAGGTGTTCATGCTATCCTATTACAAGGCGCTTTAAACAACCCAAATTGAATAATTGTTTTCAAAGAGTGGAAGACTGCAACTGGTAAACCGGCCACCAGTTTAGGATTCCTCATCGGGACGGCTTGACGATTGAGGGTCATCTTGCGCGGTCACATTCTCTTCATCCCTCCCCAGACGCTGGAAATCAATCATTGACCAATCGATTCCGGTTAAGGCTTGAAAAGCGGCCTCTTCATGGATAAGATTGGAGGGGTCAATGTTAGGAGTGTAAGTATGCTTACGGATTGGTGGCACAAGATCTTCAACATTATGGATCAACGCGGGCTGTCTTTTTCCCTCAGCATCATAAATCGGTTGAAAATGAGATAGATCTGTGTCCTCCGCCAGTTTGCTTGCTATCGGTCGCATCTCCTTTGCCAGCCAACAGAGATCGTCGTTATTGAAGTATGAGCTGTCTTCTTTCACACCAGGATACCCTTTGATTATATCTGCCGGTTCAAGATCCGGAATCCACGCCTTGGCCCAAATTAGCGCGGTTAGCGCTCCTGATCTTGCGGCTGATCTCTTTAGTTTGTTGATCCGGGCAGGTAGCATGGCCAGATTTTCAATAGTTTCTTTTATCAGCGATGGCGGAGGCTTGTTATAAGCTGCAGTGCAAATAGCTCGTTGGGATCCAGAGAACAGTTGTTCTATCAAGGTGTAGGCCACTTTAAGCTTCATCCGCATGTCAGAGCCCAGATGAGCAATGTGGGTCCCTGTCATGGTTGAGCATCAGTAAACTAGTCATTGATAGGATCTTATGAATTAGACAAATTGCACGAGAGGGTACTTACCAAACACAGCAGAAGTCATAGCGTCAATCTGTCGCTTTAAGCCGGTCAGTTCTTCAACCACCGGCTTCAGGGCTGCCTCTGTGTCCTCAGCCTTTTTTGTTAAACCGGCCTTTTCCGTCTCCCAGTCTGCACGCTCTTTGTTAAAGGATTCTTTCAGCTTCTCCATAGCTGCTAAGGCATTGGTCAGCTCTTCTTTGGCTTTGGAAGCCTCCGCTTGTTGCGATTTAACATTCTCTTGAAGGTCCGCGGTTTCAGCATCCTTCTTATTCAGCTCAGCCTACAAAGGTGAGATATATCATAAAAACAGGTTATGAAGTACCAAGCGTATAACAAGTTATGCACTTTGTACTTGGGGGCTAATGCCTATTTACTCTATCATCAATATATTTTTCACAAGTCTCAAGTACAATGCAAGCATTATCCTTAACACTTGGGGGCTAATGTACATCTGTTCAAAGTTGACACATTGATTCAAGACCCGGTTTACCTTGGAAAGATAAACTGGGCCTTGGGGGCTACATAGATGAAAATTACAGGAATACAATGATAAAGTACTGGTTTGTTTCCAAATATCACTTGACATATGGAGGATCAGCATGCAAGGATTAAAGATATTACAAAGTCCCAGTTTATGATTAACATCATAAACCGGCCCTTGGGGGCTACTTGGGATAATACTTGTACTTTGGATTTAAGAAAGGAAAAGTGATGAAAATAACTCATAGCGTTCCTTCATCAGGTTCACCAAACCGGCTTCATAATCACGGTTTGAGTGTAGACAGTTTAGAAAACTGGACTGGAGTTTTTGAGCGCTGAGATGGGTGTAGCTTGACAAGTCGGTGCTCCATTTGCCTTTTTCCATGGCAGCATGCTCTTCCTTGGCACTATGTCTGGCCAAAATTATAGGATGGCCAGGGGAGGTGTGGCCAATACTAGTAATGATAACTTCGGCTTCTTTGTTTCCAACAGCCTTTGCTGGAGTTGATGGAGTGTCAGTAGCTTTCACCGGAGTAGAAGACCTGTCATTAGCCTGGATTGGATATGCCGGTTCATCATCAGGCGCAGCAGTGTCAACTTCTGGTTGTTCATCAATATTGTGGTCTTGAGGGGGTGGTTCATCAAAAGTAGCTTCAGGATTTGGACCGTGTGGTTCAACCGTTTGCTCCGGTTCAAGAACCACCTGGTCTTCGGGTGGATTGTTCACCCAAGCCTTTTTGTTGGGTCTGGCTTTGGCTCTTAAACAAAAAAAGATGCAAAAGTTAAGCATAGTATATAAAGTATGGAAACGTCGAAAGAGGGGGTTGAAGTACTTACCCAGCTACAGTTTTGAGACGAGGAAGTTGGGTCACTGCTGACTCGCCAGAGGATGAAGGAGGTGTAACCTGATAATTCGAATCGGACGGATTAAGATGTTGTCGAAAATAACCTGCCTTGGGATAAGAATTGTCAGAAGTGGGTGAGACCTCAGATCGGCGCTTTCGAACCGGGGTGTCAGGTAAACCGGCCGAAGTGACCTTTTGACCATTGTGCCGGGTTGTGCGGTGAGCCTCGTGCTGCTGCGTCTTCAAAATAAATGTTGGATCCAAGTGAGCAAGAGGATGAGAAAAGCTTACTTTCCGGACCGCTTGACGGATTTTTTGTGTTGGCATAGACTCTGAACCGGAGGAAAGGATAATTACCTCTGCATCGTCAGCTTGGCTGCCCTCCACGTCCTTCTGATAAATATCATTGTCAATGAGATGCATGAAAAGGGAACCAAGTGAATCAAGTTCTACCTCAACTTCAGGTTCATCCGGGTCGTCGTCCAGTTCCATACTGATGCGTTCAGGTGCTTTCTGCTTTGTGGTTTTCTTGACGGCTTTGGTTTTAGGGTGGGCGGTTTTTGCCGCTTTCTCTTGAGGTTTCTTCTTCCAAAACGGATCATCACCCTGTTTAAAGGTAAAAGAAGGGTATTCAAGGATTGTACAGCCTAAAGATATCAAGTGTAAAGCGGAGGAACAATACTCACATCAGGCGGTTTGTTTTGCGTGTAGAAAGGGTCTAAACCGGTTTGGCGACAGACAACTTCCGACTCGTTTAATATTTTCTTGATAGCTTCAGTAACTTCTTCATCTGTTAGCTGGATATTGATATGACGTTGGGAGTCTTCTACTTCACCAGTATATTCGCACATTAAACCGGAACGGTGACTTAACGGCAAGATGCTCCAAGATATCCAACAACGGACAAAGTCTACACCTATTAAACCATTGGCCAAGAAGGCTCTCAGCTTGGCGAGTTGAGGTGCATACGGGGCCCGTTCCTGAGCACTTAGCCGCCATGGAAGTGGATGAGTGTTGGGAAGCCGGTGGGCACGGTAACCCGGCAGAGGATTCTCGTTTTTAGGGGAGGTGTCTTTACAGTAGAACCAAGTTTGATTCCACTCTTTGGGGTGACTGTGCAGCTTGGCATGAGGAAATTCAACTTCTTTTCCTTTTTGAATGGAGACACCACCGAGTTCAGTATTGGGCCCGTCTACAAATTCAGTGCGTCGGTTCAGATGGGAAAAATCCCGGAACAGTTCCACAGTTGGCTCCTCTTGGAGGTACGCTTCGCAGAAAACCTGAAAGTTGCATATATTGGATACCGAGTTGGGTCCAATATCTTGAGGATGGAGTTGAAAACTGGCAAGCACATCCCGGAAAAACTTCGATCCGGGCGGTTTGAAACCACGGCCTATGTGATCAACAAACACCACTACCTCACCCTGCTTAGGGGTGGGAGGATTTTCCCGCCCAGGAACTCGCCAACGGATCTCATTCTTCTTTGGTAAAGTGCTGATCTTAACCATGCCACTCAGTTGCTCCTCAGTAACCTGGGAGGGAGCCCAGTTGCAGGAATAAAATTGCTTCGCCATTGCAAGTGAAAAGCTGGAAATAAATACCGGTTTAACAATTCATTCATAGTGATGCATAAGGTGCAACCGAATAAATGAATTCAAGTATGTAAGCTTGTTAAACCGGAGGATGATATAATTATGAATGACAAAACGATAAGTGGAAAAAGAGATATACACATATTATTAAACCGGAATATGACAACGGAAATCAAGGAGTTGCCGGTTTACAAGGGGACTAATGGTATGTGATAGATTGTTTTCTACAAAGGTGTAACGCCCCGGACACACCCGCCGGTGGTCATTACTCCTAGCGGGATCTAGACCGGCCCCACAGATCAATACTAGTCTTTTCTGCGCACTTTGTCCTCACTCGTGCGCACCCGGGAGCAACTTCCCGGTCGGTCACCCATCCTGACACTACTCCAAGCTGAGCACGCTTAACTTTGGTGTTCTGTCCGAATGGGCTCCCGGAAAAGAAGGAATTCCTTATTGATATGAGTAGTCTATCATCCCTAATAAGCCAGGCCATCACATACCCCCCCACTCAGAGGAACCGACGTCCTCGTCGGGCCATAGGAACGTTCCCTCTTGGCACAAACGTCTGTGCTTCCAGTCTAGTACATGTGCCATGCTGTGTGCCATGACGGGTCACAAACATCAAGAACAACATGACCACGCACCTGTCCGCAACCATCCGTGTAACCGCGAGGGTCAGCTCTGATACCAACTTGTAACGCCGCGGACACACCCGCCGATGGTCGTTACTCCTGGCAGGATCTAGACTGGCCCCACAGATGAATACTAGTTTTTTCTGCGCACTTTGTCCTCACTCGTGCGCACCCGGGAGCAACTCCCCGGCCGGTTACCCATCGTGACACTACTTCAAGCTGAGCACGCTTAATTTTGGAGTTCTGTCCGAATGGGCTCCCGGAAAAGAAGGAATTCCTTATTGATATGAGTAGTCTATCATCCCTAATAAGCCAGGCCATCACACTACAAAGGTAAACCGCCTATGTAATGAAGAAGATACAGATCTGAGGCAAGAACGACTAAGTAAGGTAAAACAGGTTTCACAAGATTACATGGAAATTTTGGATCTACCATAAGACAGGAAAAGCAAAAATATTTAGACCTAAAGGTTGGTCCCGAGGCAGTTCACAAAGGTCCAGATCAGTTTTTGTGCGCATAAGGGTTTGTTGTGATAGCAAAAGATAAGGAATGTTGTAGTTATTACACGGAATACATCAAGCTTGAGGTTTTTATCCATGGACTAAGGAGGAACAGGGAAGAACAGTGCAGAAGCTTCGATGAACTTCGATGAACAATGAAACCCTAGGTAGATCTACAGAGGAGGAAAGGGAAAGACTTACAGCGGCTGTTGAAGCAGCGGAGGTACGCTGCGGCTCTCTGGTGCAACCAGGTCGATGCAGCGGCCAACGGAGAGGCGGAAGCGAAGCTCGGCGACGGCGGTGGCGCTCGGGTGCAGGGGCATCGCAAGGAGGAAGAAGAAGCGAAAGATACGAAGGGGGAAAAGAGAATGACCCTTGGTCCTATTTATAAGGCGAACCGATAAGAGACAAGTGCGTGAATCAAGGACCTTAAAATGGATAGTTAATAAGGATGTCACCTAGATGGTTGGATATTCATTAATGAAGGGTATCTTCGGCTTAAACGAATAGATGACATCATGGCGGTTTACTACGGATCTAAAGGATGACATCACGACGGTTTACCAGATCCATACGAAGGTGCCAGGGCAAGAATTTTTCTAAGTATTGAAGATTGACATGAACAAGTTCAAATCAATCTGGGGCCTAATGTTGGGGATATGACTACTGGAGGTAAACCAGCTAGGAGTGGCCAGGTTAACTACATAAATATAGAAGCCCATAAAGACGCGAGGATGGTGGCGCTTTACGAAGGCCTAAGGCCCAAAGGCGGGTTAAGGCCTGCAGATGTAAACCGGCTCTTTCATGTAACTTGTATTGTAAGTTAGAAGGAATAAAGACCGAGCCGGACACGTTTATGATCCGGCCTCGGGACTCTGTAAACCGGAGGGTGTCAACCTATGTATATAAAGGGACGACCCTGCAACGGTTTAGGGACAAGACACAACAACTCGAGAGCCAGGCAAAGCGGATTCGCTCCCTGGTCATCGAAACCCTAGCAATACCAACACAACTAGATGTAAGCTTTTACCTTCATCGAAGGGGCCGAACTAGTATAAAAATCCTCGTGTCCCTTGTCCGGTTTAACCCCTTTAAGCTAACCCGTAGCAATGGCTCCACGACTACGTCCTTCCACGAGGACATCTGCCGTGACAAACCCACGACACCCACCATAATACTTATGCTCTCGAGAGAAGCCTCTAGTGAAACCTATGGCCCCTGGGTCTATTTTCCATCATGTTAATCTTCCAATACTTAGTTATTTCCTTTGCCATTTATTTTACTTGCATCTTTATTTATTGTAGGATCGAAAGTATGTCTAGAGGGGGGGTGATTAGACAACTTGACCAAATAAAAACTTAACCTTTTCCCAATTTTAGTTCTTGGCAGATTTTAGCTATTGTAGGACAAGTCAAGCAATCATCACACAATTCAAGCAAGCATGCAAAGAGTATATTGGCAGCGGAAAGTAAAGCATGCAACTTGCAAGAATGTAAAGGGAAGGGTTTGGAGAATTCAAATGCAATTGGAGACACGGATGTTTTTCCCGTGGTTTGGATAGGTGGTGCTATCCTACATCCACGTTGATGGAGACTTCAACCCACAAAGGGTAACGGTTGCGCGAGTCCACGGAGGGCTCCACCCATGAAGGGTAACGGTTGCGCGAGTCCACGAAGGGCTCCACCCACGAAGGGTCCACGAAGAAGCCACCACCCACAAAGGGTCCACGAAGAAGCAACCACCCACAAAGGGTCCACGAAGTAGCAACCTTGTCTATCCCACCATGGCCATCGCCCACGAAGGACTTGCCTCACTAGCGGTAGATCTTCACGAAGTAGGCGATCTCCTTGCCCTTACAAACTCCTTGGTTCAACTCCACAATCTTGTCGGAGGCTCCCAAGTGACACCTAGCCAATCTAGGAAACACCATTCTCCAAGAAGTAACAAATGGTGTGTAGGTAATGAACTCCTTGCTCTTGTGCTTCAAATGATAGTCTCCCCAACACTCAACTCTCTCTCATAGGATTTGGATCTGGTGGAAAGAAGATTTGAGTGGAAAGCAACTTGGGGAAGACTAGAGATCAAGATTCATATGGTAGGAATGGAATATCTTGGTCTCAACACATGAGTAGGTAGTTCTCTCTCAGAACATATGAGTTGGAATTGTGTATGTGTCTGATGGCTCTCTCCACGAATGAAGAGGAGCTGGAGGGGTATATATAGCCTCCACACAAAATCCAACCGTTACACACAGTTTTCCAATCTCGGTGGGACCGAATCAAAAAACTCGGTCGGACCGAAAAGGTAAACCTAGTGACCATTAGAGATTTTCGGTGGGACTGACATGCAACTCGATAGGACCGATATGGTTAGGGTTTGGGCATAACGTAATCTCGGTGAGACCGATTACACAAACTCGGTGGGACCGATTTTGGTAATAAGCTAACCGGAGAGTTGGTCAGGCAAACTCGGTGGGACCGATTTGCTCTTTCGGTGAGACAGAAAAGTTACAAAAAGGAAACACTGAATTTACATTGCAATCTCGATGGGACCGATTCGCTCTTTCGGTGAAACCGAAAAGTTACGAAAGGGAAACAGAGAGTTTGCAATCCCATCTCGATGAGACCGAGATCCCTATCGGTAGAACCGAATTGCTAGGGTTTGGCAGTGGCTTATGGAAAATGAAACTCGGTGGCGCCGGATAGAAAGAATCGGTAGGACCGAGTTTGGCTTAGGGTTTAGGTCATATGTGGATATGGGAAAGTAGTTGAGGGTTTTGGAGCATATCGCTAAGCACATGAAGCAAGAGGCTCATTAAGCAACACCTCATACCTCCTTGATAGTATTGGCTTTTCCTAAAGACTCAATGTGATCTTGGATCACTAATATATAAAATGAAGAGTCTTGAGCTTTTGATCTTGAGCCAATCCTTTGTCCTTAGCATTTTGAGGGTTCCACTTTCACATCCATGCCATGCCAATCATTGAGCTTTCCTGAAATAATCATCTTGGAATAGCATTAGCTCAATGAGCTATATGTTGTTATGAATTACCAAAACCACCTAGGGATAGTTGCACTTTCAATCTCCCCCTTTTTGGTAATTGATGACAACATATAGATCAAAGCTTCGACAAATGATAATAAGCATGAAATATATCGTCGCTTTGAAAAGTATGTGACAAGTGAGAGCTCCCCCTAAATTTGTGCATATTTAAAATTTTCTTTGGACTGCAAATGCACAAAGAGTTAGAGTCATGGGTTACTCTTCCATGTCACATACATCTTGGTGGAGCGCTTAAAATGATAAGAAAGAAATACATGCACTCATCACCAAGAATAGTGAATGATCACATAAGATAGATAAGATATATCAAGCATGCATAAGTGTAGCTTATGATCAAACACATGATCATCAATGTCTCACGAGCAAAGACATAGTATCTCACACAAAAGCAAACAAAGTTCGAAAAACCACCAAATAAAGCAAGAGAGAAAAAAGCAACACTCTCTCTCTCAAAGCCTATGATCTATACATTTTCTCCCCCTTTGGCAACAAGTTACCAAAAAGTTCCTAGAAAATGCATAGTGCTAAGTCGACACTCAGGCTTGATCTTCAGGTGGTGGTGGAGTCCGGAGCACTCCAAGGACGAAGCCTTCTGTAGACGTGGTTGGAGTTGAGGCTAAAGTGGACGCTGGAGCTGGTGGAACTGAGGCTGTAGCTGGTGCAGACGTGGTGGCTCTGGGGTCAGCAACTGGCACTGCAGACGACCTCGGACCTCGTGGCACTCTGGCAAAGGCATCAGTTGTAGTCTTGCCTCTCCTCTCCTGCATGTCATCCTGGAGCTGCTCCACTGCAGTCTGAATCTCTATCACTTTGACATCCAAGTCATAGAACTTTTGTTCCATGATCCTCTCTAAGCTTGCCTGGTTCTGAGTTAGGGTAGCTAGTCCTTGCTCAATCCGCAGGGTGGATGCAATCAAGTAACCAAGCTGCTCTTGTTTGGTTTTCAGGAAATATTCAGATGCCTCCTCTTGAGTAGGCATCTTGGCAGCTTTCTCCTTCCTCGCCTTCTCCTTCTTGGCTTGTGCTTGGGCAGATGATGGCTCATTCTCAGTCATGACCACTTGATTATCTTCAAAATCTGGACGGATGGGCAGGTGTTCCTTGTCCAATAAGTATATCCCCGTGCCCATCTTAGAGTTGATGAGCTCCTGATTCTGTGGGGCATATCCACAGCTCCTTTTCTGGTCTGCTGCTGTCCTCTTGATTGTTTCAATCATAAGGCTCATGACTTTGAATTTCTGTGGCACGTCAAAGATATGAAGCAAGTTGATCGCGTGGCCCCTGATCATCTTGTGATCTCCAGACTTGGGCAATAGGGTGTGCATAAGAATCCAGTTGATGGTTGGCAGCCCTGACAGAAGATAGTCTACTGAGCCAAACTTGAACGTATCAAGTGCTTCATTTGGAATCTCCTTGTACATGTTTGACATTGAGTTGTGGTCCATCTTCTTCTTGGCATAAATGTCCAAGTCATCGTCATGCTCTTCTGGGGCATTAATCAGCTGAGCCCATTCAGCAACTGTAGACTGGTACCTCGTACCCTCTGACATCCATACAATCCTGCCATCTGGATAGAAATGTGTTGTGGAGTAGAACTGCATGATAAGCTCCTCGTTCCACTTTGTGAGCTTCTGCCCAACAAAGTCTGCTACTCCACAAGCATTGAAGCTGTCATACACTCCAGGGTAGTGTTCTTCATTGTCCTTGATGTATTGCCAGTCAACCCATCTCATATCACAGACTATTGGCTTCTTATCAAGCAGCACTGTCTCATATAAGTTCTGTTGTTCCTTGGTGTGAAATCTGTAATCCACAACAGTTCTTCTCCTTGAAGCATACGGGTCTGCTTCTCTCCACTTCCGGAGCCCTGAATCTCTCCTGAGTTTCATATCCTCAGCCACATGATGAGCATCGTTCTGGTCTGAGATCTTGGGCTTGAGCTTTCTAAGAACATTCTCTTCTTTTTCTTCTGCAGCTTCAGGCACTGGGCCTTGTTCTTCTCAGTAGCCGGGATGCTTCTTGTGTTCCTCTTTGGCTTTGGCTTTGGAACTGGCTTGGCCTTGGAAGCAGCTATCCCTGTTCTTATGGCATCACCCATCAGCTTGGGTGCCTTAGGTGCTGGTGCAACTACCTCTTCTTCTTCCTCCTCATCTTCCATGATGGAAGCCTTGCCAAGCACTCTGGCTACAGTTTTCTTCACCCTTTCTTTCCTCTTCTTGCCTTCAGCAGCAACTGGCTCAATGGGAGTGGGCTTCTCAGTTAAAGCTCTGGCCTTTGACATAGGCTGCCTGCCTGCTGGCCTTTTGATCTTCATCCCTGGTTTTATGCCTTGTGCTGGCTCAACTCTCTTGGAAGTTGCTTACTCTTCTGCCACATAATCCTCATCTTCTGAGTCTGAGGTTCTCTTCTTTCTCTGTCTTGTGGCAGCTTTAGGCAGATTGCTTGGGGTGCTCCTGCTGCCATCATCTGAGGACCTTGAGGGACTAGTGCCCTCACTCATCTGCACTTGCTGCTCTGACAAGTTCTGGCTATCACTCTGATCAGACATGTTGCAAACTCTGACTGCTGACCCTGTGAATAGGTTATAGATGAGATAGAGTGGATGAGCATCACAAAATGCAGAGATTTTTGCAAAAGAATGACTCAAAAACTTAGTTTTAGTTTCCCACTGAAATCATCTCGGATCTACCGATTTTTAAACTCGGTGATACTGAAGCAGTTTTGGAACCTAAACTAGTGAACTCGGTCAGACCGAGTCACAGTTCGGTGGCACCGAGACTGCTAGGGTTTCACAGAGTTCCAAAATCGGTCACACCGATAAGTAATTCTCGGTCAGACCGAGTCTCACTTGTGCAATGGCATAAGCCAAATTGGTGGGACCGAGTTTTTCAACTCGGTGGGTCCGAGATGGTTTCGGCGGAAAGCTAACCCTAAATTTTTTGAATTAAACCTAATCTACGAGTTCATTGACTGGATAGAAGTTTAACAAACGTGGCAAGTATCATGATGATCACAATGTGCTAAGAATCGGATTGGGGAATAGCACAAAGATCGAGTCCATACCCTAGTTCGGCGGAGACTCGCTACGGCGGCAACGGCGGGGTTGAATTTCCGTTGACGGCGACGGAGACCAGCGACTGGAGGCGGCTGGCGGCGAGGAGACGATCCGGAGACCAAGTTGGCAGAGCAGGCTATCGCGCGGGCGAAGGGGTTCGGAGAAATTTCCAAATTTTTGCCCGTGACTATATATAGCCCGACCCTGTCGGTGTGACCGAGTGGAACAACTCGGTGGCACCGAGATGCAAAACTGTATACAGTTGTTGCAACTCGGTGTGACCGAATGGTTCAAATCGGTTGCACCGAGATCGAAAACCTAGATCAACTTAATGATCTCGGTAGGACCGAAAGTAGGGTATCGGTCAGACCGAGAATCATAAAGAGGTTTTGGAAGTTTAAGTCTATGACGAATCGGGGACTCCGAGCGCTCCTCACACAGAGTGGTTCGAATCTGACTTGATCAAATTTTGTGATGTAGCATGAATAGAGTTTGAGACGAGAAAAGCATAGATAGCTAGAGGAGGTTCTTAGGCATTCTTGTCCATCCACTTGGCAAAAGGAAATAAAACCAAACAATCAAAACAACAAGTGGATGTCCTCGAATGAGTAAAATATGCAACCAGCATGCTCACACAATAAGATGGCAAATGAAATATGTGACAAGGCATGCACAACCAATTCTAGCATCTATCAAGCAATTTGCGATGACAAGGTCATCTATATATGAGTATATTGACTTAGGAGTCAAGTGAGAACACTTGATCATAGGTCATACTCATCGTTTAAGCTCAAGTGGGGTTACCACTTTTACATAAAGCATTGTTGTGTTCACATCTTTAGAGTTGCTTTAGCTCAAGTCTTAGAGTAAAGCTCCCCCTAGATGTGATATCCCCCCTTAGAGGGATGAACTAACCTCGGGTTTTGTCGATGATGACTTCATGTAGATGTTGAAGATGTGGATGCTCAATGTTGATGTAGATCACTTGGAGCTATCCATTTGAGTGAATTGCACTTTCAATACCTACATGGGTTAGTCCCACAAGGAACAAACAAGGATATCCATAGACATAGAGTGATGCACACACAAGATGATGTCCATGAAAACTTTTAGGTTACCTTGTCCCTTGTCTTACCAACAAGAGGGTTTGTGACTCCTTGAACTAGTGCAAGATGTGGAAGTTGATTGCACTTGTTCTTGCCAAAATGATAAGAGTGAAGTATGTTGGCGGAGTCACCCTCAAGAACTCTCTAGTTCTTCTTCTTTTGGATCCACACCATCTTGATGGGAATCCTTGGAGTTGTAGTCGTACTTGATGAAGTGGAACTTGAAGTAGTCTTGGGAATCCACTTGACTAAGGTCTTAGGAGCTTCTTCAAATGCATCAATTTCCTCTTGAAGCTTGTCCTTGCCTTTTTGCTTGTAGTCTTGTGGTGGAAGATCATCTTGAGCTTGTGTCCCCTTGAAAGAAGTATCATACTTCTCTTGTTGAGGAACAAACTTTGTCTTGGGGTATTGATCTTCTTCCCACTCAACTCCATTGGCATTGAACTTTCGTTCAAAACCAACACCTTGATTCTTCCGGTGCATTCCTTGCTTGCGCACAATTTCCTCGAATTGCTTACTCCCGGCAAGGCTTTTGTACACTCCTTTCTCTATAATTCCCTTCAATAAGCTATTTTCTTGCTCAAGTGTAACTTGGCTAAGAGAATCATTAGTGGAATCAAGAGAACTACTAGAAGCAACAATATTGGATTTAGCATGATCATTGTTACTGCTAGAGGAAGAATCTTTCTTGTTCTTGTTACTAGACTTGACTTGAGGCATGTAAGTGGATAAGAGTAAACGCTTGGCAATGTAAGAAGAACTTTTCTTGCGGAGATCATCATTGATTGCTTTTAAGAACTCATGCTCTTGCTCAAGATTGAGCTTTTCAAAGCGTAATTTCTCATGAGCTCTTAAAAGTTCTCGATGATCTTCGAAGATAGTTTCATGAGCTAACTTAAGAGTGTTTAGTTCTTTAGTTAGAGCCTCAATCTTCTCCTTATCATTGTCATTCGTTTTATCTTGATTAGCATGATTAATTGACGTTTCATCATAGTATTCATCACTAGAGTTGTCAACAAGCAAATCATCACCTAACAAGTCATCTTCATCACTATTGAAATCAACATACTCGGGGTGTGTTACCTTAGGACCTTTGGCCATGAAGCATCTTCCAATTCCTTCATTTGGTGAGTCAATGATGTCGTAGGAGTTGGTTGACACAAGTGCTAGACCGGCAACACCTTCATCTTGAGTATCTTCGGAGTCGGAGTGATAACTTCTCTCGGAGTGGCTGTCGGAGTCGGAGCCGGATACCCATTCACCAACATGAGCTTGATGTCTTCGTTTTGTGTAGCTCCTTGATGATTTTTCCTTCCTTTCCGAATCCTTGCTTCTCCGTGAGTATCTTCGTTCATAACGATCATCTCTACTCCTTCTCTCTCTTGGTGGTGATTCTTTGCTTCTTCTTTTTGGAGAATCTTCTCTTCTCTTGTAGGGAGCCGTACACTCATTGGAATAGTGTCCGGGTCTTCCACAACTGTAGCAGTTTCGCTCTCGACTAGAAGATCTTTTGTCATTGTAGGACCTTGACTTGAAGCTTCTATCTTTGCTTCTACTCTTGTAGAACTTGTTGAAGTTCTTCACCATTAAGCTCAATTCTTCATTGAAGTTTTGTTTCTCACTTGATGATGTAGGGGCTTCACATGAGGCTTTGTAGGCACCACTTGATTTGTTGTGAAGTTCCTCTTTATCCTTAAGTGACATCTCATGAGCAACAATTCTTCCAATCACCTCCGTTGGCTTGAGATCTTTGTAATTGGGCATCATTTGGATCAATGTGCACACGGTATCATATTTTCCATCCAAGGCTCTTAGAATCTTCTTGATGATGAATCTATCGGTCATCTCTTCACTTCCTAAGCCGGCAATCTCATTTGTGATGAGAGCAAGCCTAGAGTACATTTCAGCGACACCTTCACCATCCTTCATTTTGAACTTGTCAAGTTGACTTTGAAGCACATCCAACTTGGATTCCTTGACGGAGTCGGTACCTTCGTGCATATCAATCAAAGTGTCCCAAATTTCCTTTGCATTCTCAAGACGGCTGATTTTGTTGAATTCTTCGGGGCACAATCCGTTGAAGAGAATATCACAAGCTTGAGCATTGTATTGCAACATCTACAACTCATCCGCGGTAGCTTCACGGTTTGGTTCTTTCCCATCAAAGAAGTCACCTTGCAAACCAACACACACAATAGCCCAAACGGCGGGGTTATGTCCAAGAATATGCATTTTCATTTTATGCTTCCAACTAGCAAAATTAGTACCATCAAAGTAAGGACCTCTACGGTGATAATTTCCCTCGCTAGACGCCATACTCTCCTAGGTTGTGAAACCAAGGCTATGACCACCAAAAGCTATGGAGATCAAAGCAAATGGAGACCAAAGCTTTGATACCACTTGTAGGATCGAAAGTATGTCTAGAGGGGGGGGTGATTAGACTACTTGACCAAATAAAAACTTAACCTTTTCCCACTTTTAGTTCTTGGCGGATTTTAGCTATTGTAGGACAAGTCAAGCAATCATCACACAATTCAAGCAAGCATGCAAAGAGTATATTGGCAGCGGAAAGTAAAGCATGCAACTTGCAAGAATGTAAAGGGAAGGGTTTGGAGAATTCAAACGCAATTGGAGACACGGATGTTTTTCCCGTGGTTCGGATAGGTGGTGCTATCCTACATCCACGTTGATGGAGACTTCAACCCACGAAAGGTAACGGTTGCGCGCGTCCACGGAGGGCTCCACCCACAAAGGGTAATGGTTGCGCAAGTCCACGGAGGGCTCCACCCACGAAGGGTAACGGTTGCGCGAGTCCACGGAGGGCTCCACCCACGAAGGGTCCACAAAGAAGCAACCACCCACAAAGGGTCCACGAAGAAGCAACCACCCACAAAGGGTCCGCGAAGTAGCAACCTTGTCTATCCCACCATGGCCATCAACCACGAAGGACTTGCCTCACTAGCGTTAGATATTCACGAAGTAGGCGATCTCCTTGCCCTTACAAATTCCTTGGTTCAACTCCACAATCTTGTCGGAGGCTCCCAAGTGACACCTAGCCAATCTAGGAGACACCACTCTCCAAGAAGTAACAAATGGTGTGTAGGTAATGAACTCCTTGCTCTTGTGCTTCAAATGATAGTCTCCCCAACACTCAACTCTCTCTCATAGGATTTGGATCTGGTGGAAAGAAGATTTGAGTGGAAAGCAACTTGGGGAAGGCTAGAGATCAAGATTCATATGGTAGGAATGGAATATCTTGGTCTCAACACATGAGTAGGTAGTTCTCTCTCAGAACATATGAGTTGGAATTGTGTATGTGTTCTGATGGCTCTCTCCATGAATGAAGACGAGGTGGAGGGGTATATATAGCCTCCACACAAAATCTAACCGTTACACACAGTTTTCCAATCTCGGTGGGACCGAATCAAAAAACTCGGTCGGACCGAAAAGGTAAACCTAGTGACCGTTAGAGATTTTCGGTGGGACTGACATGCAACTCGGTAGGACCGATATGGTTAGGGTTTGGACATAACGTAATCTCGGTGAGACCGATTACACAAACTCAGTGGGACCGATTTTGGTAATAAGCTAACCTTAGAGTTGGTCAGGCAAACTCGGTGGGACCGATTTGCTCTTTCGGCGAGACCGAAAAGTTACAAAAAGGAAACACTGAATTTACATTGCAATCTCGGTGGGACCGATTCGCTCTTTCGGTGAAATCGAAAAGTTACGAAAGAGAAATAGAGAGTTTGCAATCCCATCTCAGTGAGACCGAGATCCCTATCGGCAGAACCGAATTGCTAGGGTTTGGCAGTGGCTTATGACAAATGAAACTCGTTGGCGCCGGATAGAAAGAATCGGTAGGACCGAGTTGGCTTAGGGTTTAGGTCATATGTGGATATGAGAAAGTAGTTGAGGGTTTTGGAGCATATCACTAAGCACATGAAGCAAGAGGCTCATTAAGCAACACCTCATCCCTCCTTGGTAGTATTGGCTTTTCCTAAAGACTCAATGTGATCTTGTATCACTAAAATATAAAATGAAGAGTCTTGAGCTTTTGAGCTTGAGCCAATCCTTTGTCCTTAGCATTTTGAGGGTTCCACTTTCACATCCATGCCATGCCAATCATTGAGCTTTCCTGAAATAATCATCTTGGAATAGCATTAGCTCAATGAGCTATATGTTGTTATGAATTACCAAAACCACCTAGGGATAGTTGCACTTTCATTTATCTTTATCATAAAAATACCAAAAATATTATTTTATCATATCTATCAGATCTCACTCTCGTAGGAGACCGTGAAGGGATTGACAACCCCTTTATCATGTTGGTTGCGAGGAGTTTATTTGTTTGTGTAGGTGTGAGGGACTCGTGCGTGGCCTCCTACTGGATCGATACCTTGGTTCTCAAAAACTGAGGGAAATACTTACCCTGCTCTACTGCATCACCCTTTCCTCTTCAAGGGAAAACCAACGCAGTGCTCAAGAGGTAGCAAGAAGGAATTCTGGCGCCGTTGCCGGGGAGTCTATGCAAAAGTCAACATACCAAGTACCCATCACAGACCCTTATCTCCCGCATTACATTATTTGCCATTTGCCTCTCGTTTTCCTCTCCCCCACTTCACCCTTGCCATTTTATTCGCCCCCCCTCTCTCTCTCCATCCTCCCTCTCTTTCTATTTCGCCTCTTTTTGCTCTTTCTTGTTTGCTTTTGTGTCGGATTGCTTGGTTGTCACGATGGCTCAAGATAATACCAAATTGTGTGACTTTACCAATACCAACAACAATGATTTTATTAGCACTCCGATTGCTCCTCTTACCGATGCTGAATCTTGTGAAATTAATGCTGCTTTGCTGAACCTTGTCATGAAAGATCCGTTTTCCGGCCTTCCTAGTGAAGATGCCGCTACCCATCTAAACAACTTCGTTGATTTGTGTGATATGCAAAAGAAGAAAGATGTGGACAATGATATTGTTAAATTGAAGCTATTTCCTTTTTCGCTTAGAGATCATGCTAAAGCTTGGTTTTCGTCCTTGCCTAAAAATAGTATTGATTCATGGAGTAAGTGCAAAGATGCTTTTATCTCTAAGTATTTTCCTCCCGCTAAGATCATCTCTCTTAGAAACGATATTATGAATTTTAAGCAACTTGATCATGAACATGTTGCACAAGCTTGGGAGAGGATGAAATTGATTATACGTAATTGCCCTACACATGGTTTGAATTTGTGGATGATTATACAATTTTTTTATGCCGGATTGAATTTTGCTTCTAGAAATCTTTTAGATTCGGCCGCGGGAGGCACTTTTATGGAAATCACTTTAGGAGAAGCTACTAAACTCCTATATAATATTATGGTTAATTATTCTCAATGGCACACTGAAAGATCTACTAATAAGAAAGTGCATGCGATAGAAGAAATTAATGTTTTGAGTGGTAAGATGGATGAACTTATGAAATTATTTGCTAATAAAAGTGTTTCTTCTGATCCTAATGATATGCCTTTGTCTACTTTGATTGAGAATAATAATGAATCTTTGGATGTGAATTTTGTTTTTTTGAGGGAATTGACAGTAGGAGATAACTCCCACTGTGTTTTTATATATCTATATAAATGGGGTGTTTACATAGACATATAAGTTGCATGACTCTGCTAATCATCTACTCCCCCTCCCCACAGACCAGGGAGGGGGTGAAATACCAGCTCTCCATAGGAGGAGTCAGGTATGAAAAGAGATAGAAACTATCAACCTAGAGCAGTACAAAGATTAACAAATGAGCCTCTATGGGCCTCTTTGACTCTATGCTGGAGTTGACCTAGGTCATTTTTGAAGTGTGAGAACCAGGATCCAACAGTAGGGTCAACTCCACGAAAGTGTTTGTTATTCCTTTCCTTCCATAGGATCCATCCAGTAGTGAGAAAAATTTCCATGAAAAATGTGTCACGCCGGGATTCTCTATTCAACTTGAGGGCAGTGAGACGGTTAACAAAGGGGGTCCATTGAATACCAAGTTTGGTACAGCATGTCCTGCTAAAATCACAGGTGAAGATCATATGGCCCACTGTTTCTTCGATTGGAAGCCTGCAGAGGAGACAGTCAAAATCATCTCCGATGTTAAAGTGCCTTCGCTTCAACATATTACGTGTGTTGAGTCTGTCGTGAAAAAGCAGCCAGCCAAACACCTTCAACTTCATTGTACATTTTGATTTCCACAGGTGCTTGAACATGGGGTCGGTTTGGGCATCTCTAAAGGAATACAAATAATAGTCCTTAGGTCTGAAAGTGGCTGCACCCCAAATATAGTGCCAAACATCAGTAATCGATGTGGAATGGCAGATCTTGGTCAAGGTTAGCTGCACGTCACGTATTTATTCCAATGCGAGCGGTGACACAGGGAGGTGGTTGGTTTCATGCAGATCGTTGGAGGCCCAGAAGTCAGCAACTGAGATGTCTTCATCCAAAGTGAATGAGAAGGCACGTGGGTGAGAGTCATGAAGCACATCACGTGACCACAGATCTTTTCAAAACAAAGTGGTCGCACCATCCACCAACTGCACGCGAGATATGCCCCAGAAGATTGGTGTCAATTTTAGGATGTCGCGCCACCAGAAGGAGCCCGCAGGGTCCACAGCATGTGGTATTTTGTCGACGTAGAGATTGTCCCATAGCAGATTTACCCAGGGAACATACATTTTGTTATAGAATTTGTGGAGGAATTTGAGGAGCGGGGCTTCATTATGGATTTTGATATTGATCACTCCTAGCCCACCTTTAACTTTGGGTCGACAGACCTTGTCCCAGGCAGCAAGAGAAGAGCATTTGTCACCTTGCTCGGTTTTCTTAGTCCAGAGGCAACGTCTTCTTATTTTGTCTAAGATTTCGAGAAGCTTGGGTGGAAATTTGAGTGTACACATGGCAAAAATAAGAAGTGACGTGATAGAGGCATTCAGCCAGGACAATCTGCCACCATAAGACATCATAGCAATCGTGGACGTTAAACGCCTTTCCAATCGGCAAACTAGGGGCATAAGGTCTTGGATTGTAGGTCTAGTTGTACCCAGGGGCAGACCAAGGTAGGTGAAAGGCATCGTGCCAACAACGCAGCCAAAAACCCTGGCTAGTGCGTTCATTGAGGACGGTTCAAGGTTGATCGGAACCAAGGTAGATTTGTGAAAATTGAGCCTGAGGCCAATAGAGGTGGCGTAATCCGATAAGATCTCCTTGACCAAAGTAGTTTGACGGATGCATGCGGGTAGGAATAATTTTGGTAACAACACATATAGAGGAAACTTTAATCCTAGGCCGTACCCTAGTAATTCCTCTAATAATTATGGTAATTCCTACAACAATTCTTATGGAAATTTTAATAAGATACCCTCTGATTTTGAATCTAATACTAAAAAACTTATTACCTCGCAAAAGAATTTCAATGCTTTGATTGAAGAAAAATTGCTTAAGATTGATGAGTTGGCTAGGAACGTTGATAGAATTTCTCTTGATGTCGATTCTTTGAATCTTAGATCTATTCCTCCTAAGCATGATATCAATGAGTCTCTCAAAACCATGATAATTTCCATTGATGAGTGTAAGGAAAGAACCGCTAGGATGCGTGCTAAAAAAGATTGCTTTATAAAAGCGTGTTCTTCTAGTTTCCATGATAATAAAGATGAAGATCTAAAAGTTATTGATGTGTCCCCTATTAAATCTTTGTTTTGCAATATGAATCTTGATAATGATGGGACTGAATATAATCCACCTTTACCTAGAAGGCGTTCCAAAAATTCGAAGTCTTTAGATCTTGATGCTAAAATTGTTAAAAATGGGATTGAAGAAGTCAAAACTTTAAATATTAGTGAACCTACTATTTTGGATTTCAAGGAATTTAATTATGATAATTGCTCTTTGATAGATTGTATTTCCTTGTTGCGAGGTGCGCACGGCGGGGTCTAGCGAATCGGGCCGACGCTGAATGCAATGTCGACCAGTCGCTACGTGTAAACTTTAGGACTAGTATATGTTTCTAAAAAAAGTACTAGTATATAAAAAAAGGTACACCTAAAAATACTAGTAAAAAAAGGTCCCACTTGTACAAATTCTCAACAAATAAAAAAATTGCTACTTGTGTGTTACACTCCTAAAAGGGTATCTACTTGTACGTGTATTTTCATTTGAAATCCAACATTGTAGAAAATTAAGAAACTACTTGTAAACCATTTATATTTTAATAATTTTATATAACTAGGTAAAAATATTAAGAAAACTTTTGTTCATGAATATTAAAAAGTGTTACACATATAAAAAAGAAAAGAATATGTTCAGAAAAATATTCATCCTGTCTTTTAGTGATGTTCATCGTATTTAAAAATCTTTATCAATTATTTTCAGAAATTTTCTTCGTTTTTTCAAAACCATTTATCATGTATTTAGCAATAGTTCCTTGTGTATTTAAAAAATGTTCTTGTCTATTTTCAATATATCTATTTTGCATTTAAGTTAATTTTCAAAAAGTTTACAATAATGTATTTAAAAACATATTTTTGTGTATTTCAAAATACATCCTCGTGTATTAAAAAACTTTTCACATATTATAGGGAAAAAAGTGCTACCATGACTTTAAGATACTATCAGACTTTAAAATACTATCATGACTTTGGAAGTGTTCACATATTATAGGAATATTTTATCATCAAATATTTAGACGTGTTGATTGTGTATTTAAAAATACTACAATGACTTTGAAAATGTTCATTGTATAGGTGTTTTTTTGTTTTAAAAAATGACCATTGTGTGTTCTAAAAATATATATTATGTACTAATAAAAGTGCAATGTATAATTGAGTAATTTTCATATGTGTAAAATATATTTGAAAATGGAAAAGAAACATAGAAAAGGATAAAAAGAAAAACACAAAAGGAAAAGTTTAAAACTATATAAAAATACATAACCAATTAGAAAAAGAAAAAAATGTAAAATGAAGGGACAACCAGCAAACCAACCAAAAAACTAGACGTAACCACCTTGTTTGTGCGGAAACCATAATGGAAAATCAGATGATCTAGCACATAAAATCAAACACCCCAAAAAGAGAACTGGGGTTACTCCTTGGCCGGCGCACTATACGAGGTTCTGTTGGCAAGCGCGGCATAATGTGCGCAATAGGCGAGATATCACAGTAACATCAATTTTGACGTTTTGTACCATGTCGTTTGTTGTTGGGCCTCGACAGTGACTTCGGTCTCTCATTCTAATTTATTTGGCGCCAAGGTCCGGTTTTCTCTGACCGTTTAGTTTGATGGTGACGATTGCAAGCGCAGGTTACATGGGATGATGCCCCAACCGATGTTCTTTCAGTTTATTTATCTTGTTGCTAGCGACGTGTGGTTATTATGATCTTCAAAGCCTTGTGTGACAAGTGTCCCTTTTCTTTGTTGTCGGTTTAGTGCATCTCCATCGCTATCCCCTAGAACGAACATCGTATCCGTCCACGGCTGCATCCGTGAACAGTGGTACGGGAGGCAGACATCCAACCCTAACCATCAAATGCCTGACTACATTTCTAAAAAAATTTGAACAAATCTGACAAATTCAAATCATACTGTTTTCATTTAAACCGAACCAAGCCCGTGATTTTTTTGACATATTTGATTAAACAAAAGCGGACATGTCATTTTTTTAACATATCGATATCGTCGTTTGTGTGAACCTCGGGAAGTGAAGTTGCGAGTCACCAACCATGGGGAATGGACGTGCCCGTATAGGAGATGGGCATCCGTCTCACATGCCCTACTCTTCCCCTACTAGAGCCCGCCGCCTGGCTATGGACGTCGCAATTGAGTTGAGGCCCATGATGGACATGGATGAGATGGCCTCGTGGTCGTTGCGGCACGACGTGAATCACAAGAAGTCGCTGAAGTAGGCAGTAGCTTTCCCGTCCACGATTGCCTGCTTCACCTCTGCATCCGCCTTTGTGAACATCTCCGCGATTAGGGTGTCATGCTCCTTTGCCATGATGCGTCGGCGCCATCGCTCACGGTGTATGTCACGGGCCCTACGCATGGACTCTGTAACGCCATTGTTCATCCACAAAGGTTGTATTCTCTGCAGTCATGGCCACGATGACCTCACCGTTTGCCTCCTCGCAGTGGATCTAACATTTGCGAGCCGATGCTGCTTGAGGTGCCGCAAATTCTACCGTTCCTCTTACTACAACATCCAAACACATGGAGACTGACGGCGCATGCTCCTCCTCCTCTGTCATGACAACCTCGCAGTGCGCCTGCGCATGGGCCATGGTGAAGCCTGTAACCGGCGCGGGTATTAGCTGGTCGTCGGATGCCTCCTCCGTCGTTGGGTTATTGTCGCTCCCCTCCGGCAAGCTCGCCGACAGTCTGGCCTCTTTCTGTCCCACAGGGTCCTGGTAGCCGATCGCAAGGCCGACCAACTTGTGCCTTTGCTCTCTCGAGAGGCTCTCCCACAACACGCTAGAGCTTGCCATCATGGTGGAGGTCGTGTACTGAAGAGGAACACAAGCGGGCATGGTGCAGTGCGGTGCGGATCGTGCCATGCACGACCACGTGCAAATAGCGGGCACACGACCATTCCAAGCTACATATTGTTTCAATGCGGGCGTCAAAGTAGGTTTCTCGACCACCATGTGTGTTTAATGCCAGTATGTGAACAGACGGACACCCGACTTCAATGCCAGTATCGAAAAATGTCTGCCTATTTCCCATCCTTCTCAACTTCCCTCGACAATTTCTGAACCAACCGGAGCAATCATCACCAATCAATCAAAAAAAGACATCATGCACTACACGTGGCAGGATCAACGAATTTATTTTGCACCAACAAATAAAGAGCGCCCAGCCTAAAATGTTTGGATACACGTGACGGGATCAGCGAAAATTCCAGCCACTGTATTAATCTAGGTGTAAAATCCCTAAGTTTTATCTGCACCTCAAACCCACGACCGCAATGCCGGTTCTCTCCCGCAGCCGCACCCTGGACTAGCACCGCCACTCCGATCTGACTCGCCAGTGCTCGCACCTCTACGGCTCGTCTCCCCGCCGGATCTAGCACCTGAGGTGCTTTTCCTCCCGTGCAGAGTACCGTCTACCCCCTTCTCTCCCCGTTGTTTTCTCACTGCTCTCTACCGGCCGCCGCCGGAGACGAAGAGGAGCTCGGTAGGGAAGCCAGTCGCCACCTTTAACCTCACTGACTTCATCGTTTCCATCCACCACCCTCCGTTTTCCTAGATCATGCCGCATGGACATGGTTAATTGCGGTGGGCCACCTCCGGTATGGAACGGTGTCAGATTTGGCTTCCCTCCGCATCGCCTCCTCAATGGTCCCCGGCAAGCAGCCCCACTGTCCGTTCTTTTTTTGGAACGAAGATGCTAGACGCGCCCGGCTTTAAATTAATAAAGCCACGAAGGCAGCATCCAAGTTTGCACAACACACATACCACACAACCAAAGTTTTAACAGGCCACACCGGCCACGCACATCACAACACATAGTTCGCAAGAGAGGCCCCAACCAAATCTAACTCATATGCTAGGCACCCAAAATAAAGCACAGAATTCGCTCAATTCTCTTGACGGAGCCTCGGGATAATAGTCGCAATCTGCTCCATTGTGCTCCTCATAAGTTCAGCATCACCTTGTTTCCCCAGCGGTGTCCAACTCTGTAGAAGAAGATGTCATTTGAAAATAACATCAGTCGGGTTAGTCGGGAACTTATGCTCCATAGTCATTTTGTTTCGCACTGTCCATAAGGACCAAAGCAATGCACCCACGCAAATCCACAGGACCCTGGCCTTGGCACCTCTCTGCGATTGTAACAATGTTAACAGCTCGGTCCCCGATCTCGGGTTCCAATTCTGTTGGAACACATCACGCACCACGCTCCATGCAAAACGAGTAAGTGCGCATTGAAAAAGGGCATGGTTCGCATCCTCTAGAGATTCACAGACCACACAAGTCCCATTCGAGGGCCCGTCGCATTTAGCCACGTTATCAGCCGTCGGAAGCCTATTGCGAAACATTTGCCAAAGGAATTTTTTTATCTTTAGCGGCACCCTAGCCTTCCAAAGACCCCTAGCAATATCTAAGGCGGGACCCTTCGTCAGCTTGTTATACATGGACTTAACCGAAAATTTACGAGACGCCGACAAGTCCCAGGTCACTACGTCAGCATCCTGGCTCCTGACGAGTTGACCCACTTGAGCTTGAAGCAAGTCCCAACTTGCCAGTTCTGCCGCGTTCAGCGGCCTCAGAAAGTGAAATGCTGGCGGCGTCGAACGCAAGGCCTCTCCCACCAGAATATGCGTGTCCGCGACCACATAGTATAGCTGTGGGTACACCTGCCAGAGCGGCCTGTCTCCCAAGCACGTATCGAGCCAGAACCTGGTAGACATGCTGCTATTTACCTCGAATCTCACCCCTAACAAGAACGCCGGCCTAACTGCCTGGATCCTATTCCAAAATGGCGAGCCCCAGGCCTTGGCGTTAAACACATTCTCGTCCGGGAAATATTTTGCCCGAGGCAGGTCCGCCCATAGACCCGATTCGTTAGTTGCTAATTTCCACCACCATTTGATAAGTAAGGACACATTCATAAGTTTGGAATTAGTGATCCCAAACCCACCATATTTCTTAGGGCAACACACAACAACCCATTTCAACAAATGATATTTCTTTTTAGTCCCAACCCCTTCCCAAAAGAATTTGGAGCGCGGGGTGTCGAACTTTCCGTGCACGCCATCTTCCAACAGGAACATACCCATCGTAAAAAGTGGGAGGGAGGACAGACTAGAATTGGTAAGGATCAGTCTTGCTGCCGAAGACATGAATCGCCCTCACCACGGACTAACCCTATTGGCAACTTTACCATACAGAGGCTCCCATTTGGAGATGGCAAGCTTCTTGTGCGAGATCGACAGCCCCATGTACTTAATTGGGAAGCTCCCCAGCTTACAATTAAGTAGGTTAGCTATCCTCACTCTGTCGTGTTGCTCCATCCCCATCGTAATAACTTCACTCTTGAGGAAATTAATCTTAAGCCCCGATAAAATCTCAAAGGCTAGAAGGAGCAATTTGATAGGTGCAATGATGTGTTCATCCGGTTGGAACAACAACATTGTATCATCGGCGTATTGCAAATGCGTCACCCCCCTGGGATGAGGTGAGGTACTAATACTTTCACATGCCCCGCCCCTCGAGCCCTTGCCACCATCGCCGCAAGCGCATCCGCCATGAAGTTAAAGATCAACGGGGACCTAGGGTCTCCCTGATGGAGACCCCTTCTGTTTTGAAAGAATTTTCCCATCTCCCCATTGATCGTCACCGCAGTTTGCTCACAACTAACCAGGTGCATAATCCTATGAACAAAACGTGCATCAAAACCCTTTTTGAGAAGCACCTCATGCACGAACTCCCATTTCACGCGATCATAGGCTTTCTTGAAAGCCAGCTTGAGCAAAACCCCTTTCCCTTTCATACATTTGAGCTCATGCACGATCTCCGCAAGTGCAATTGGTCCCTCCAAAATATTGCGCCCCTTGATAAACCCAGTCTGGCTCCTACTTATCACCCTTTGAGCAATAGGGGCCAGCCGTACAGCGTATGCTTTGGCATACAATTTAAAAGGAACATTGATCAGCATTATAGGCCTAAACAACTTGATTCAATCCACACCCTTAACTTTGGGGATAAGACTAATCGCCCCGTAGTTTAGGCGGGCAAGGTCCACTTGGCCCAACGCAAAGCCATTGATGATTGCGTGGAAAACATGTTTCAAGCATGGCCAAAATCTTTTGAAAAACTCCACCGGCCACCCCTCGGACCCAGGAGCAGTACCCAGTTTCATGGAGGCTAGCGCTCGATCAATCTCCTCCGGGAGAAATGACAGGCCTAGCCCTGCATTTTCTTCCTCGGACACCCGTTCGGAAGGATCCCACAGATCCTCGCGAAGGCAAAGACGTTTCTCCTTGGTCGTCCCCAGTAGCCCGATGAAGAAGTCGTAAATGTGGTTACGAATCACAGCCTGGGTGACCAAAATCCTATCGTCGTGGTTAAGGCGCAGGATAGAACATTTGTGTTTTCTCCCGTTACCATACGCGTGGAAATATCCCGTATTTGTGTCGCCTTTAGTCACCCACTTGATGCCGCCCCTACGACGCTAATACTCCTCTTCGGCTCTCAATATACTGAGCACTTGATCTTCCGGCGAATATCTATGGGCCCACTCCTGCTCTAAGAAGGATCGCATGTCCGCCGCCAAGTCAAGCGTCGCAATCTCTTCCGTGAGCCTGGCGCGCTCCTTTTTGGATTCGCTGCCATAGTTCGCTCCCCAACCCCTGAGAAACACACGTAGCTTAGCCGCGCTATAGACCAAAACTCAGTTGTACCCCTTTGGGGGCCCATTTGAGACACTATAGCATCCCACCTCTCATGGACCATGGTCTCGAAGCCCTCTGCTTCGAAACAAGCCGTTTCAAAGTAAAATTTGCTACTACGGCGGATCTGCTCCTCCCCTGAGGAAAAGATAAGTGGGATGTGGTCAGAGCCAATCCTAGTCTCTGCCACTAACGAGCACATTGGGAAAAGCACTTCCCACTCCGGCATGAAAAATACTCTATCGAGAACAGACCTAACTGGGCGAAGCTGTTTGTTTGTCCATGTAAATCTTGTCCCTGCACGCGCTGCCTCTCGCAAAGAGGCCGCCGCAATCGCATTGTTGAAAAGTAACACCCTAGACCAGTCCACATTATCGATGTTCTTGTCCGCGCCCGAGCGGATCAAGTTAAAATCACCCCCACTATGACCGGGAGGTTTGCTGCCCATTTGGCCCCCACCATCGCAGAGACCTCAGCCAGGAAATTCGCAGATTTCGAGTGGTCCGCAGGCCCGTAAACGCATATAACCACCCATATCAAGTTTGAAGCTTGGTGCCTAATCGTGGCCATGATGCAAAATACACCAAACTCCCACAAGATTACATCACATACATCATTCTTACAACCCATGAGGAGGCCACCCGAATGCCCATAGGAAGAAACCCAGTGCCAATCGATACTCTGAAGAGGATGTATCGCAAGTAAATCAAGAAAAGTAGAATCGGCCTTGTTGGTTTCCTGTAACGCAACAATGTCAATGCGCTCCTTGGCCATATACTCCCTGAGCTATGTGCAACGCCCTGCGTGCCCGCAGCTACGAATGTTCCAAAATAAGAAATGCGTTACAATCCGATTACGCAGGCGAACTCCTCGCGAGCTCACTGCCTTGGGCACTCTCTTCCTTGCCGGAGAACGGCTGGAAGAGGGGATATCAGATACGTCCCTCGACTCTGCCTCCCCTTCGGGCCCAGGAATCACCAACTGCCCCCCTGGACAGTTGTTCATCACATACGATTCACGGCAACGAGCCGCCGCCTCGGCCAGGGCAGCTTGTGCCTCCTCACGAGCGCGTACTAATAGAATAATAACATCAGGGCTAGCCCCCTCCTCCACCCCACTATCATGTAGAATCGAAGCAAGATGCTCATCCGAAAAAGCGCTGAGAATTTTAAAAGAGGGGGGGGGGGGTTACCTGTAACGTCAAAGTTCTTGTCAACCGCCCGCAGCTTCACGCTATCTAGGGATGAGAGGTCTCCCGTCTTGGCCTTCGCCCTGGCGCTCGGCTCCCTCGTCGCCACCAGCGTGGCCTTGGAATGCTTGGCCTTGATGCCCACATCCCCCACCGCCAGCTCCGTCCCCAGCTCACCATGCAGGGTAGCCACCACGTTTGGCATGGACTGGGCCACGCTCGTGGGCCTCGGCTTCCTGCCCGCCGTCTTCTTCAGTGGCCTGGCCGCGCCCCCCGCGCCCCGCTTGCCCAGAGCTGGGGTAACTCCTTCAGCGATCAGCGTGTCGCCCCCACCATGCGCGGCCATCGGAGAGGAGGGAATTGAGGACCTCCCCCACCAGCCCCTCGCCAGCAACAGCCCCCGACACCAACGCAAGGTTGGAGCCAGCCACCGGAATCTACAGCGGCAAGTTGGACCCGTACTCATCAAAAGCTCCCACCAGATCAATTGCCAAGCTCAGCCCGCTCACTGTAGTATCCTGAGTCGCCACCACCATCGCCCGCCCTTCCATCACCCCAAGCTTGACCCACGTTTCGGTGTCTATGGAAATGTCTTGCATGCTACCGTCCAACTCACCTTCCTGCCCCCCCCATCACCACGTCCCGCCTCGCTTCCTGACGCGTCTGCCCTGATCCTTGCCCAACATCCGCCTTGCCCTTGCCAGCACTAGGAGCCGTGGGATCAGGACCACTTGGTTTGGACGGTGGGGAAGGTTGGGGAGCCCCCGACCCCCCAGCACCAGACCCAGATCCACCAGCGCCCCTATGCTGGCTCAGACGCTCAATCTCTACCTTGATCTGATATCCTTCACTATTAAACCACATTTCCACCATTCTGTTCAGCTTCTCTGGTGACTTACACACCAATTTCATCCTCACCGGCCCAACCGAATGAGAGAGAGTTCATCCACCACAATCGGCGGCCCCAACATCTTAAATCCTTCCTTGATCCTCTCCTCTCTACGGTGTTTTTGGGGAATGCCATGAAGCTTAACCCACACTTCCGGCATGACCATCGGCTGGATCACCTTGTGTAGCCTGTCCCGCACCCTTGCGGTAATCTCATGAGAGGGAAGAAAAAGCTTTCCACTCGACTTGGACATGTGCAGAAGATCAGCCGAGGGAAACACCACCAGAAAATCATCATCGCTAACCTACGTAACCTTCCAGTCCCACTCACCTGTGACTATGTTCTTGAGCTCTTGTTGCAGATTATGCAGACTCAACTTGCCCGGATCCGCCGATAGGATCGCTGCATTTGCCACCTTCTAGTCGATAGGCCGCTCCTCCTCAGCGTCTTCGGCAAAGTCGAGGCAAAAGAAACATTCTCCTAAAATCGCACTCCCCATGATCTGCAACTTGGCAGCCCTGCCACGCGAAGGGCAATAGGCAGAAGCGTGCCCCTCCTACTTGCACAAGACACACAGGGGCTTAAAGATGCACTTGGATGGGTAGTGCCCAAGTCTACCGCACTCGAAACACTCCACATCCGGCACATCTTCCACCGGAATGGGCTCCCCCGCCGTTCCTTTAGCGAATGGAAGCGTCGCCACCGCGAGCGGCTCTGCCGTCGCCCTCTGATGCTGGGCAAGGGGGTCCCCATGCCCCCCACCGTAGTAGGGGTGCTCCACCGTCTAGCGCTCCAGCCCCCGACGATGCTGAGCGGCCTTCTTCCTGTTCTTCTTGTCTTCCTGCTGTTGGATCCATCTGCGCGCCTCGCGCCTCCTGAGCCTCATGCGCCTCCCTCTCACCTGTGTCGTCGACACGACCACACATCGCCCTCTTCGCCTTCTCGCACAGATCCCGCTCCCTCTTGCGTTCCATCTCCAGATCCGCCACCTCCATCGGCCTCTTCTCCGCCCGCAGATCCCCCATCACCGCCGCCGCGTAGGAGATGAGAAGGGGAGAGAGTGGTGGAGCTAACTTGATGCGTCGAGCCAAGTGAGCCCAGCGCCGCACTTCTCGCTTTGTTATGGGAAACCCGAACCAGGGTTCCCGACTACCCTTCCTGACCCACATATAGCCAGGCGCAGGTCTAGTGGGAGGGCAGCTTGGTCCGGGCCTCGCGCTACCCTCGACGGGCCGAGCCGTGACACCCTCTGATATCCCCACCGCAATGGGCATTCCCGCGCTTCCTGGGTCCAAGGCATCCAATGTGGGCCCACGCCCCACACAAGCCCCGTCCGGCCCGCGGCCCAGAGCCGGGAACCCTAGGCCCCAGAGCCAGAGGCGCCCCTTCCCCGAGCCACTCTTGGAGAGGCACGACGAGGAGAAGGCTAGGCCAAGCACGGCCACTCCTAGTCACCCTCCGCCACCGGCGACACCCCCGCGCCTGCAAGCCGACCGACCGTCTTGGACCAGATAGCACCAGCCACCGCCACTGCAGCATTCCCATTGGATGGCGATGATGGTCTCCACACCCGCGCGGCCAACGCCCGGTGGCCCTGCCTCCCGGCGCAAACCTTCGACGTCGGCACGACGCACCCGACCGCGCCGTTGCAGCAAATGCCACAAAGTCACCAATCGTTGGCCCCGCCGGCGTCGGCCTTCGGTCCTCCGCTTCCACCTCCTCAACTTCACTCTCCGCCTCCGACTCCGACCTCGCGAGCGCCCAAAAGCGGCTACCCCATGGCCACGGCACCTCTCCCACCAGCGCCGCCAGAGCAGGGCCGGGAGGGCCATGCCCGGTGAGCTCCCCGCTCCCCGTCGGACAAGCAGCCAGCCATCCGCTGGCGCCAAGCTCTCCGCCACGAGCACGTCGCCTGCATGTTCGCCCGACCCAGACACCAACGGCTTGCTCATTTCGAAACCTTCTCCAATCCCCCCACTGTCCGTTCGCCTCAGGTATCTCCCTTATTTGATTCCTCGTCCAGACCTAGCCTCCTCAGATTTCTGCTAGCTTTATAGATCTGCTTAATTGCCAACTAAATTACTACAAACAGGCATCCCTGCGACCTTGTTGTCTTCTACTCATCTGTCAACCCATTACTACCGATTCCAAGCAAGCTCGCTATTCAACTTCAGAGTGCGGCTGTTTTGGACACGGTGGTCACTGGTCAGTACTATCTCACTGCTGGTAGTTTTCTCGTGATGTTTTTGCAGTTTCGATAAGGAGAGTGTTGTTGTCTCTAATGTGAATCTTGGTGACGGTCCGTTCGTGATAGCAAGGACTAGCTGCCAACATGTCCAGCGTGACATTTCTCGTCAGCCTCAGCCATGTTATGTTATCTAATCTGCTGTGTTATCCTTTGTAGGGTATAGGAGGTGGGAGATCCATAAATCATAATGCTATTTGATCTAAGATCCACCAAGTTCGGACGAAGGAATCATTCAGGTTATTTTAAGAATTATTTTCGAAGCAGCCCCACTCCAGTGAGATGGCTGAATTTGTAGGCGCACCACCTGTTCCCTTTAAAAATACCAACCAATTATGTTCAGACCAGGTTCTAGTAAGTAAGATCCACCAGTTTATGTTGTAGTTCCCATCTAGTCTGTCTCATTGACTTCTATGTGTCAAATCATAGCTAGCTACAAGGCGCAAGTATATTTGATTTATTTCTCTATGGTAGATGTAATATGTCAAAATACGTATGATTCTCCCAACTATGCTAGCAGTACTAGCCATGAGGGAATCCCCACCTAGTCTGATTGATTCCCAAATGTATTCCAGTCCAGTTTAGCATATTTTAAGTAGTAGCTTTGTATTATCATTCAGAGCTGGCGAGTTACAAAAGTACCTAGTTTACTATAGTAATAGCACTTCATTATAATGACAAACACAACATTGATACAAATGCATGTTAATGGAGCATGGGCTATTATCTCCACATAAAGCAACGAAAGCTTATGATAAGATAGCATAATAAAAAATCGAATGTGGAGTATAGTGCAAAGGCCGAGAGAGGAGTCCATTATAGTGAAGATGATGATGATGAGTTCATCGTAAAACTCAATCACCAATGATGTCAGATATCTAAAACTAAGCTTTAATCACTACTAGAAAAAGGGCTGCTAGTGGCGTACCTGTTTTCGCTACTAATGGCGCACTACAGGTGCGCCACTAGCACCACGCCATTAGATTTTTTTACTAATGGCGCACCACATGTGCGCCATTAGTATAGCCCACGGTGCGCCATTAGTATCTGGTATACTAATGGCGCACCATGCAGGAGTGCGCCATTAGTAGTAATTTTTTTTCAAATTTTTTATTTATTTTATTTTTTTCTTAATCTCGGGTCACTATGGCTTAATCTGGGGTCAATATGCTTAACCCAAGCACCACCTCACTTCACAGGCACTTCTTGATATATCTATCATATCAATCATATTAAACCTTGCTGATGTCTAGGACTTAGTTCATGAGTATGATGAAATTTTAAAAAAATAGTTCAAACTTTCCGGTCATATTACGTATCATATTTTGAAAAATAATTCAATTTTTTTTAAACCAATTTTTTTTCTGTTACTAGTGGCGCAGCTAGCATACGGTGCGCCACTAGTAAGTTTGAATTTTTTTTGCCTCTGGATCTTAGAAGCCCCGTAACTTTTTTCTGTTAGGTTTTTAGGGATTTTGAAAATGTTTAATGGGATTCCCCAGTTAAATTTGGATGTAACTTTTCGAGTAGATGATTGTTCATATAGAAAACTTATTAATCCGAGTTCGTATGCAAAAGTTATGCCCATTTTACAAATTCCAGAGAGATTTTGCAAATAAAGTCAAAATTCATATTTGTAAATTTTCCCAACAACTAGACCACATATCACATAGGAAACTTATTTTCTTTTATTTTTTTGACATTTCCATCATTTTTTTTATTTTTTTAAACTGAAAAGGCGGTCCACAGGGGGGGTGCATTCGGTGTAAGTTTTGGGCCAAGTTAGTAATGGCGCACTTAACTAGTAATGGCGCACCACACCCACGGTGCGCCATTACTAGTTTAAAAAAACAAATTCTGATTTACTTTTTTGAAAAAAACTTAGTAATGGCGCACCAGTTGACAGTGCGCCATTACTAGTTTTAACTAGTAATTGCGCACTCTCCATTGGTGCGCCATTATTAGTTTTGAAAAAATAAATAAAAAAATTTGAAAAAAAATTAATTTTTTTACTAGTGGCGCACCGTGGATGTGGTGCGCCATTACTAGTTTAACTAGTAATGGCGCACTATCCACTGGTGCGCCATTACTAGTTTTGAAAAAAAATGAAAAAAAATTGTTACTAATGGCGCACCGTGGATGTGGTGCGCAATTAGTATTTGGACACTAATGGCGCACCTACACATGATGCGCCATTAGTATATACTAATGGTGCACCACATGTCTGGTGCGCCATTAGTGGCTATATCATCTATAGCCCTTTTTCTAGTAGTGAATTTCAGCCCACTTGCAACAACAACGAATATGTTGTCCTGACTATATATGTGTGTGCTACAGATCAGACAAAAAATAGACGGTACATCTTATGACGACCATACTCTTTCCATATACAACTTGATTAATCTCTTGGTTTGTCTTTAGGGGCCCAAGCTATGATTATCGAGGCAGAGTGATGCTTCCTTTTGAAGAAAATGGATCATGGGGTCCTATTTGACAAATAGATCTTTGATGGTAATGATCTTGGTGATGTATGTGAGAAAGATAATGGCTTCTTTTGTTCTGGTTAGATATCTCGAGCCACTAAATTTATTTTTCATTTTCATTTGGATATGGTTCTCTTATCAATATAGATAAAATTTCTTGATGGATATTATGAAAAGTAGTGTATTGTAAAATGTAGAATTTTAGGTAAAATTTACATAAGCTACAGTCAGGTGAACATGGTTACTACTAAACTGTGGAATTTTGTTGCAAAGATAGATGTTTTTCTGTAACTCATGCTTCCTTACCGATTTGTTTATGTCATTGTTGCAAATTCTAGCCTTATTCTTGTGATGGGATGATATGCAAGTCATCTTCCAAAAAGTTGGGATGGACAAGGACCAGAGCAACTCTAGCTACCTACAAGAAGTCAAGAGAAAAAGCGTTCAACAAATGTTCCTTTGATGAAGAGGAGAGTTGTACAATTATGTTTGGGAGTCAAGACCACTCATTTATTAATCTGTTTCTTAGTTTGTATTGATGCTACATGTTACATCAGTTGGTGATGTAGCTTTTGTGTTATTTTAGCTTATGGGGAATATGAACTATGAACCGTGATGTGGAACTATGGCATCGATGTTTATAGACTAATCAATTGTGATGTGATGTGAAAATACCTGGTGTTGGATAGTTGACTTGGTCAATCAAAAATTAGCCTCCATGGAATCGGGCCAACTAATAATTGTAGAGAAAAATAATTTCAAAAAAAAGGCCACAGCCTCATAGAAATTTGGGCTGGATCAACTAGTATTGGCTCAATCACAATTTGGGTTGGGTCAACCGGTGGCCTCATAGAAATTTGGGCTGGATCAACTAGTATTGGCTCAATCGCAATTTGGGCCGGGTCAACCGGCGACGTCATAGAAATTTGGGCTGGATCAACCAACATTGGGCTGGATGGCCATCCTGTAGCAACAACGCATATGATGTGTTGTTAGGCGCTAACTCTATATGTTGCTATCCAGCAACGCTTCTTGACACTGTTTACCAACGGATGCATATATGTTGTCGTAGACCCTTGCAACGCCCCCTACGGCAACGCATATTAATCCGTTGGTGTAGACCTTTCCAACACTTATATGGACATACAACAATGCTTCCATGCGTTGCAGAAGGGGGTTCCCGTTGTAGTGCGCGGGCCCTAACCGCCTGCGACCTTGGTCGACGTGTGGCAATTGATGGGACGTGGGAGTCTCCACTTCCCCACGCTGCCTTGGCAACTGTTTCAGGCGGACAAAAAGGCTGGTGCTTGGTGCGGAGCCTTCATTGCCTTCCCTTCGTCTTGCTCCAGATCCCTTTCTTCCTCTGCTCCAAGTGCTTCTAGATCTGCCGGATCCTTCCCCTGAACTTGTTGTTGATGGCCACCGACAAGCCGAAATCCTTGGCTCCAGCTGCGCGCTCGACTTCTTGGTTCGAGCCGGCCCTGAGTGCATCCACCATCGTAGAAGAGAAGCACCTCGCCGCTGTGCTCCCGCTGATAGCGGGCGACAGCAATGAGGGAGAGAGAGGGCGCTCCGGGTCGGCTCCGCCAAGCCGGAAGCTTTGGGCGACACCTTTTACCCCTTCTTCCAGCACAGCATCCTTGCTAGGTTGGTTCCCCCTTTCTCTAGTTTCTTCTATGCCATCCTTTGGCATTACAGGTTCCAGGCCCTCCATATTCATCCCAACTCCATCCTCCTCTTGTCGATCTTTTCCTTTTACTGCGAGGCATTCATGGGGGTGATGCCCTCCGTTTCGCTATTCCGCCACTTCTTCTACCTTTGGATAAGCGGCAACCAGTGCTCGAGGTGCGCCAGCTTCAACACGGCTAACAGAAGCAACACTATCTCTTGGACCGTTAAGAAGGTGGAGGTCTTCCGGAACAAGTGGATCTTCATGGACGCCAAGCGCACCCACGCCTGGCTGGAGCTGCCGACTATGCCGCCAATGCCCCTGGAAGGGTGGGCTCATGTGAAGCTCACTGACCCCCAGGAAGAGCTGTTGCTGGAGAGGATGACGGCTAACCTAAAGGCGGAGGACCCGATAGCAGAGAAGCTGACAGGGGCCATGATCGTCAAGGAGTTCCTGACACAGCGCCTGGCTCCGCTCCATGTGCACTTGCGCCCCTGTGGAGATTTAAGGGCACGAAGACGACCTACGGCTGCGCCCGGACAACTTGCCCGATGAGGAGCTGAGCAAGGTCATGCACACCCTGCTCGGAAAGGACCAGGGTTGCCCCCAGACTCCCATCTCCTGTTGTACCGCCGCACTGATGAAGAGAAGGTGGTCGCTGCCTTGCCCACCTTCAACGAGTGTGGGCTCGTGTCGCTGAAGCCTTCTCTGCCCCCCATGGCTCCCCGGTGCCAGTGTCCTCTGGCAATCCTGAGGAGGAGGAGAGGTCGGACTCGGAGGCGACCCTGGAGGAGGTGGGGAGACCTCTCCCCCGCGGCAAACCGATTCCTCCGTGGACTTTCTGATGACGACGACATCGGTGAGCACCCAGTCAGGGAGTCGCCGCTCCCCACCGGGGTCACCACGAGGTTCGCGGGCACTCCCAGAAGAGGTTGTGGCAGGGGATCCTAAAGAGGGACAGCTCGGCGCTGATTCCTCGCCGCGGCGGCCCCACCTCACCGCCGGCCGCCACCACCGCAGAGTCGACCGCGCGCTTGTCCGCCCCTGAGAGCGCAACGACGCCCGTTATGGGGAAGCTTGCACGCCTAAGCAAGAAGAGGGAGTATATCGCCGAGGATCAGTTAGTGTATCCCCTTTCCCTTGTTCTTTAATCTTCATGCAATACTCAATGTCTCCTTCTTTATGCCAGGCTGACACTGGTGGCGAAGAGGAAGGAGGACGCCGAAGCCGCCAAGGCCAAGTGACTTGTCATGGTCGCAATGACTCCGGTGCGGAAGGACGAGGGTGCCTCCAGTGTTCCTGCGGCGTGGTCGCCCTCCCGAGGCTCTGGAGCCTAGCCCCAGGAGAAGGCAGTCCCTGCGGCCGAGGTGACTCCGAAGGCGCTTGCCCTTAGCATGCCTGCTGAGGACCCAAAGGATCCAAAGCCCTCGGCCCCTTCTGCTGCTACCGCCTCGCCAGGCTTGACGCCGACACCACTTCCTCCCCCCGTCATCTCGCCCTCGGGCTGTGGTTCTTCTGCCGTGCCCGATGCCCTGAAGGAGGCCTTCTCTATGCTGGACCAGCTTCGGGACGACCTTCAGGGCCCCGACCAGCGTAGGGTGTTGGGGCGCCTGGAATTGGTCTCGGGGTGGCTTCGGGCCGACTCGTTCGTCAGGGCAGCCTGGGCCCAGGATGTGACGGCCTTAGAGGAGGGCCAGAAGGTGGCCGCCCTGGCCACAACCACCCACGACGTGGCGTTGAAAGACGCCGAGGCCGCCGGGGTGCGCTGCCGCATGGCGGAGGCCGAGCTGAAAACCCTTCGCGATGAGCAGGCCACCCGCACCCGCCAGCTCGAAGAGCAGGAGGAGAAGCCGAAGACCTGGGAAGCTGCGATCGCTGATGGTGACGCCGACAAGTAGCAGGTAGCCTGGGAACAGGCTTCGGAGCACGACCGCCTGGACAAGCCGAAGGAGGAGGTGGAGCGGCCTAGGCGTCCCACGCCAGCGCAGAGCATGGTGCTTCCACTTGTACGTGGGTGGGGGCTCCCTCTGAGGGGAGACCCCGGGGCGTGTACAACCCCGCCCTGACATGTGGCTTGCACTGCAGGGCTAGAGGAGGTGTGTATGGGCACTCATGAGCCAGCGCGAGACTCATGAGGCCCTAACTCAAGGTGGGTTGCACCTAAATTTGGCTTGGAACACCGGTGGCAGTCCTGCGACATGGTCAGACAACCTGCGCCGAGTGAATCTCCTGAGGTTATTGCATGAGAAGGCCAAACTCCAATGAACCCAGGAGGTGATGTGAATGGGACCAGCCCGCCAGACAGAGCTCAGCTGCTGGGCTTATCGATGTTGCAGGTATGGACTCGAGCATAGACATCGTGCCCAGTCTTCTCATAGGGAGGTCCTGAAGAAAGACAACCGACGTGTGGCTCCCAAGGTGACGAGGCATACGGTCGCGTGCCCTCACTCATCCGCCCACGATTAGCTCACGCGAGGACAAGGCACCAAGGACCATGGGAGGTGATGTACACGGGAGCTGGCTCGCGAGCCAGAGCTCAGCCTCTTGGGTTTAGCGACGCTGCAGGGACGGACCCGAGCACAGACGTCGTGCTAGTCCTTAATCATGAGGCAGTTGTGGGTGGGTTTGCAAGGGCGTACGACGTTCATGGCAATGAAGTACTGGACAGGCAGATGATAATCATAAAGCAACTCATGGAAGAAGGTAAAGCTAGTTCTGATAGATGCAGGAAGGATACACGCCGCAGGGACGGACCCACGCGGCTTGGGGATAATGCAGCCTGAGGGCGCCCCCAACTGAACAAACCAAAGAGATGTCACCTAGCACCGTTGCTGAAGAAGTGTTGGGGTAGGTGAAGATGCATACTGCCGAAGTCACTCCTCATGAGTCGCTCAGGCCCTGAACCTCGGGAGGCTCTGGAGACCCGGGGGCTCGCGAGGATTGATAACCCACAAGTGTAGGGGATCATAACAGTTTTCAAGGGTAGAGTATTCAACCCAAATTTATTGATTCGACACAAGGGGAGCCAAAGAATATTCTCAAGTATTAGCAACTGAGTTGTCAATTAAACCACACCTGGAAACTTAATATCTCCAACAAAGTATTTAGTAGCAAAGTAATATGATAGTAGTGGTAACGGTAGCAAAAGTAATATTTTTGGATTTTATAGTGATTGTAACAGTAGGAACGAGAGAGTAAATAAGAGAAGAAAAATATATGAAAAGCTCATATAATGGGTCGGTGATGGATAATTATGTCGGGTGTGATCAATCATGCAACATTTATAACATAGGGTGACATAGAACTAGCTCCAGTTCATCAATGTAATGTAGGCATGTATTCCGAATATAGTCATACGTGCTTATGGAAAAGAACTTGCATGACATCTTTTGTCCTACACTCCTTAAGGCCTCCTTTTAATAGAGTACCGGAACAAAGCATTAACACATAGTGAATACATGAACTCCTCAAACTACGGTCATCACCGGTAATTATCCCGATTATTGTCACTTCGGGGTTAATGGATCATAACACATAATAGGTGACTATAGACTTGCAAGATAGGATCACGAACTCACATATATTCATGAAAACATAATAGGTTCAGATCTGAAATCATCGACCTCGGGCCCTAGTGACAAGCATTAAGCATAGCAAAGTCATAGCAACATCAATCTCAGAACATAGTGGATACTAGGGATCAGACCCTAACAAAACTAACTTGATTACATGATAAATCTCATCCAACCCATCATCGTCCAGCAAGCCTATGATGGAATTACTCACGCACGGAGGTGAGCATCATGAAATTGGTGATGGAGGAAGGTTGGTGATGATGGTGGCGATGGATTCCCCTCTCCAGAGCCCCGAACCGACTCAAGATCAGCCCTCCTAAGAGAGTTTAGGGCTTGGCGGCAGCTCTGTATCGTAAAACGTGATGGATCCTTCTCTCTTATTTTTCTCTCCCCGAACACGAATATATGGAGTTGGAGTTGAGGTCGGTGGAACGTCAGGGGGCCCACGAGGCAGAGGGCGCGCCCAGGGGGGTAGGCGTGCCCCCCACCATCGTGGATAGGGTGTAGGCCCCCTGACATGGATTCTTCCGCCAGTATTTTTTATATATTCCAAAAATAATCTCCGTTGATTTTCAGGTCATTCCGAGAACTTCTATTTCTGCACAAAAATAACACCATGGCAATTCTACTGAAAACAGCGTCAGTCCGGGTTAGTTCTATTCAAATCATGCAAGTTAGAGTCCAAAACAAGGGCAGAAGTGTTTGGAAAAGTAGATACGACGGAGACGTATCAAGCATCCGTCGCTGTCTCCGACATGATCACCAGGTGCCTGGCCTCCTAAGATTCCAGGACGCTTCGCATGTGGCGCTGATGCACGACAACCCCGTTCAGCAAGCCGAAGGGCATGCGAACGTAGTTGTGTGGTGGACCCTCGCACTGGCCAGCGCAGGACGACCAAAAGAGCTCCTGAGAAGCGACCCTGTTGAGCCTAGGGATGTTGACATAGGCATGCAGCTCACCGTCCTCGCTGGGGCATGGAGCCGCATAGGGTGGTGGACGACGGTCACCTCGCATGGCTCTTGCCTCCTGAAGCTCCTCGGTTGCCTTGGTCATGAACTCCCGAGCGCCTGGCGCATTGCGCCCTGCGCTTTCATTACAGAAGCGCACGTTGAAACAAGCTTCCAGGTGGTGCCCGAACACCTCCCTCATGAGATTGGTCAGATTGGAGGCACTCCATAGGAGAGCCCCCGATCCCAGCCTGAGAGGGGCGCCGGGCGTGCCTTCCTATGCGAGAGTGGAAGGCGCCCCGTTAGTGGGCGCAGAGCTTGAGGCAGCAACGTCAGGCACCCCACCCTCCTGAGGTCCTTGGCAGAGTAGCTACTTCCTCTTCTTGGGGACAGCCTTCGGAGGGTAGACAGCGCCCTCGTTGCCTGGGTCCTCGACCTCCGTAACTTGGTATGCGCTCTCGAGGGAGCACACCACATCCTTTTCTTCGCAGGCGACCGTGATGAACCCGCAACTTCCTGGCATCTTGAGGACGTTGTAGCCATGGTGGGTCACAACCATGAACTTGGCCAAGGCTAGATAGCCAAGGATGGCATTGTGTGTGGGCGACTTTGAAGTCGATGAGCTCGGTGCGGTGGTTGTCGCGAGTACCGCAGGTGATAGGGAGGCGGATCTGCCCTATCGGGGTGGTGGAGCCATCGATCACCCCTGAGAAAGGCTTGGTGGGCTGCAGCTGGTCGTAAGGCACCAGGAGTCGGTTGAACGTCTAGATGGAGAGGAAATTGAGCCCTACACCGCCATCGATGACTGTCTTTGTGACGAGCACGTTACTGATGGTAGGTGAGGGAGCCTTGGACTAAGGGGCCCTCGGGCGTCCAGCCTGTTATCCATGGGCCGGACTGATGGGCTGTGAAGACATGAAGGCCGAAGACTATAGATGTGTCCAGATTGGACTCTCCTTGGCATGGAAGGCAAGTTTGGCGAACCGACTATGAAGATTCCTTCTTATGTAACCGACTCAATGTAAACCCTAGATCCCCTCGGTGTCTATATAAACCGGAGGGGTTAGTCCGGAAAGGATATATTAATTACCATAGTCATATAGGCTAGGCTTCTAGGGTTTAGCCATTACGATCTCGTGGTAGATCAACTCTTGTAACACTCATATTCATCAAGATCAATCAAGCAGGACATAGGGTATTACCTCCATAGAGAGGGCCCGAACCTGGGTAAACATCGTGTCCCCCGTCTCCTGTTACCATCGATCCTAGACGCACAGTTCGGGACCCCATACCCGAGAGCCGCCGGTTTTGACACCGACATTCGTGCTTTCACTGAGAGTTCCACTGTGCCGTTGATGAAAGGCTCGATGGCTCACCTTGTCCTTAAAGTCAACATCACCTCTGGGGGAGCTCTGGCCCCAGGCCAAACCCTCCGGCTGGGCGGCTTTACTATGATCGCCCGTTCGGCCATTGAGCCGACGCTGACCTCACAGGCCATCGAAAACCCCCTTTGCACTAACTCCGAGCACTCCAAGCAGATGGATCCGACAGAGTTTTTGTCTTTGAATGAACTCCTAGATCGCAATGCCGCTTTGGGAATCGCCACGGACTACGATCGGATCGGGCCTAAAACCGATCAAGGAGAATCAAGGCCCCACCGGTCACCCACCAGATTGCGGTGGTCGTGGAGCAGGAGGGCGAGTCTTCTTCTATATCGAAGATGGACTATGTTCGGATCACCGTTCAGGAAGAGCCGGATACTCACCCGTGAAAGGATGCGACCAACCCTCCGAACATAGCATCGGACGACAGTCATAAACAATTACAAGATATTCCGGAATCCAGACTGTTAACACCGGAAGGTCGTCAGACTCCGGATAATCGGTCAGGTCGACGTTCGGATTTAATTCCACCCACCCACCCGGACATAGATGCTCTCATAAGCATAAAACAGCAGTCTAAGGAAACGGTCCACCACTTCTGGGCCAGATTCCTCCTTGTCAAGGACAAGGTAAAAGATTGCCGTGACGAGGACGCAATAAGAGCGTTATGCCACAATTGCATAGACGAATTTATCCTCAACGCCGTCAATCGCCGCCGCATACTAAAATTCGCTGACTTAGCAACCATCGTACAAAAGTATAGCGCGATGGAGAGCGCCTGGAAAACTGAGGCAACTCGCTGGGAACCGTCGGTCCCAACTCAACTCCTCCTACAGGCGAAAAGGGCGCACCCTCGTGGCACGCCTAGTCCAACAGTCAAGAAACACAAAACCGGTATGCGGCACGGCACCGTTTTGGAGGAGTGGCTCGATGGCCCAGGCAAAATACATACAACACCAGATACCGTGGCAACCCACATCCTTAGAGCATGTTGGATACTACGACAGGAAGCCAAGAGCGGTGAGGACATCCTTATCAAGGACGACCCAGAACGGCATCCACTAGAAGACGATAACTCAAGAGTATTGACGGTCTTTGAGACATTCGCTTCAACCAACAAGCGCAAAAGGGCCCTTCGCGAGCTCGCTGAAGTCTGCCAAGTTGCTACAATAAACCCCTAGAACGACACGGCTATAACATTCAACGCCGGTGACGAAGCAAAGTACAAAACAGTACGAGCGCCAGCCGCGTTACTCCTCAGTCCCATCGTGGACGGGTTTCGACTTACCAAGGTCCTCATGGATGGCGGCAGCGGACTAAACCTCATTTATGAGGACAAACTCCATAAAATGGAAATAGACAGGAGCCGCATCAAGCAAAGTAACACAACCTTCCAAGGAATTATTCCCAGTCGGGAGGCGCGGTGCATGGGCAAAATCACACTTGACGTAGTATTCAGCACGCCGGAGAACTATCGGTCCGAAGAAATAACTTTCCTAGTGGCCCCTTTCAGCAGTGGATATCACGCCCTTTTGGGGCAGGATGCTTTTACATGCTTCCAGGCCATACCCCATTACGGGTATATGAAGCTCAAAATGCCCGGACCAAACGGTATAATCACTCTCGCAAGTGATCCGGACATAGCACTCCGCGCTAAAAACAAAACTGCATCCCTGGCCCTGGAGGCGCTATCCGAAGCCCTCGCGGCCGAAGAATTAACCGCACTACGCTCCACGGTGGACAGGGATGACATGATCCTCGACAAACGCCCTAAATCCACCTCCTTCAAACCAGCAGAAGAACTAGTCAAATTCCAGGTCCATTCAATAGACCCCAAGAATACAGCATCTATCGGAGCTCAACTGAATCCAACAGTTGACACCGCACTATGAGAATTCCTGCGCGAAAACTGGGACATATTCGCCTGGAACCCTTCAGATATGCCAGGGATCCCACGCGAGCTGGCCGAACATAGCCTCAATATATTAAAGGGGTTTAAACCGGTTAAGCAAACACTACGACACTTTTACGAACCCAAGTTACAAGCCATGGGAGTGGAGCTGGCCAAACTCATCGAGGCCAGATTCATCAGAGAAATCAAACATCCGGAGTGGCTGGCAAACCTAGTTATGGTACCAAAGAAGGACAAATCCTGGCGCCTGTGCGTCGATTTCAAAGACCTCAACAAGGCTTGCCCTATGGATCCCTTCCCCCTCCACCTCATTGATCAAATCATCGACGCCACCGCAGGACACGAATCACTGTGTTTCCTCGATGCATATTCTGGATACCATCAAATCAAAATGAAGGAATCCGATCAAGCTGCAACAGCATTTATCACCCCATATGGGCCATTCTGCTTCAACACCATGCCCTTTGGGATCAAGAACGCCAGCGCCACATACCAACGCATGATTCAAACATGCATGGAGAAATAGATCGGCAAAACAGTAGAAGTTTACGTCGATGACATCATCATCAAAACAAGGCACGTCGAAACACTAATAGACGACTTACGTCTTACATTCGACAACCTCCGGGCCTATGACATTAAGCTCAACCCAGAAAAGTGTGTCTTCGGCTTCCCCACTGGAAAACTGCTGGGCTTCATCATTTCCAATAGAGGAATCGAAGCAAGCCCAGCCAAAATCTGAGCTTTGTCACAATTGGCTAAGCCAACAGACCTTAAACAAGCTCGGAAGCTTGCGGGTTGCGTAGCAGCTCTAAGCCGCTTTATCTCCAGATTGGGAGAAAAGGCACTGCCACTCTATCGCCTTCTACGGCGAAACGACAACTTACGAACGCGGAAACAGCCGTATTGGAGGAAATAAAATACCCTTCTTGTGAGCAATCCAATCCTGGCCTCACCAAACCCCGGTGAACCGATGTTATTATACATATCGGCAACACATCAGGTGGTGAGCGCCGTACTCGTCGTTGAACGAGAACAGGACGGACATAAATTCCTGCTTCAGAAGCCAGTATACTACGTATCTATTGTCCTTACACCATGCAAATCCAGGTACCCTCATTATCAAAAAATAGCATATGCGGTCTTCATGGCATCCCGAAAGGTCCGTCACTACTTCCAGGAGTGTTCGATCATGGTGGCCTCCGAAGTACCACTCAATGACATTATAAAACACCGCGATGCTACGGGCCGGATTGCCAAATGGGCCATTGAACTCCTCCCATTTGACATTACATATAAACCATGTCGGGCTATCAAATCCCAAGTACTGGCCGACTTCGCCACCGAATGGACAGAGGCCGAACTCCCTAAAGAGTACGGCACATATTCCAATTGGGTCATGTACTTCGACGGCTCCAAAATGCTGGCAGGGTTAGGAGCGGGCGTCGTTTTAACGTCCCCTACTAGAAATGTCGTGCAGTATGTTCTCCAAATACTATACACAGACTTCAATAACGCAGCCGAATACGAGGCCTTATTACATGGTCTCCGGATGGCTGTCTCCATGGGCATACAACGCCTAGAAGTGCACGGGGACTCCAACCTTGCAATATCTCAAATAAATGGAGATTTCGAAGCTAAAGATCCGAAGATGGAAGCGTATCATAACACAGTCATAAAAATGATGGCCCGGTTCGAGGGGCTCGAGTTCCATCATGTGGCTCGGGAAAGCAATCAAGCGGCGGATGTTCTTGCTCGTATCGGCGCTAAGGGCGACCCCGTCCCACCTAATATCTTCCTGGAAAGGCTCTTTAAGCCATCTGTGGTGTGGCAGGGGGAAAACGGCAATACTAGTCCGAAACCAAACATAATCCCATATCCCGGAAACACCGACGTCATCGGGGGCTCAGGCACCGAAATAACACCGTCGACACATCTCATCATGGCAGTCATTGCCCCATGGACCGAACCCTTCCTGTCCTACCTTAACAGGAAAGAGCTTCCTGAGGACTAGAATGAGGCCTGCTGCATAGTCCGGTGTTCAAAGGCCTACAAGGTTCATGATGGAGAGCTCTACAGGAAAAGCGCCACCGGAGTCCTTCAACGATGTATATCCGAGGAAGAGGGACGACAGCTCTTGGCTGAAATTCATGTCGGACTCGGTGGTCACCATGCTGCAGCTCGGGCCCTTGTTAGCAAGGCCTTCCGTACATGGTTTTATTGGCCGACGGCCCGAGCAGATGCACAGGACCTTGTCCAACATTGCGTCGGGTGCCAACTCTTTGCCCATCAAAGCCATATGCCCCCACCGCCTTACAAAAAATCCCCATCACTTGGCCTTTTGCAGTTTGGGGACTCGATATGGTTGGACCCCTTAAAGGGGGAAGCCATAAGAAAAAATATCTACTCGTTATGGTGGACAAATTCACTAAGTGGATAGAGGCTAAGCCGATCAAAACGGCTGAGTCTGGCCCGGTGATAGACTTCATATCTGGTGTTGTGCACCGTTATGGTGTCCCACACAGCATCATCACGGACAACGGCTCCAATTTCACAGCCGACGAGGTAAAAACCTAGTGTACTAATCTGGGTATTAAACTCGATTATGCCTCCGTCTACCACCCACAAACCAATGGTCAAGTCGAACGAGCCAATGGTCTTATTATGAGCGGCATCAAGCCCAGACTAGTGCGGTCTTTGAAAGAATCAGACGAGCACTGTGTTGAGGAGCTCGACTCCGTACTCTAGGGGCCGCGGACCACGCCCAACCGTACTACCGGATACACACCTTTCTTCATGGTGTATGGCGCAGAGGCCGTATTGCCCTGCGATATGATTCACGACTCACCTCGAGTGCATATGTACAAAGAGAGAGAAGCCGAGCTTGATCGGCAGGATAGCCTAGATGCCCTGGAGGAGGAACGCGATGTCGCAAAAGCCTGTTCAGCATTTTATCAACAGCAGGCTCGAAGATATCAAAGTAGCAAAGTACGGACCAAGACTTACAACGTTGGCAAACTCGTTCTATGTCTGCCGGAGAAGAAAAAGAACAAACTCAAGCCCAAATGGGAGGGTCCCTTCATAATTGACGAAGTTCTCACCAGAGGAGCATACCATCTTCGCGATGCATCGGACAATCACCTCGAGCCGAACCCCTGGAACGCGAACAGACTCCGAAGATTCTATGCCTAGCGCCAAACCCCTTGTTCATTTCCTCCTCCCCTGTAGTTTCCATTATTTTTTCTCTCTTTTCCGATTACTTTCTTCTTTTTCGCTTTAAAGCTTTGGTACGGCTAGACCGCACACCATTGACACATACATCTTTAAATATGTACACCACTTCTACTTGGGGGCTTATTGGGCGGAGGTTCTTGTCATTCCTTGAGCATTAAGCTCCTCGCATATGAGTTTTTCCATATGTACCTTTTCTTTGCCACTATATGCATCGATATGACTTAAGTTTTGGCCAAGCTGGATTGCATGGCTCCTGTGCTTATGCCCTACGTTCACGTTAGTTCGGCTAGGGCATAAAGGGAGCACCTCTGCGATTGTTACTACTGGGTCATCTGGATGTGTGCATTAAATGCATGTGCGATTGTTACTACTGTGTCATCCGGAAGTTATACAAATTCTGGTGCTCACATCACAATTCGGACATGTGCATTAAATGCATGCACACCCAGGGAAAGGAACCCTTAATGGAATTGTTCTCTCTGGAAGATGTTTCTTACGATATCAATGTAATATAACATACCTAGCTGGATACAACTTGTTTGTTCAAGCAACTATGACCCCTACACCTAGACTTCCAGGCATACCCCGACCTATTCGGCCGCGACGGTATTCGGAAACACTCCGCACCTTCGGGTCCGGAGGTTGAAGCGAAAAGGTCTGCCATGACAAATGATATACAATTCAGCTAGATGAGGAAAGTACACAGTCACTTGGACTCGAACACCTCTTCCTCTACACCTTCCAACATGCAGTCTAACTTACATCCTGTTGGGAATATTTGGCGGCCACCTCTACTTGGTCATATACTAAACTAACGGGACTTTCTTCCCCATTAGACCCTAATGGCCCAACCCGGGCCATGTGATTTGGATCCATCTTGGTATATCACGTTTTCACCATGGCCTAGGCCTCTCGCACGCCCTATCGGCAAGCCGATATCTTCCATAGTCAGATACCCCACCCCGCTCCCTTGAATAGCTCTACAAGCTCCTCCATACTTCCTGGAGGGGAGGCGGATGGCCATAATGCCTTAGCAACGCTCCGCATGGTCAGCCGGGCATGCTCGTGCACTTGCGACAGTCTTTGCAGCAGATCACTCGATGATCCGGACACCTCCTTTTCAGGACAACCTGTTAATATACCTGCAAACATGACTATATCACTCCCATTTATCTCTGAACTACTTTAACAATAGTTCGAACACATACTGAATATGCCGCCCCGCAGCTTCTTGTTCTCCTTCATGGAATCGGATAACTGGGCTCGAACATCTTTCAATTCTTCATCCAATGTAGTGTTGGAATCCTGTAGCTTGTTTTTCTCGTCTCTGATGCGGGTCAGCACACGCTCGCCTGTGGCGTGTTGCCTTTTTGGCTCTTTTTCTCCCTCTTGGGCGATCTTCAACTTCTCTTCAAGTTGATCAGACGACCCTATTATGCGATCAGCAGCAGAATTAGCACAGTTAGTATACAATTATTGTTCCTCGGTGGAGGGGAACATTACTAGAAGACGACTTCTTGACGTTTTCCAGTTTGGGAGTACCAGCATTTAGCTGTGCCCGGCACTGCTCCGGCTCTTGGGCTAGCAAGAAATTCTTCTCTGTAAGGACCTGGTCGTACAACAATCCTTAAATCAGTTGTGCCAACTGCTTTCAGTCTCGGGGGCTACGGGCATATGGTTATCCTTTTTCGACAAAGAAAATTTACCTGCACATCTGTTAGATATTGCTTTGTGGCTCTTCTAAGCCCATCTCGAGCAGCTCGGATGTATGTGTCGCCCGAGCTAAAGGCATTAAAAGCCTCCTCCGAGGACTTGGGGTCTTGCAAGACAGCCCTGCAGCACCGATGGTTCATGGCACTCTCTACCTCCGAGTTGGTGACGGACATATTTTCCGAACCCTCGGCCGAAGGGCAGTCCGGCGCTGTTCCTGCACCAGCCCCAGTCTCCCCCGATTGGATCTAAATTGTTGCGAACGCCACCGACCGGATCCCCAGACACAGTTCGGTGAACCTTCTTCCTGTAACCAAACAAACACACGAGTCACAGTCGGATGCGACTGCTGAAAATCATGTTTATTCGTACCTCCTCGATGAAAGCCCGGCTATGTCTTCACCCGCCCTCCTCTTCAAAGGATTGCCTGGTGCGGAAGCCGATCTCTTCGAAATTGCCGAGCGTCTCCCCTGTAAAGCACAATACAGTGCGGTGCGTGAGGCAGAATAAGAGCACTCTTTTAGAGAAGGTGTTTCTTAATTATTTACATGTGAAGCAGGAAGAAGGCCGGGGGTAGTCGGCAGTGATGGCCACTTCTGTGCCGTCATAGCTTGTCTGGTAAAACACTCCCCCCGCAAGCACCACGAATATATCCGGATCCTCTTCAAACCCAGGATCTAGCTCCAGGTTATGGATCTCCGGCTGTGGGGTGGGACTATGAAGTCCTTCAGTGACCTTCCTCCAGTATTGTCATAACAAACAGACTTGAAATTTATCAAAAGTAATCTGGAAGGGGAATGAGTGGAATAGAGGGGACAAAGCTTACCCAACTGGGAGGATCATACATAGAATACCCATATCTGTGCTTAATGCGAAGAAACTCCTCTTCCTCCCCTTTAAACAGCTCGGCCAATATTTTGGCCAGGGCGGCGGGGGTATCCGGACCCTTCCGGCCATAGCAGGAGGCGTCATCCTCTCCGTTGTAGTGCCACATGGGCAGCCCTCTGTATTGTAGCGGCTGAACCCCTCGCACTATGGAGGTCGCCATTACCTCGATTATTGTGAGTCCGGACTAAGTGTGCGTCTTTATCTTGCTCATAAGCTGGCAAACTTCTGCGTTGTCATCCTCTTCAAGACTCTGGGGACGCCAGCTATGGCATTTCTTCAGCGGAACACTCGCAAATTCAGGAAGACCCTTTCGAACTGGGTCAGGAAGCGTGACGTCCTCAATATAGAACCATTCAGAAGGCCATTCTTCGGATGCCTTCCTTGGTGTGCCGGACAGATATCCAGTATCGGCGATACGCCATAATTCGGCTCCGCCCACTTCAAATATTAACCCCTCGTGATTACGCGGGACAAGACAGAACAACTTCTTCCATATCTCGAAATGAGCCTCAATACCCAGGAATAGTTTGCATAAAGCGATGTAACCCGCAATGTGCAGAATGGAACAGATGAATGGGGAATCCAAAAGCCCTTGGTGGAACAGATGAATGGGGAATCCAACGCCCCTTAGCAGGTAGGGAACGAAACATACTCACTCTCCCCCGGATGGATTGGGGAAGTCCTCTGCCTGAATCTCACTGTCAAAGGAATCTAGCCCCGCTTGAACAGAAACTAGATCTACGGGGGGAAGAAATCCCTGCGTCTGCAGCTTCGTCAATTGACTGTGGGATACTGAGCACCTCTCCCACTGGCCTTTCTCTGGGCCGGAACGGGTGGAGGAGCTGGAGGCACTAGCCATGCTGGAATGGTTTCTCCTAAGCAGTTTCCAGGATTTCCTCGGCATGGTGCCGAATGGATCTAGGATCCAATCTCTTTAATAGGTGCTCTTGTTGGGGAACATAGTAATTTCAAAAAATTTCCTACACACACGCAAGATCATGGTGATGCATAGCAACGAGAGGGGAGAGTGTTGTCTATGTACCCTCGTAGACCGGCAAGGGAAGCGTTGACACAACATAGAGGAAGTAGTCGTACGTCTTCCCGATCCGACCGATCCAAGTACCGAACATACGGCACCTCTGAGTTCTGCACAAGTTCAACTCAGTGACGTCCCTCGAGCTCCAATCCAGCCGAGTGTTAAGGGAGAGTTTCGTCAGCACAACATCGTGATGACGGTGATGATGTTCTACCGACGCAGGCCTTCGCCTAAGCACTGCTACGATATGAACGAGGTGGAATATGGTGGAAGGGGGCACGGCACACGGCTAAGGAACGATCACGAAGATCAACTTGTGTGTCATGGGGTGCCCCTGCCCCCGTATATAAAGTAGGGAGGGAGGAGGTGTGGCCGGCCCCTAGGGGTGCGCCTGGAGGAGTCCTACTCCCTGCGGAGTAGGACTCCCCCTCTTGCCTTGTTGGAGAAGGAAATGGGAAGGGGGAAAGAGAAAAGGCCCCCCCCCTTCCTTGTCCTATTCGGACTAGGGGGAAGGGGGCGTGCGGCCTACCCTGGCCGGCCTTCCTCTTCTCCCTTAGGGCCCATGTAGGCCCATTTACCCCTAGGGGGGTTCCGGTAACCCCCCGGTACTCCGGTAAAATCCCGATTTCACCCGGAACGATTCCGATATCCAAATATAGGCTTCCAATATGTCAATATTTATGTCTCGACCATTTCGAGAGTCCTCGTCATGTCCGTGATCACATCCGGGACTCCGAACAACCTTCGATACATCAAAACACAAAAAACCCTAATTACGATCATCACCGAACTTTAAGCGTGCGGACCCTATGGGTTCGAGAACTATGTAGACATGACCGAGACACGTCTCTGGTCAATAACCAATAGCGGAACCTGGATGCTCATATTGGTTCCAACATATTCTACGAAGATCTTTATCGGTCAAACCGCATAACAACATACGTTGTTCCCTTTTTCATCGGTATGTTACTTGCCCGAGATTCGATCGTCGGTATTCCAATACCTAGTTCAATCTTGTTACCAGCAAGTCTCATTACTCGTTCCGTAATACATCATCCCGCAACTAACTTATTAGTTGCAATGCTTGCAAGACTTGAGTGATGTGTATTACTGAGAGGGCCCAGAGATACCTCTCGTATCTCCAACAATCGGAGTGACCAATCCTAATCTCGAAATACACCAACCCAACAAGTACCTTCGGAGACACCTGTAGAACACCTTTATAATCACCCAGTTACGTTGTGAGGTTTGGTAGCACACAAAGTGTTCCTCCGGTAAACGGGAGTTGCATAATCTGATAGTCATAGGAACATGTATAAGTCATGAAGAAAGCAATAGCAACAAACTAAATGATCAAGTGCTATGCTAACGGAATTGGTCAAGTCAATCACATCATTCTCTAATGATGTGACCCCGTTAATCAAATGACAACTCATGTCTATGGCTAGGAAACTTAACCATCTTTGATTCAATGAGCTAGTCAAGTAGAGGCATACTAGTGACATATTGTTTGTCTATGGATTCACACATGTATTATGTTTCCAGTTAATACAATTCTAGCATGAATAATAAACATTTATCATGATATAAGGAAATAAATAATAACTTTATTATTGCCTCTAGGGCATATTTCCTTCAGTCTCGTACTTGCACTAGAGTCAATAATCTAGTTCACATCACCATGTGATTAACACCCATAGTTCACATCGTCATGTGACCATCACCCAAAGGGTTTACTAGAGTCAATAATCTAGTTCACATCGCTATGTGATTAATACCCAAAGAGTACTAAGGTGTGATCATGTTTTGCTTGTGAGGGAAGTTTAGTCAACGGGTCTGCCACATTCAGATCCGTATGTATTTTGCAAATTTCTATGTCAACAATGCTCTGCACGGAGCTACTCTAGCTAATTTCTCCCATTCTCAATATGTATCCAGATTGAGACTTTGAGTCATCTGGATCAGTGTCAAAACTTGCATCGACGTAACCCTTTATGACGAACCTTTTGTCACCTCCATAATCGAGAAACATATCCTTATTCCACTAAGGATAATTTTGACCAACGTCCAGTGGTCTACTCCTAGATCACTATTGTACTAACTTGCCAAACTCAGGGCAGGGTATACAATAGGTCTAGTACATAGCATGGCATACTTTATAGAACCAAAGGATGAGGCATAGGGAATGACTTTCATTCTCTCTCTATCTTTTGCCGTGGTCGGGTTTTGAGTCTTACTCAACTTCACACCTTGTAACACAGGCAATAACTCCTTCTTTGACTGTTCCATTTTGAACTACTTCAAAATCTTGTCAAGGTACGTACTCATTGAAAAACTTATCAAGCGTCTTGATCTATCTCTATAGATCTTGATGCTCAATATGTAAGCAGCTTCACCGAGGTCTTTCTTTGAAAAACTCCTTTCAAACATTCCTTTATGCTTTGCAGAATAATTCTACATTATCTCCGATCAACAATATGTCATTCACATATACTTATCAGAAATGTTGTCGTGCTCCCACTCACTTTCTTGTAAATACCGGCTTCACCGCAAGTCTGTATAAAACTATATGCTTTGATCAACTTATCAAAGCATATATTCCAACTGCGAGATGCTTGCACCAGTCCATAGATGGATCGCTGGAGCTTGCATATTTTGTTAGTACCTTTAGGCTTGACAAAACCTTCTGGGTTCATCATATACAACTCTTCTTTAATAAATCCATTAAGGAATGCAATTTTGTTTATCCATTTGCCAGATTTCATAAAATGCAGCAATTGCTAACATGATTCGGACAGACTTAAGCATAGATACGAGTGAGAAACTTTCATCGTAGTCAACACCTTGAACTTGTTGAAAACCTTTTTGCGACAATTCTAGCTTTGTAGATAGTAACACTAATATCAGCGTCCGTCTTCCTCTTGAAGATCCATTTAATCTCAATGGCTCACCAATCAATGGGCAAGTCAATCAAAGTCCATAATTTGTTCTTATACATGGATCCCATCTCAGATTTCATGGCCTTAAACCATTTTGCGTAATCTGGGCTCATCATCGCTTCCTCATAGTTCGTAGGTTCGTCATGGTCAAGTAACATGACCTCCAGAACAGGATTACCGTGCCACTCTGGTGTGGATCTCACTCTGGTTTACCTACGAGGTTCGGTAGTAACTTGATCTGAAGTTACATGATCATCATCATTAGCTTCCTCACTAATTGGTGTAGTAGTCACAGGAACAGATTTCTGTGATGAACTACTTTCCAATAAGGGAGCAGGTACAGTTACCTCATCAAGTTCTACTTTCCTCCCACTCACTTCTTTCGAGAGAAACTCCTTCTCTAGAAAGGATCCATTCTCAGCAATGAATATCTTTCCTTCGGATCTGTGATAGAAGGTGTACCCAACATTTTCTTTTGGGTATCCTATGAAGATGCACTTCTCCGATTTGGGTTTGAGCTTATCAGGTTGAAACTTTTTCACATAAGCATTGCAACCTCAAACTTTAAGAAACGACAGCTTAGGTTTCTTGCCAAACCATAGTTCATACGGTGTCGTCTAAACGGATTTAGATGGTGCCCTATTTAATGTGAATATAGCTGTCTTTAATGCATAACCCCAAAACGATAGTGGTAAATCGGTAAGAGACATCATAGATCGCACCATTTCTAATAAAGTATGGTTACGATGTTCGGACACACCATTACACTGTGGTGTTCCAGGTGGCGTGAGTAGTGAAACTATTTCACATTGTTTTAACTGAAGACCAAACTCGTAACTCAAATATTTGTCTCTGCGATCAGATTGTAGAAACTATATTTTCTTGTCACGATGATTTTCCACTTCACTCTGAAGTTTTTGAACTTTTCAAATGTTTCAGACTTATGTTTCATCAAGTAGATATACCCATATGTGCTCAAATCATCTGTGAAGGTCAGAAAATAACGATACTCGCCGCGAGCCTCAACATTCATCGGACTACATACATCAGTATGTATTATTTCCAACAAATCTGTTGCTCTCTCCATAGTACTGGAGAACGACGTTTTAGTCATCTTGCCCATGAGGCACGGTTCGCAAGTACCAAGTGATTCATAATCAAGTGATTCCAAAAGTCCATCAGTATGGAGTTTCTTCATGCGCTTTATACCGATATGACCTAAACGGCAGTGCCACAAATAAGTTGCACTATCATTATCAACTCTGCATCTTTTGGCTTCAACATTATGAATATGTGTATCACTACTATCGAGATTCATCAAAAATAGACCACTCTTCAAGGGTGCATGACCATAAAAGATATTACTCGTATAAATAGAACAACCATTATTCTCTGATTTAAATGAATAACCGTCTCACATCAAACAAGATCCAGATATAATGTTCATGCTCAATGCTGGCACCAAATAACAATGATTTAGGTCTAATACTAATCCCGAAGGTAGATGTAGAGGTAGCGTGCCGACTGCGATCACATCGACTTTGGAACACTTTCCCACGCGCATCGCCACCTTGTCCTTCGCCAGTGTTCGCTTAATCCGTAGTTCCTGTTTCGAGTTGCAAATATTAGCAAAAGAACCAGTATCAAATACCCATGTGCTACTGTGAGCTCTAGTAAGGTACACATCAATAACATGTATATCACATATACCTTTGTACACTTTTCCATCCTTCTTATCCGCCAAATACTTGGGGCAGTTCCGCTTCCAGTGACCAGTCCCTTTGCAGTAGAAGCACTTGGTCTCAGGCTTAGGACCAGACTTGGGCTTCTTCACTTGAGCAGCAACTTGCTTGCCGTTCTTCTTGAAGTTCCCTTTCTTTCCCTTTGCCATTTTCTTGAAACTAGTGGTCTTGTTAATCATCAAAACTTGATGCTCTTTCTTGATTTCTACTTTCATCGATTTCATCATCATGAAAAGCTCGGGAATCGTTTTCATCATCCCTTGCATACTATAGTTCATCACGAAGTTCTACTAACTTGGTGATGGTGACTAGAGAATTCTGTCAATCACTATTTTATCTGGAAGATTAACTCCCACTTGATTCAAGCGATTGTAGCACCCAGACAATCTGAACACATGCTCACTGCTTGAGCTATTCTCCTCCATCTTTTAGCTATATAACTTGTTGGAGACTTCATATCTCTCAACTCGGGTATTTGCTTGAAATATTAACTTCAACTCCTGGAACATCCATATGATCCATGACGTTCAAGACATCTTTGAAGTCCTGATTCTAAGCTGTTAAGCATGGTGCACTAAACTATCAAGTAGTCATCATATTGAGCTAGCCAAACGTTCATGACGTCTGCATCTGCCCCTGCAATAGGTCTGTCGCCTAGCGGTGCATTAAGGACATACTTCTTCTGTGCAGGAATGAGGATAAACCTCAGATCACGGATCCAATCCGTATCATTGCTACTAACATCTTTCAACTTAGTTTTCTCTAGGAACATATCAAAAATAAAACAGGGGAGCTAAATGCGAGCTATTGATCTACAACATAGATATGCTAATACTACCAGGACTAAGTTCATGATAAATTTAAGTTCAATTAATCATATTACTTAAGAACTCCCACTTAGAAAGACATCCCTCCAATCTTCTAAGTGATCACGTGATCCAAATCAACTAAACCATAACCGATCATCACGTGAAATGGAGTAGTTTTCAATGGTGAACATCACTATGTTGATCATATCTACTATATGATTCACACTCGACCTTTCAGTCTCAGTGTTCCGAGGCCATATCTGCATATGCTAGGCTCGTCAAGTTTAACCTGAGTATTCTGCGTGTGCAAAACTGGCTTGCACCCGTTGTAGATGGACGTAGAGCTTATCACACTTGATCATCACGTGGTGTCTGGGCACGACGAAATTTGGCAACGGTGCATACTCAGGGAGAACACTTTTATCTTGAAATTTAGTGAGAGATCATCTTATAACGTCACCGTCAATTAAAGCAAGATAAGATGCATAAAAGATAAACATCACATGCAATCAAAATATGTGACATGATATGGCCATCATCATCTTGTGCCTTTGATCTCCATCTCCGAAACATCGTCATGATTTCCATCGTCACCGGCATGACACCATGATCTCCATCATCTTGATCTATATCAATGTGTCGTCACATGGTCGTCTCGCCAACTATTGCTCTTGCAACTATTGCTATCGCATAGCGATAATTGTAAAGCAATTATTTGGCGCTTGCATCTTATGCAATAAAGAGACAACCATAAGGCTTCTGCCAGTTGCCAATAACTTCAACAAAACATGATCATCTTATACAACAACTTATATCTCATCATGTCTTGACCATATCACATCACAACATGCCCTGCAAAAACAAGTTAGACCTCCTCTACTTTGTTGTTGCAAGTTTTACGTGGCTGCTACGGGCTGAGCAAGAACCGTTCTTACCTACGCATCGAAAACCACAACAATAGTTTGTCAAGTTAGTGTTGTTTTAACCTTCTCCAGGACCGGGCGTAGCCACACTCGGTTCAACTAAAGTTCGAGAAAATGACACCCGCTAGTCACCTGTGTGCATAGCACGGTAGTAAAACCAGTCTCGCGTAAGCGTACGCGTAATGTCAGTCCGGGCCGCTTCATCCAACAATACCGCCAAACCAAAGTGTGACATGCTGGTAAGCAGTGTGACTTATATCGCCCACAACTCACTTGTGTTCTACTCGTGCATATGACATCTACGCATAAAACCTGGCTCGGATGCCACTGTTGGTGAACGTAGTAATTTCAAAAAAATTCCTACGCACACGCAAGATCATGGTGATGCATAGCAACGAGAGGGGAGAGTGTTGTCTATGTACCCTCGTAGACCGCAAGGGAAGCGTTGACACAACGTAGAGGAAGTAGTCGTACGTCATCCCGATCCGACCGATCCAAGTACCGAACGTAAAGCACCTTCGAGTTCTGCACACATTCAACTCGGTGACATCCCTCGAGCTCTGATCCAGCCGAGTGTTGAGGGAGAGTTTCGTCAGCATGACGGCGTGATGACGGTGATGATGTTCTACCGATGCAGGGCTTCGCCTAAGCACCGCTACGATATGACCGAGGTGGAATATGGTGGAAGGGGGCACCGCACACGGCAAAGGAACGATCACGAAGATCAACTTGTGTGTCATGGGGTGCCCCCTGCCCCCGTATATAAAGGACGGAGGGGGAGGTATGTCCAGCCCCTAGGGGTGCGCCTGGAGGAGTCCTAATCCCATCGGGAGTAGGACTCCCCCCTCTTGACTTGTTGGAGAAGGAAAGGGGAAGGGGGAAAGAGGAAAGGGGGGCGCCGCCCCCCTTCCTTGTCCTATTCGGACTAAGGGGGAGGGGGCGCGTGGCCTGCCCTGGCCGGCCCTCCTCTTCTCCCTTAGGGCCCATGTAGGCCCATTAACCCCCACCCCCCCCCCCCCGGGGGGGGGGGGGGGTTCCTGTAACCCCCCGGTACTCCGGTAAAATCCCGATTTCACCCGGAACGATTCCGATATCCAAATATAGGCTTCCAATATATCAATCTTTATGTCTTGACCATTTCGATACTCCTCATCATATCCGTGATCACATCCGGGACTCCGAACAACCTTCCGTACATCAAAACACAAAAAACCCTAATTACGATCGTCACCGAACTTTAAGCGGGCGGACCCTACGGGTTCGAGAACTATGTAGACATGACCGAGACATGTCTCCGGTCAATAACCAATAGCGGAACCTGGATGCTCATATTGGTTCCTACATATTCTACGAAGATATTTATCGGTCAAACGGCATAACAACATACGTTGTTCCCTTTGACATCGGTATGTTACTTGCCCGAGATTCAATCGCCGGTATTCCAATACCTAGTTCAATCTCGTTACTGGCAAGTCTCTTAACTCGTTCTGTAATACATCATACCGCAACTAACTTATTAATTGCAATGCTTGCAAGGCTTGAGTGATGTGTATTACCGAGAGGGCCCAGAGATACCTCTCCGACAATTGGAGTGACAAATCCTAATCTCGAAATACGCCAACCCAACAAGCACCTTCGGAGACACCTGCAGAGCACCTTTATAATCACCTAGTTATGTTGTGACGTTTGGTAGCACACAAAGTGTTCCTCCGGTAAACGGGAGTTGCATAATCTCATAGTCATAGGAACATGTATAAGTCATGAAGAAGGCAATAGCAACAAACTAAATGATCAAGTGCTATGCTAACGGAATTTGTCAAGTCAATCACATCATTCTCTAATGATGTGACCCCGTTAATCAAATGACAACTCATGTCTATGTCTAGGAAACTTAACCATCTTTGATTGAATGAGCTAGTCAAGTAGAGGCATACTAGTGACATATTGTTTGTCTATGTATTCACACATGTATTATGTTCCCGGTTAATACAATTCTAGCATGAATAATAAACATTTATCATGATATAAGAAATAAATAATAACTTTATTATTGCCTCTAGGGCATATTTCGTTCAGCTCTTCCTTGCATGGAAGGGGTGTTATCTACAAAAATACCCTAATCTTACACCTTCGCTTGACATGTGGAAGGCGAAGTTATTTAGTGCATAGAAGCCAAGGAGAGCGACATTGGACCGACGACCGAATACATCACTTGGAGATCATTCAAGGAGGAACCCGTCTTGCAATGCCGAAGACAATTTGTGTGCCGAACACCTCGCTATTGAAGACTGGTTCGGGGGCTACTAAGGGAGTCCTAGACTAAGGGGTCCTCGGGTGCCCGGCCTATTATCCTTGGGCCGGACTGATGGGCTGTGAAGACATGAAGGCCGAAGACTGTACCTGTGTCCGGATTGGACTCTCCTTGGTGTGGAAGGCAAGTTTGGCGAACCGACTCTGAAGATTCCTTCTTATGTAACCGACTCTATGTAAACCCTAGATTCCCTCGATGTCTATATAAACCGGAGGGGTTAGTTCAAAAAGGATATATTCATTACCATAGTCATACAGGCTAGGCTTCTAGGGTTTAGCCATTACGATCTCGTGGTAGATCAACTCTTCTAACACTCATATTCATCAAGATCAATCAAGCAGGACGTAGGGTATTACCTCCATAGAGAGGGCCCGAACCTGGGTAAACATCGTGTCCCCCTGATAACCCACAAGTATAGGGGATCGCAACAGTTTTCAAGGGTAGAGTATTCAACCCAAATTTATTGATTCGACACAAGGGGAGCCAAAGAATATTCTCAAGTATTAGCAGCTGAGTTGTAAATTCAACCACACCTGGAAACTGAGTATCTACAACAAAGTATTTAGTAGCAAAGTAATATGATAGTAGTGGTAATGGTAGCCAAAGGTAATGATAATAAAAGTAATGTTTTTGGTATTTTGTAGTGATGATATCAATAGCAACGGAAAAGTAAATAAGCGAAGAACAATATATGGAAACCTTGTAGGCAATGGATCGGTGATGGAAAATTATGCCGGATGCGGTTCATCATGTAACAATCATAACCTAGGGTGACACAGAACTAGCTCCAGTTCATCAATGTAATGTAGGCATGTATTCTGAATATAGTCATACGTGCTTATGGAAAAGAACTTGCATGACATCTTTTGTCCTACCCTCCTGTGGCAGCGGGGTCCTAATGGAAACTAAGGGATATTAAGGCCTCCTTTTCATAGAGTACCGGACCAAAGCATTAACACATAGTGAATACATGAACTCCTCAAACTACGGTCATCACCGGTAAGTATCCCGATTATTGTCACTTCGGGGTTAACGGATCATAATACATAATATGTGATTATAGACTTGCAAGATAGGATCAAGAACTCTCATATATTGATGAAAACATAATAGGTTCACATCTGAAATCATGGCACTCGGGCCCTAGTGACAAGCATTAAGCATAGAAAAGTCATAGCAACATCAATCTCAAAACATAGTGGATACTTGGGATCAAACCCTAACAAAACTAACTCGATACATGATAAATCTCATCCAACCCATCACCGTCCAGCAAGCCTACGATGGAATTACTCACGCATGGCAGCGAGCATCATGAAATTGGTGATGGAGGATGGTTGATGATGACGATGGCGACGGATTCCCCTCTCTAGAGCCCCAAACGGACTCTAGATCAGCTCTCCCGAGAGGTTTTAGGGCCTGGCAGCGGCTCCGTATCGTAAAACGCGATGAATTCTTCTCTCTGATTTTTTCCTCCCCGAAACCAAATATATATAGTTGGAGTTGATATCGGAGGAGCTCCAGGGGGCCCACGAGGTAGGGGTGTGCCCTAGGGGGGCAGGCGCGCCCCCACCCTCATGGACAGGTGGTGGGCCCCCTAGCCTTCATCTTTTGCAATGATTTTTTATTATTTCCGAAAAGTTGTTCCGTGAAGTTTCAGGTCATTCCGAGAACTTTTGTTTCTGCACATAAATAACACCATGGTAATTCTGCTGAAAACAGCGTCAGTCCGGGTTAGTTCCATTCAAATCATGCAAGTTAGAGTCCAAAGCAAGGGCAAAAGTGTTTGGCAAAGTAGGTACGACGGAGACGTATCAACTCCCCCAAGCTTAAACTTTTGCTTGTCCTCAAGCAATTCAACTGATAAACTGAAAGTGATAAAGATAAACTTTTACAAACTCGGTTTGCTCTTGTTGTTGTAAATATGTAAAGCCAGCATTCAAGTTTTCAGCAAAGATTATGACTAACCACATTCACAATAACGCTTAGGTCTCAAGTTTACTCATATCAATGGCATAATCAACTAGCGAGCAATAATAATAAATCTCGGATGACAACACTTTCCGAAAACAATCATAATATGATATAACAAGATGGTATCTCGCTAGCCCTTTCTGAGACCGCAAAACATAAATGCAGAGCACCTTTAAAGATCAAGGACTGACTAGACATTGTAATTCATGGTAAAAGAGATCCAATCAAGTCATACTCAATGTAAACTAACATTAATGAATGCAAATGACAGCGGTGCTCTCCAACTGGTGCTTTTTAATAAGAATATGATGACTCCACATGAAAGTAAATAGATAGGCCCTTCGTAGAGGGAAGCAGGGATTTGTAGAGGTGCCAGAGCTCGGTTTTGAAATAGAGGTGAATAATATTTTGAGCGGTATACTTTCATTGTCAACATAACAACCAAGAGATGGCGATATCTTCCATGCTACAAACATTATAGGCTGTTCCCAAACAGAATGGTAAAGTTTATACTCCCCCTTCCACAAACAAGCATCAATCCATGGCTTTCTTGAAACAACGAGTGCCTCCAACTAACAAGAGTCCCAGGGGGAGTTTTGTTTGCAATTATTTTTATTTGATTTGCATAAAGCATGGGACTGGGCATCCTGGTGACCAGCCACTTTCTCGTGAGTGAGGAGCGGAGTCCACTCCTCTTGAGAATAACCCGCTTAACATGGAAGATACGGACAACCCTAGTTGATACATGAGCTATTCGAGCATACAAAACAGGATATTTATTTGAAGGTTTAGAGTTTGGCAGATACAAATTTACTTGGAACGGCAGGTAGATATCGTATATAGGTAGGTATGGTGGACTCATATGGAATAACTTTGGGGTTTATGGAGTTGGATGCACAAGCAGTATTCCCGCTTAGTACAGGTGAAGGCTAGCAAAAGACTGGGAAGCAACCAGATAGAGAGCGACAACAGTCATGAACATGCACTAAAGTTAATCAACACCGAATGCAAGCATGAGTAGGATATAATCCACCATGAACATAAATATCATGAAGGCTATGTTGATTTTGTTTCAACTACATGCGTGAACATGCGCCAAGTCAAGTCACTTAAATCATTCAGAGGAGGATACCACCCTATCATACCACATCATAACCATTTAAATAGCATGTTGGCACGCAAGGTAAACCATTATAAGCTCCCAGCTAATCAAGCATGGCACAAGAAACTATGATCTCTAGTTGTCATTGCAAACATGTTTATTCAAAATAGGCCGAATCAGGAAGGATGAACTAATCATATTTACAAAAACAAAAGAGGTCGAGTTCATACCAGCTTTTCTCATCCCAATAAGTTCATCATATAATCATCATTATTGCCTTTCACTTGCACGACCGAATGATGTGAATAATAATAATAGTGTGCGTGCATTGGACTAAGCTGGAATCTGCAAGCATTCAATAAAGAGGAGAATACAAGGCAATATGGGCTCTTTTGTCAGATCAACAACAATGCATATAAGAGCCACATCAACAATTTAATCATGGTCTTCTCCTATCGACCCCAAAGAAAATAAAAGAAATAAAACTATTTACACGGGAAAGCTCCCAACAAGCAAAAGAGGAATAGGAAATCTTTTTGGTTTTTCTTTTTAATTACTACTACAAGCATGGAAAGTAAACTAATTGAAAGCTACAACTAAATTTTTTTTCTTAAGGTTTATTAAACACACAAGAATAAAGCATAAAAGGAAAATAAACTAGCATGGATGATACAATGAAAAAGTATGAGCACCGACATCTAGCAATGAGTGTGTAAACATGAATGTAATGTCGATGAGAAATACATACTCCCCCAAACTTTTGGCCTAAGTTGGTCTATGGCCACGGTTGGCCTGGCGGATATCCATAATAATAGTTGGGGTCGTACTGATATGAAGAAGACTCTAACTGCCACTGGTTGGCAATCATTTTCGGATCCCAATGGTAATTAGACTGTCGTGGAGGATCAACTTGTGGTTCCGGCTCTGGCTCTGTGGATGATGTAGGGTTCCGATAGGCGTGAATAGCCTCTAACGGAACAAGGTACTGGCCTGCAGATAAATCAAACAAGGAAGGAGCAGGAAGGGTAATAGTCTCAGGATGATGTTTATCAAAGAAAAAATTGTATTTAAGCTCTCCTTCCCTATTCTTAACAATAAAATCATGTGCCACCATACTCTTATAATCTAAATAAACATGAGGCAACAATTTTTCTTCCTTCTCATAATGCCTAATAGATATGTTAAAATGTGCAGCTAGGCGTGAAGCATAGATACCTCCAAAGATGGGGCCCTTTGTACAGTTCTGACTTAACCGTTTAGCAATAATGCCGCCCATACTAACAGAGTTATCACTGAATAAACCGTGGAGCAAAATAATAATATCAGGAACACTAAGGTTTCCACAGTTTCCGCGACCAATTAAGCAACGACTAGCAAATATTGCAAAATAGAGTAAAACAGGAAAATGTATGCTAGTGATTCGTGCATCGGAAACCTTCCTTGTTTCCCCTACAGTGATGATATCAATAAACCCATCCACATCACTGCGATGTGGTTCCTCTGTCATGCCCTTGTAGTGAGCAGACCTCAAACAGTCTGATCTCTGTGCTCTGGTGTCATCCCTGGATCGGTAATGCTGACACCACATAGTACTCGGAGGATTTATAACAGAGTAGCAATCACACACTTATTACATCGAGTGTCTCCCTAGAGAACTTATTACAATAAATATGGCTTAAGGCCATCTAATAATGATAACAACGGAAGGTTTGGAAGGTAAGTGAGTCCATCAACTCCAATGGCATCACTGAGTATAGAACCACGACCTAAAAATTCCTTAATCGTCGTCTGAAAAGTCTGCAACATTAACATTGCAACCTGAAACGGGTCAGCACATGGAATATGCTGGCAAGGTAACACATAGAGAGTAATGGAATGAAACAGCTATACTATATGCATATTTGGCTGGTGGAAAGCTCTATGGTTACAGTTTTGCGTAAAGCCAATTTTTCCCTACTTCAAAGGAATAAATTTATTTAACTATCATGGTAGTTGTTAAACATTGAGAATGGTTGACACCATTCTCAATCCCAATTAAGCATCATCATTAAACAAAGCCCAACAAAATTAATTTAGGGTAACATGTTGAGATTCACATGATAATCCAGGTACTAGATACTCAAGATGTCCATAAACAGGGACACGACTAATCATGATTAGTTTATTACACTCTGCAGAGGTTTGCGCACTTTTCCCCACAAGACTCGATCGCCTCCGTTTGGTTTCTCGCACTACATGGTGTTTGAGAAGACGGATGACCGAGACATAGTCTTTCAGAAGCGCTCGCATTTTACGATCGGGTAGACCGTACCACCTACATCCCCTACATTTGCTAGTCTACCACTGTAAGAGTTCGCACGACTTAGTCAACTATGCTAGAGCCCATAATAGCTTGTGGATGCACACGGAAGTTTCTAGCATGAATAATCTCATGATCCCTTTCAGCCTGGGTGGCGGTCCAAAAGAAAACAGGCAAGTCCTGGAATACCCAGGTGCCTCAATCCACCCATATGTGTGTTTAAGTTGCCACCTTAGATAAACCATTAATTAACAAACTCACATCTGTCATGCATATAACTCACCCAATCCACGTCTACTAGCATAGCATGGCATAATAAGCAAACGTAGAAGTAACTCCCAAAGGTTTGATAATAAATAGGTAATAGGTACTACCTCAACTACTTCCCATCCCACAATTTAATTAGATCCTAATCATGCAATGTGTGAGGATTGATCTAATACAATAAAACTGGGTAGTAGAAAAGGTGCGATCAAAGTGTTACTTGCCTTGCTGATGATCCGGGAAACCTAGCGATTCGAAGTAACAAGCGGCGCACTCCGGGTATTTTATCGTAGACAAACAAACAAGCATACAATAAGTACTCATCTAACGCACAGGTAAAACTCAAATAAGAGATCTAACCAGAAGGTTCAACTTAAGAACTCCGGTTTGCAAAAAGAATCTAATCGAACGAAGCAACAAAAGTCAAACGGCGAAAGAAAACAACTTCGTTCTACTAATCTGGATCTAAGGCAAATTTTACAGTAGCAAAAACTTGTTTAAGTTGGTTAAACGGATAGAAGGTTTCGAGACAAAACTCCAGGCGCCTGAATCGCCTGATTCTGATAAACGAGCGAAAAGTTATACTAAAACGAAAATCGGATCAGGAATCGCGATCAGAAAAATCGCGGATTTAATCTGAGAAAAAGAAAAACGATGAACGCTCACTAAAATAAATAAACCGGAAAAACCGATCTATTTAAAAAAATAAAACTAAAAAAACCGACGGAAAAACCGAACGGTATTTCGAAAAAAATAAAAAAAACCGGCGAGGAAATCGAGACGGCGGCGGACCTCGGGCGGCGTGCGGCGGCGGCGGTGTCCGGCGGCGGCGGCGCGGCGCGGCGCGGCGGCGGCGGGGCTGGGGCGGCGCTAGGGTTCGGGGCTGGGGCGGCTCGGGCTTGGCTGGGCTCACCCCCGGCTTATATAGCCTAACGGGCCGGGAGTCCTAGTCGGACACGGCCCTAGGTCGGTTCGTTTTTTTAATAATTACGCGCAGAAGAAAAATAAAAAGAAATACTAAACGGACTTCAAAAATCCCGAAATAAATTTTCCCGGGCTTCTAAAATCAAGACGCACAAGGTGAACATTTATTTGGGCACTACGTGCAATTTTGAATAACGCACATTTTTCCTAAATTCAAATAAAATAACAAAAAACTCCGAAATAAAATCTTATTTGATTTTATTATTAAATCCTCAATATTTCTTTATTTTGGGAAAGTCATTTTATTTCCTCTCTCATATTTTAGTAATAGAAATAATTGATGATAAAATAAATAAAATCAAATGATCCTATTCTCAAAATTTGAGAAAACTCAAATATGAAAATAATGAAATCCCCAACTCTCTCCGTGGGTCCTTGAGTTGTGTAGAATTTCTAGGATCAAAACCAAAAGCAAAATAAAATATGATATGCATTTATGATCTAATGTATAACATTCCAAATTGAAAATTTGGGATGTTACAAACCTACCCCCCTTAAGATGAATCTCGCCCTCGAGATTCGGGTTGGCTAGAAAATAGGTGAGGGTGGTCCTTGAGAAAATCTTCCTCTCGTTCCCAGGTGGCTTCATCCTCCATGTGGTGGCTCCACTGAACTTTGCAAAACTTGATAACCTTGCTGCGAGTGACTCGGCTGGCAAACTCGAGGATCTTAATTGGTTTCTCCTCGTAGGTTAAATCGTTATCCAACTGAATTGTTTCCAACAGCACTGTGTCTCTCAAGGGTATGTCAGCCATCTCAGCGTGACACTTCTTCAACTGGGAAACTTGGAACACATCATGAACTCCTGACAATCCTTCAGGCAATTCCAACATGTAGGCCAGTTCTCTCATACGCTCCAAAACTCGATATGGTCCTACAAATCGTGGCGCTAACTTTCCTTTAAGTCCAAAATGCTTTGTTCCTCGAAGTGGTGATACTCGAAGATAAGCTCTATCTCCAACTTCATAAACTGTCTCCTTGCGTTTTGAATCTGCATAACTCTTCTGTCTGGACTGGGCTATCTTGAGCCTATCGCGAATCAACTTCACCTTCTGTTCAGACTCTTTAATCAAGTCAGGTCCAAACATCTGGCGGTCTCCAACTTCGTCCCACGACAACGGTGTCCTGCACCTCCTTCCATGCAATGCTTCAAAAGGGGCCATCCTCAAACTGGTTTGGTAACTGTTGTTGTAAGAGAACTCTGCATACGGCAAATTGTCGTCCCAACTAGATCCATAATCTAGCGCACAAGCTCTCAGCATATCCTCCAAAATCTGATTAACTCTCTCGGTCTATCCATCTGTCTGTGGATGAAAAGCTATACTAAATTCTAGCCTGGTACCCAAAGTTTCGTGCAACTGTTTCCAGAACTTTGACGTAAACTGGGTTCCTCTATCTGATACGATACTCCTCGGAACTCCATGCAGACATACGATCCTGATCATGTATATCTTTGCTAACTTAGCACTGGTGTAGGTAGTCTTTACTGGGATGAAATGAGCTACCTTCGTCAATCGATCAACTACAACCCCAATTGAGTCATAGCCTGAACGAGTCCTAGGTAATCCCGTGATAAAATCCATGCCTAGCTTATCCCAATTCCATTCGGGTATCGGCAATGGTTGTAACAATCCTGCTGGCTTCTGATGCTCTGCCTTTACTCTGTGACATACATCACAAACTGCTACATACGCCGCAATATCCTTCTTCATTCCGGTCCACCAGAAAATATCCTTCAAATCCAAATACATCTTGGTATTTCCTGGGTGAATCGAATATGGTGAATCGTGTGCCTCTTGCAGTATCAACTTCCTGATCTCCGGGTCATTGGGCACATAAACACGGTCTTCAAACCATAGGGTGGTGTGCTCATCCTCACGAAATCCTTTAGCCTTTCCTTTGCTAAGTTTCTCCTTAATAGAAGCAATCTCCTTGTCAGTCCTTTGAGCTTCTCTGATTTTATCCATCAATGTAGACTGAATCTCCAGTGCTGCTACATAGCCTCTCGGAACTATTTCCAAACATAGTTCGCGAAGATTTTCGGTTACCTCCCTTGGTGTTTCTTCCATCATTAATGTATTGACGTGGCTCTTACGGCTTAATGCGTCAGCTACTACATTAGCCTTCCCGGGATGATAATGCAATTTGATATCATAATCCTTGATGAGTTCCAACCATCTCCTTTGTCTGAGATTTAACTCGTTCTGTGTGAAAATGTACTTCAAACTCTTATGATCCGTGTACACCTCACAATGGTTTCCAATGAGGAAATGTCTCCATGTTTTCAGTGCATGCACTACGGCTGCTAATTCCAAATCATGCGTAGCATAATTCAACTCGTGAGGTTTCAGTTGTCTTGAGGCATATGAAACAACTCTCCCTTCCTGTATAAGCACTGCTCCAAGTCCTCGACGTGAAGCGTCGCAATACACCTCATAATCCTTGGTCTGGTCTGGCAAAATCAACACTGGTGAAGTAACCAAACGTTTGTTCAACTCCTGGTGTCGGTGTACTAGAATAGGGGTACCCTAGTACCCCGAACTTGTGCACGCGCAGTTGCAGCACCCCGCGGCAAGGCTTGCCGGGCGAACGCCAAGATCCTCCGTGGCTCCCTTGGAGCCATTCAAGAACAAAGTATTTAAGCTCAGAAGACAAGGCCCCCGGCAAGAGGAGCTTGCCGGGAAGGCCAACCAAGGCACTTCAAGGAACTTGCCGCGACGCGCCACGCGCTCCGGCAAGGCAACAAGGCCCCGGCAAGAGGAGCTTGTCGGGAAGACCAACCAAGGTACCTCGAAGCCCGGTGAGCGACAAGCTTCCGGACCCGACAAGATAACAGCAGCGGCAACGCGCTTGCTGCGGCAGGCGGCCACTCTGTGCCCACGCTCCAACGCATCCACCAACGTGTCGCTCTAGGGCGCCTCTCCAGGCGCGGGTGGCGGGAGGCTGTGCAGCCAGCGGTGCGCAGTGGCATGCGAAGCTGACAAGATCGCCATCATGGCGAACGGTGGCGCCCCTAACGGTCCTTTTCTGCACTGTTTGGGCGACTCAGACGGGCATTTAATGCCCTTGTCCCCTGCCGTCAGGGTTAGGTAGGGTGCACTGTACAAGTAACTGTACCAACCACCTCACTTTTTACATTTGTACCCTTCTCTGCGTTGCCACCTGTCGGTGACCCCTTTAGCGTATAAAAGGAGGCCCATGCGCAACGTAGAGGGGGTTCGGTTAGATTCATTCGTACGCCAGAGAACACTTAGCACTCGCGAGCAAGAACACAAGATAATACAACCAGACAAGCAGCAGTAGGAGTGTTATCTCTCCGGAGAGCTCCGAAGCTGGGTAAACTGCTCGTGTGCTTCGCCTCGATCTGCTCTTCGTGTGATCTCCGCCCCCCCGCCGAACCGAAAGGGGCCCGGTCCGCCGGCCCCATAGGTGTTCGTGGATCAGTTTTCCCACCACCTTGCCATCTGTCCTCATGCGCGTCCCATCAAGCAGAGAGTCAGGAAGCAGGCAGTGGAGCGCCAAGAATTCATCGCAGAAGAAATCAAGAAGTTGGAAGCAGTAGGCCTTGTCAGAGGAGTGCTCCATCCCACGTGGTTGGCCAATCATGTTGTCGTGCACAAGGCTAACGGGAAATGGAGACTTTGTATTGACTTCACTGATGTTAATAAAGCTTGTCCCAAAGACCCATTTCCCTTGCCGCGCATGTACCAGATTGTTGACTCCACAGCCGGATGTGATTTGCTTTCATTTCTTGATGCATACTCAGGATACCATCAGATCTTCATGGCAGAAGAGGATGAAGAGAAAACCGCATTTATCACCCCGTGTGGAATGTACTGCTTCGTACGGATGCCTTTCGGTTTGAAGAATGCTGGTTCAACATTCGCAAGGGTAGTCCACCACGCTTTTGAGCCGCAGATGCACAGAAATGTAGAAGCCTACATGGATGACATAGTGGTCAAAAGCAAGAACAGGGCGACCCTGATTCAAGATTTAGACGAGACATTTGCAAATCAACGCAAGATCAACCTCAAGCTTAACCCCGAGAAGTGCGTGTTTGGAGTCCCATCTGGCAAGCTTCTCGGGTTCTTCGTGTCTCAGCGGGGAATTGAAGCCAATCCCGACAAGATCAAGGCCATTGAGCAGATCGAAGCACCAAAGCGCGTCAAGGATGTACGAAGGCTTGCCGGTTGCGTGGCTGCTCTCAGCAGGTTTATCTCTAGATCTGCTGAGCGCGCCCTGCCATTTTTCAAAATTTTGAAAAAGGCAGGTCCAATGAAATGGACTCCGGAGGCAGAGGCTGCGCTGCAGGACTTGAAGAGATACCTGTCCTCCACTCCAATACTTGTCGCACCTAAGCCGCAAGAGAAGTTGCTGCTGTATATAGCGGCAACCAATCAAGTGGTTAGTGCTGCGTTAGTGGCGGAGAGGGAGGCAGATGATGAGCCGGCAACCACGGCAGATGCATCCAGCGACAAGCAGGGGGCTTCGCTGACAAGCTCTGGTCCCGACAAAGATGGATCTGCGCAGGAGCATGATAAGATGCAGAAGAGAATGGTGCAGCGTCCAGTTTACTTTGTCAGTTCCCTTCTACAGGGGGCTAGATCAAGGTACTCTGGTGTGCAAAAGTTGCTTTTCGGCCTCCTCATGGCCTCGAGAAATTTCCGCCATTACTTCCAGTCACATGAGATCACAGTCGTCACTCGCTTTCCGCTGAAGAGGATATTGCAAAATCCAGAAGCGACAGGCAGGATTGTCAAGTGGGCGCTGGAACTGTCAAGCTTTGGCCTCAAGTTTGAGAGCACTTCAACTATCCAAAGCAGAGCATTGGCAGAGTTCATAGCAGAGTGGACGCCAACCCCAGATGAAGAAATTCCAAAGACGAGCATCCCCGTCAAAGAGGCAAGCAAAGAGTGGCTGATGTACTTTGATGGTGCCTTTTCGCTGCAAGGCACCGGTGCGGGCGTGCTGCTTGTCGCACCCACCGGAGAGCACCTCAAGTACGTAGTCCAGATGCACTTTCCCAAGGAGCAAGCAACCAACAATACTGCAGAGTATGAAGGATTGCTTGCCGGTCTCAGAATCGCAGCAGACCTTGGGATCAAGAAGCTCATTGTCAGAGGTGACTCACAGCTTGTCATCCGCCAAGTGAACAAGAACTACCAGAGTCCATTGATGGAAGCATATGTTGATGAAGTGAGGAAGCTAGAAGAGTACTTTGACGGCCTACAGATGGAGCATATCCCAAGAGCTCAGAATGACATTGCTGATGGCCTGTCAAAGTGCGCCGCACTAAAGTTACCTGTGGAACCAGGGATCTTTGTGCTCAAGTTGACTCAACCATCCTTAACACCATCAACTGGACAAAGCAAGAAGAGGAAGTTGGTTTCTGGTGACTACTTTCCGGCAGAGCTCCCCGAAGCCGCCGCCAAGAAAGTCCCCAAGATCAACACCAAGGATGCTGAGGGGCAGTCTGCTCCAGCAAGCCTTATGGTTTGTTCCGTTGAAGCAGACGCTCCTGACAAGTTTTGCTCCGGCAAACTTGCCGGGGAACATCAAGCTCCGGCAGGGCCGCAAGTCCTTGCCGTCGAAGCGGATGTTCCCACAGCAGCAGATGTGCCTTTAGTCCTTGTTGTCGAGCCACAAGCTCCAGCATGGGCACAGCAGATTGTCCATTTCCTTCAGACAGGAGAACTTCCCGAAGAGCAAGAAGAAGCGGAAAGAGTAGCCCGACAGTCAAGTATGTACCAGTTTGTCGATAGCATACTGTACAGAAGAAGACTCAACGGTGTGAAATTGAAGTGTATTCACCGGGAAGATGGACAAAAGCTATTGGCAGAGATACATGGAGGCATATGTGGCCACCACATTGGCGCAAGAGCACTTGCCGGCAAAGCTTTCCGGTAGGGTTTCTTTTGGCCGACAGCCCTCCAGGATGCAACTGCACAAGTAACCAAGTGTGAAGAGTGCCAGTTCCTCTCCAAACAGATACACCAGCCAGCTCAAGCTCTCCAGACAATCCCTTTGTCCTGGCCATTTTTTGTCTGGGGGCTCGATATCCTCGGCCCTTTCCCCCGAGCTGTCGGGGGCTTTGAGTACTTGTACGTCGCAATCGACAAGTTCACAAAGTGGCCGGAAGTGCAGCCAGTGAGGAAGGTGACAGCACAGTCAGCAGTCAAGTTCTTCAGGTCAATTGTTTGCCGTTTCGGGATCCCTAACAGGATCATCACCGACAACAGCACGCAATTCACGAGCCGCACCTTCATGTAGTACGTCCAAGACCTTGGCGCCAAGGTCTGCTTTGCTTCTGTTGCTCATCCGAGAAGCAACGGTCAAGCAGAGAGGGCAAATGCTGAAGTGCTGCGCGGACTCAAGACCAGAACTTTCGACAGGCTGCGCAAGTGCGGAAGAAACTGGATCGAGGAGCTGCCGGTGGTTCTTTGGTCGATCAGAACGACGCCAAATCGAGCCACTGGCCAGACACCTTTCGCTCTAGTCTATGGAGCAGAGGCAGTTCTCCCCATGGAACTCGTATACGGATCGCCTTGAGTGCTCGCTTATGATGAGCTTGAGAAAGAACAGCTCCGACAAGACGACGCGCTGCTCCTTGAGGAAGATCGTCTTCAGGCTGCTGTACGAGCTGCTCGATACCAGCAAGCTTTGCGCCGCTACCATAGCCGCAAAGTTAAGGCCAGAAGCTTCGAGGAAGGCGCCCTTATTCTTCGGTGCGTTCAGTCCACCAAGAATTCCAACAAGTTGACGCCAAAGTGGGAAGGCCCTTATCGGGTGAGACGAGTCACAAGGCCCGGCGCTGTCCGCCTTGAGACCGAAGATGGCATTCCGGTGAGCAACTCCTGGAACATAGAACATCTTTGTAAGTTTTTCCCGTAGGGCGCGGTTGCCGGAACCCCGTTCCGGCAACCACCTTTTGTACAAGTCTTGCCGCTGTTGCATGTAATCCTTTGTACAAAGCCGGGCGCAGACCCCGTGCATAAATAGAACCCCATGTGCTCCGCACAACTTGTCCATTTCATGCATTAGTTTCTTTCTTGCATGCATTATCTGACACTTTGTGCAGCACCTACATCCGGTAAGCAATAACGAGCCGAAGGGCTCCATATCATTATTTTCTCTTCTTTCTTCTTTTTCAACAAAGGAAAAGAAGGTTCCCTCGCACACATGTTTGCCGGGGGGAAGGAGAAGATTGTGGTATGGACCAGGCGTCATTCAAGCAAAGTTCTGCCTTGCCGAGAAGCAAACTACAGAAAAGCTAAGTTGCCAAAGTTTGAGCAATCAATTTTTAAATTTTTTTGAGTTATCTTCCTCGAACGACCCTGCTTTGTATGGAAAACCTGTGCGCGGAGGAACCAACTCGTGGCTAGTTGCGCCCTTACTTTGTTTCGAGTCCGCTCAACAACTTAAGTGTGCTGCATCTAGTCGCGACAAGGTTTCTTGTCGGAAGCAGCGCCGCCAGCAGGCTGCTGAAGTTCTGCACTCAGCGCTCGCGGCTCGGGTGCCTGCGCCGACAAGTTCCCTAGAAGCGTAGGGTAAAAACATACAAAGGAAGGAATCTAGTAGAGGAAATAACATAGCAATTGATAACAGAAATAAAGTTATATTACAAGATAACTTGTCGTAGCTCTAACAGAATGTTTTCATAACATGATTAGCAGCGGCAAGGGAAAAGAAGAAATGGGCGGCCTAGTCTACGCGTCCGCCCTCGACCCTCTTGATCTCGCTCACCTTGTCCACAATGGGTGCGACAAGGGCCTTGAGTGCATCCAGATCGGCGTCAGGCGGCAAGGACCTGAGGACGTTGGTGAAGCTGAGGCCTGGGTTGCGGAAGGCCACCTTCATCAGCACCTTCTGGAGAACCCCAGCGCAGATTTTGCGTGACTCATCGGCCAGCTGCTTTGGGATCCTTTCCCGGAGCCGCTGGAGTGCCGTCGCCACGCCCTTGAAGAACAGGCTAAGCTTGGCGCTGGGTTGGAGATTCTCGTCGGAGGGATACCCAAAGTCCTCCATCCCCAGCTGCGCCAGCTCCTCGTTGATGACTGCGGCAATATTCACCAGACCCTCGGTCCAGTGCTCCACAGTGTCTCTGAACGAGTTTTGGGTAACTGCAATGCTCTCCAGCAGCGCCGCGTCAGCCTTGACCTTCTCCAACAAGGTCTTCTCCCGCTCCTTGGCGGCCTCCAGCGTCTGCGTCAGCGTGGCCAGCTTCAGCTCCAGGTCTGCATTGGAATCCTTGGCAGCGCTGAGCTCCTTGCCCCTCTCAGCGAGAAGACCTTGCAGCTCTCCATGGGCGGCAGCATCCTTCTCACGCTCACGCTTGAGCGCGGCAAGCTCCTCACCGCTCTTCCCAATATTGGCCTCCAGCTGCGCCACCTTCTCCTCCAACTCTTTCTTGGCGGCCTCTGCGATCGCGGCAGCATCCTTTGCTTCCTCGAGCGCCCCGCCAAGTGCTTGCTCGCGCTCGGTGAGCTCCTCCTCGTAGCTGTCGAGGTTGGCCTTCCGCTGCACCAATTCACCTTCTCATGCAGACTGCTTCTTGGCGGCCAGCCTTTTTTCCTCCTCAGCTTCGGCCTTCTCGAGAAGGAAGGCCGTGCGCTCCTCGTCGAGTCGCTCCCGCTCCTGTGTCAGGGTCCGGAGAGCTTCTTGATTGTGGCCCCGGAGCTCCTCCGCGCGCTAGTGGCAATGGGGGGTGGAGCGCTGCTCTCTCGGCTTCGAGAAGAAGGGGGGGGGGAGCGGCGGTGGTTCGTGAAGATGGAGTAGTAGCAACCAGCGAGGGGGAATGAACTGCCCCTGTTTCCTCTGCTTATAAAGAGGGACGGGGCGGACGTTTCGCCCTTCCGAATAAAGAACCACCCACGATCTCTCCCATGATGCCGCATTCAACGCGTGCCGTTAGGGGAGAGTGCGGTGGATACGGAGCGAGATTCGGCGTGGCCCAGTCCGCGTGTGCCCGTGCCCTATGTTGGGCCTGGCCCAACAGCGCTCGGCACCGTGTCTGGCCTAGGCCCGGGGGCTCCTGTCGGTGTACTAGGATAGGGGTACCCTAGTACCCCGAACTTGTGCACGGGCAGTTGCAGCACCCCGCGGCAAGGCTTGCCGGGCGAACGCCAAGATCCTCCGTGGTTCCCTTGGAGCCATTCAAGAACAAAGTATTTAAGCTCAAAAGACAAGGCCCCGGCAAGAGGAGCTTGCCGGGAAGGCCAACCAAGGCACTTCAAGGAACTTGCCGCGACGCGCCACGCACTCCGGCAAGGCAACAAGGCCCTGGCAAGAGGAGCTTGCCGGGAAGACCAACCAAGGTACCTCGAAGCCTGGTGAGCGACAAGCTTCCGGACCCGACAAGATAACAGCAACGACAAGGTGCTTGCCGCGGCATGTGGCCTCTCTGTGCCCACGCTCCAGCGCATCCACCAACGTGTCGCTCTGGGGGCCTCTCCAGGCGCGCGTGGCGGGAGGCTGTGCAGCCAGCGGTGCGCAGTGGCATGCGAAGCTGACAAGATCGCCATCATGGCGAACGGTGGCGCCCCTAACGGTCCTTTTCTGCACTGTTTGGGCGACTCAGACGGGCATTTAATGCCCTTGTCCCCTGCCGTCAGGGTTAGGTAGGGTGCACTGTACAAGTAACTGTACCAACCACCTCACTTTTTACATTTGTACCCTTCTCTGCGTTGCCACCTGTCGGTGACCCCTTTAGCGTATAAAAGGAGGCCCATGCGCAACGTAGAGGGGGTTCGGTTAGATTCATTCGTACGCCAGAGAACACTTAGCACTCGCGAGCAAGAACACAAGATAATACAACCAGACAAGCAGCAGTAGGAGTGTTATCTCTCCGGAGAGCTCCGAAGCTGGGTAAACTGCTCGTGTGCTTCGCTTCGATCTGCTCTTCGTGCGATCTCCGCCCCCCCGCCCCCCCCCCCGCCGAACCGAAAGGGGCCCGGTCCGCCGGCCCCATAGGTGTTCGTGGATCAGTTTTCCCCGACACCTGGAAACTAGCCTCACATTCCTCTGTCCATATTAACTTGGTTTCCTTCTTTAATAACTCCGTCATAGACTTCGCAATCTGTGAGAAATTCTCAATAAATCTCCGATAGTATCCTGCGAGTTCAAGAAAACTCCGGATCTCTCCAACCGTGGTTGGTGCTTCCCACTTGGTCACGGTATCAACTTTAGTGGGATCAACTGCTATACCTTCTCCAGATATAACGTGTCCGAGGAATCCTACTTCCTTAAACCAAAACTCACATTTGCTGAACTTGGCATATAATTGATGTTCTCTGAGCTTTCCAAGTACCAAACGCAAATGCTCCTTATGTTCCTCTTCATTCTTCGAGTAAACCAGGATATCATCAATGAACACCACGACGAACTTATCCAAGAACTCCATAAACACTTTGTTCATCATGTTCATAAAATATGCAGGTGCGTTAGTCAGACCAAATGACATAACGGTATACTCATATAGCCCGTACCTGGTGGTAAAAGCTGTCTCAGGAATATCCTGTTCTCGAATCTTCAACTGGTGGTATCCTGATCGCAGATCGATCTTGGAAAATACCTTAGCTCCTTGCAATCGATCAAACAGATCATTGATCATCGGTAGTGGGTACTTGTTCTTGATTGCTACTTCATTCAATCCTCAATAATCAACAACCATCCTTAACGATCCATCCTTCTTCTCCACTAGAAGTACTGGCGATCCCCAAGGCGAAGAACTTGGGCGAATATATCCCTTATCCAGTAACTCCTTAATCTGCTTCTTAATTTCCACCAAATCCTTTGCTGGCATCCTATATGGTCTCTATGATATTGGCCCAGTGCCTGGCAATAGCTCAATTAAAAACTCAATATCTCTATCTGGTGGCATGCCTGGCAACTCTTCTGGAAATACATCAGGGAAATCCCTCACCACTGGTACTTCCTCCTGCACAACTCCTATTAAGCAATTTACTTGAGTCCTCTTTGGCACATGCCGGGATACATACTTGATCCTTCTCCCTTCTGGTGTGGTAAGCAGAATTGACTTACTAGCGCATTCAATATTCCCTTCATACTTTGACAACCAATCCATACCTAATATCACATCCAACCCTTGGGATTCCAATACTATTTGGTCTGAGGGAAAAACATAGTTACCAATCCTTAATGGTAACCGATCACACCATCGACTAGCCATATTTTCTGCTCCAGGCGAGGTTACTAACATGGATGACCTAAGGGCTTGGGTTGACAGGTTATACTTATCCACAAATCTCCTTGAGATGTATGAATGCGATGCCCCAGTATCAAAAAGAACGAGTGTAGTAAATGACTTAACCAAAAACTTACCTATTACTGCATCAGGCTGAGCTTCAACCTCCTCCATGCTAACATGGTTCACCTGTCCCCTATTGAAAGGGTTCAGCTTCTTCCCAGAACTTCCATTGCTATTTCCATTTTGTATTTCAGGACATTCATTGGCATAATGTCCTGTCTTTGAACACTTAAAGCAAGTGACTTGGCTTAGGTCTTTCTTGGCTGGGGTTGATGGGTTGGTGCGGTTCTGGCCGTTGCTTCCTCCATTGCCATTACCATTCTTGGTGCCATTGTGATTGTGCGATCTACCTCCTCCATGGGTATGCTGAAAATGTCCTCCCGGTCTAGGGGTAAAACGTGGCTTCTGCTGAGCTCCTGAATTGTACTTCCCTTGTCCATACTTCCTCTCGCAATTCTCAATTTGCTACTGCTTCCCTTCAATCATAAGTGCACGATCTACCAACTCCAGGTAGTTGTTGAAGGTTGCTACCATCAACTGCATGCTCAACTCATCATTCAGTCCTTCCAGAAACTTCTCCTGCTTAGCTGCATCCGTAGCAACGTCATCTGGGGCATAACGTGCTAACTTACTAAAGTCCTCCACATACTGGCCAACTGTCCGTCCTCCTTGGCGCAAGTTGCAAAGCTCACACTTCTTCATGGCCATAGCTCCTGCTGAAACATGGGCAGTATGAAAAGCCTGCTGAAACTGGTCCCAAGTGAGAGTGTCGACTGGGAAAGTGGCTGTGAAATTCTCCCACCATGATGCTGCGGGTCCTTCAAGCTGATGTGCGGCAAACTTCACCTTCTCCGCATCTGTGCATCCTGCTGTGGTCAACTCCCTAGCTGTCTTGCGGAGCCAATCATCCGCTACTATCGGCTCGGTGCTACTGGAAAACACTGGCGGATTCAGCCTAAGAAAACGGGCTAAGTGATCAACAGGTGGTGGTGGTGGTGGGTTGTTGTTGTTGTTCCCCTGATTCTGATTCTGGACTAGCAACTGCATCAATGTGTTCTGCTGTTGGATCAACTGGGTGAGCTCCGGTGGAAAGGTAAATCCGGGGTCACATCTCGGATGCATCTGAGGGTTTAGAAAAGATGAGATGTAAGAATAGAGGGGGTCTAAAGAGAAAACACTACTCATATGCACATGAGGCAAAAGCAAACAATTCACTTCATTCAATCAAGGGCATACAATCGATCTTACTATCGCAAAAGTGCTCGGGCTACTATATTTACATGGTGGACTACTACTACTGATGGGGTGGTCTACTAGAAATATTCTTCGGCTGCAGACTCCATGACATCTGCTCCAGCTTCATCAACATAGTCATCATCGCTACTATCTGGATCCGTGTCGGTGTCGTCGATGATGATGTAGTCTTCCGGGCTAATCTCCTTGGGTTCTTCGTCTTCATCTACTGGTGTAGGGCCTCCCATAAATATCCCGATCTTCATTATTAGGTCGGCATTCTTATCCACTAGTACTTCAATTTCCTCTTCATGATCTTCACGTGTAGCCTTGAGTTCTTCCTCCAGCTCCTTGATTCTTGTCTTAGCCTTCTTCAGATCTATCATGTCGGCGCACATCTGGTTCTCTTGTCGTCGAATGTGCTGGTTTAATTCCTGAATAAAAGCTGCGATTGATCTATCCTTCCTGGTGCTGATCATCTCCCAGTGCTCATCTCGGCGCCCACAAATCTGGTAGATAGTATCCTTGAGATCATTGCGGTAGACTTCTCCAATGCGTCCCATGGCGATGTGAGCTGCCATGCTCTTTCCTAGATTCCAAGTTGGTGCATCAAAAGAAAACTCTATGGGCTCAGTGACTGGCATGAACATCCTTCCTGGAACTTGAACGTGAATCATCCAGCGCTCTTCTTCAGGTAAAGTGGCGTTATAGGTTCCGGTGAAGCTTGGTACTCCTATGTTTAGGTATCTAGTGACTTCCTTCAAGTGTCGTCCAAAGGGTGTATCTTCATCCGGTTGCATGAACTTATTCCTTGCATCCGCCATCCTAAAAGAGTAGAAAATATGAGGAGTTAGAAGAAAAGAGAGTGAATAGTGATCTAGGTCTTTAGCTTAGTGGTCGTGTCCTACAGTCAGCGTGTGCTCTGATACCATCTCTGTAGCGACCAGACCTCAAACAATTTGATCTCTGTGCTCCGGTGTCATCCCTGGATCAGTAATGCTGACACCACACAGTACTCGGAGGATTTATAACAGAGTAGCAATCACATACTTATTACATCGAGTGTCTCCATAGAGAACTTATTACAATAAATATGGCTTAAGGCCATCTAATAACGATAACAGTGGAAGGTTTGGAAGGTAAGTGAGTCCATCAACTCCAACGGCATCACTGAGTATAGAACCACGACCTAAAAATTCCTTAATCATCGTCTGAAAAGTCTGCAACATTAATGTTGCAGCCCGAAACGGGTCAGCACATGGAATATGCTGGCAAGGTAACACATAGAGAGTAATGGAATGAAACATCTATACTATATGCATATTTGGCTGGTGGAAAGCTCAATGGTTACAGTTTTGCGTAAAGCCAATTTTTCCCTACTTCAAAGGAATAAATTTATTTAACTATCATGGTAGTTGTTAAACATTGAGAATGGTTGACAGCATTCTCAATCCCAATTAAGCATCATCATTAAACAAAGCCTAACAAAATTAATTTAGGGTAACATGTTGAGATTCACATGATAATCCAGGTACTAGATACTCAAGATGTCCATAACCGGGGACACGGCTAACCATGATTAGTTTATTACACTCTGCAGAGGTTTGTGCACTTTTCCCCACAAGACTCGATCGCCTCCATTTGGTTTCTCGCACTACATGGTGTTTGAGAAGACGGATTACCGAGACATAGTCTTTCAGAAGCGCTCGCACCTTACGATCGGGTAGACCGTACCACCTACATCCCCTACATTTGCTAGTCTACCACTGTAAGAGTTCGCACGACTTAGTCAACTATGCTAGAGCCCATAATAGCTTGTGGCTGCACACGGAAGTTTCTAGAATGAATAATCTCATGATCCCTTTGAGCCTGGGTGGCGGTCCAAAAGAAAACAGGCAAGTTCTGGAATACCCAGGTGCCTCAATCCACCCAGATGTGTGTTTAAGTTGCCACCTTAGATAAACCATTAATTAACAAACTCACTTCTATCATGGATATAAATCACCCAATCCACGGCTACTAGCATAGCATGGCATAATAAGCAAACGTAGAAGTAACTCCCAAAGGTTTGATAATAAACAGGAAATAGGTACTACCTCAACTACTTCCCATCCCACAATTTAATTAGATCCTAATCATGCAATGTGTGAGGATTGATCTAATGCAATAAAACTGGGTAGTAGAAAAGGTACGATCAAAGTGTTACTTGCCTTGCTGATGATCCAGGAAACCTAGCGATTCGAAGTAACAAGCGGCGCACTCCGGGTATTTTATCGCAGACAAACAAACAAGCATACAATAAGTACTCATCTAATGCACAGGTAAAACTCAAATAAGAGATCTAACCAGAAGGTTCAACTTAAGAACTCCGGTTTGCAAAAAGAATCAAATCAAACGAAGCAACGAAAGTCAAATGGCGAAAGAAAACAACTTCGTTCTAATAATAGTAGAAAAAACTTGTTTAAGTTGGTTAAACGGATAGAAGGTTTCGAGACGAAAATCTAGGCGCTTGATTCGCCTGATTCCGATAAATGAGCGAAAAGTTATACTAAAACGAAAATCGGATCACGAATCGCGATCAGAAAAATCGCGGATTTAATCCGAGAAAAAGAAAAACGACGAACCCTCACTAAAATAAATAAACCAGAAAAACCGATCTATTTAAGAAAACCGAAACTAAAAAAAACCGACGGAAAAACCGAAAGGTTTTTTGAAAAATAATAAAAAAAAAACCGGCGCGGAAATCGAGGCGGCGGCGGACCTCGGGCGGCGTGCGGCGGCGCAGCAGGGCGGCGGCGGCGGCGGGGGGGGGGGGGGGGGGGGGCTCGGGCTTGGCTGGGCTCCCCCCTCTTATATAGCCTAACGGGCCGGGAGTCCTAGTCGGACACGGCCCTAGGTCGGTTCGATTTTTTTTAAATAATTATGCGCGGAAGAAAAATAAAAATAAATACTAAACGGACTCCAAAAATCACGAAATAATTTTTCGTGGGCTTCTAAAATCGAGCCGCACAAGGCGAACATTTATTTGGGGCCTAAATGCAATTCTGAATAACGCACATTTTTCCTAAATTCAAATAAAATAACAAAAAACTCCGAAATAAAATCTTATTTGATTTTATTATTAAATCCTCAATATTTCTTTATTTTGGGAAAGCCATTTTATTCCCTCTCTCATATTTTTGTAATAGAAATAATTGATGATAAAATAAATAAAATCAAATGATCCTATTCTCAAAATTTGAGAAAACTCAAATATGAAAATAATGAAATCCCCAACTCGCTCCGTGGGTCCTTGAGTTGCGTAGAATTTCTAGGATCAAAACCAAAAGCAAAATAAAATATGATATGCATTTATGATCTAATGTATAACATTCCAAATTGAAAATTTGGGATGTTACAGCCGTCTAAAGGGACCAAACAAACCCGACAAAAATCATAAAGTGACATCTCCTTATGCTCATCATATAAATAAAACACCACCGTAGGTGGTGAGCTTCTAGAATGGAAATGAAATTTTTTCACAAAGATATTTGTGAGTAAGAGATACTGATCGCGTTGGTCGTGGAGGAAAGCGGTGAGGCCTACATTCTTAGCCAATTCATAAAAATCTTCATAAATTCCGGCTGCTCTCAAGAAATCATCGGAAGGCCATTCACACGACCGAACCTCCGTGGTGCGAGGCAGATTATGTTTGGACTTTGGTGCCTTTTCCTTCGAGCTTCCGCTTGATGAGCCCCTCAAAAGTCTCTTCATTGTTTTCTGAAAAATTCTGAAATTTTTAGTAACTTCAAAATAAAAGTAAACCAAACTCAATAATATTGACACCAACTACTCCTACAAGTTCCTAGGGCCTATATCATGCATCAAAACTACTTTTGACCATATAAATTTGACATGCAAGCTCAAGAACAGGGTCACCTAAGCAGCAAAATTTTGCAATGAATAAAGCACTAGAACAAAAACTAATTGGACCAATGGAGGAGTCACATACCAAGGAACAATCTCCCCAAGTAGTTTTGTGAGAGGTGCTTTGAGCAAGGAGATAGAAAATGGCAGCAAAATGAGGTAGAACTCGTGCTTGAGCTGGATATTCGTGTTTGTGGGAGGAATAAGAAGTGTGTGGGTGAAAGGATAAGTGGAGGAGGGCTACCGTGGGCCCATGAGGCAGGGGGCGCGCCCAGGGGGGTAGGGCGCGCCCATGACCCTCGTGGCCAGGTGCCAGCTCCTCCTGGTGTGTTCTCAGTGCCAGATATTCTCAAATATTCTCAAATATTCTCAAATATTCCTGGCCCCGAACTTTGTCCTCAACATCTCGGCGTTTATCGTCGTGTGCGAGGCTTTCCTCCGCATCCGCCCCCATTTTGGCCTATGGCTCAAGACTTTCAGTGTCAAGCCGAAGGTGGTGCGCGGCAGCCAGGCGGAGTGCGGAGGCGCCATGGTGGGCAAGATGCCCAACGTCTTATGGCTCGAGGGCTCCTTTGTGTAGACCCTGAAGGGGTGGCAATCGAGGTGGTTTTACATCACCGAGCCGCGCGACCATAAGTGGGTCGCAGCCCCCGAGTTCCGATCCGGACCCCCTACGCGGCTCACCTCCTGGAAAGAGACGGGCCTGTCGTGGGGTAAAAAAGGAGAGCTGACCGGACTCCAAACCATGGTGGACAAGAAGCTCAAGCTTTTCAACGTAGTCCAGGTTATGCTCATCCGCCCGATCCTCCCGTGTCAACAATGGGCTTTCAACCTGTGGGAGTTCGACCCGGCGCAGCACCGAACTCTGAGCAGGCTCTTTGACACGACGTACGAAGATGCCTGGAAGGTGCTTTTCAAGGGCGCCGAGGCCCCCGCATCCGCTACCGAGGATCGCGGATTCAGCACGCAGCGTCTCGCTCGTGCGGTATGCTGTTTTTACCTTTTACAGGGTATTATTTTTTCATAGTTCGACTCCATGCGGGATCTAAGCTCCCTTACCTTTGACAGGATTGGCAGGAGACGTCCGGACAGATCAACTGTCCGGCTCCTTTGCCCGAAGGCCCAGCGGACGCTCGTTTGACAAAGCTGCTAGTTCCGGCACCCTATGTGGAGCCGGAGAAGAAGGCCAAGAAGAAGGCCATGGGGACTCGAAAGAGTGCCCGGCGCCAGGAGGTGTCGGATCCATCATCCGACGACTCCAAGACGCACTCCTCCCACGAAGACGAGGAGGAGGAAGAAGAGACCTCTTCCCCTCCAGCGGGGGAAGGGAAGAAAAGGAAGGCCGCCACAACTGGGGATGCCGAAGGGTCCAAGAAGGGAAAAACCCTTCCTCCGGACTACTCCACCAACGCCGACGACGGCGAAGAGGAGTGCCCGCACAGGGCCAAGCCCCTGGCGAAATCGTAAGTATCCGGATACCAGAGTAATTCATAGTATTCCTTTATTGCACAGCTTTCCCTTATATCGAATATGATTATGCAGCCCACCCAAAGACCGGCTCGACGCATCGTCGAGCGGTTCATTGGACTCGTCGGATGTAAATTCACTTCCGACGGCTTCCTCCCCTCGCCCTACGGACGACGCTGAAGTGTTGTCCCAACATGTTCCAAGCCAGGAGGAGGTGGTCCTGGAGGCGCCGCCAGGTGACCTCCTGGACTCCAGGAGTGAAGGGTAAAAAAAACCCCAAGGCTCCAAGTCCGGCTCTAGGCCGGACACCGCTCCGGAACCTTCAAAGGTTCCAGAGTCCGGCGGGCGACCTCCTTCCAAGAGGAGCAGGCCCTCCGTGCCAGTGACACCCGTCCAACTGGAGGCGCCGGACAATCTGTTGGAGGCACTCAAAGGCGCCTCCATCAACGAGGAGCACCACACCATTATGAGTGCGGTGGTCTAGAAGGTTCGGTCCGCCAAGAACGGACTGACTGAAGCTTGTGCTAGCCTTTTAACAGGCTTTGAGGTAAGTAAAGAATGTGTAAATAATATTACCGCATAGACAGTAGCCCCTGATGCTCTGTTTGGTGTTCGGGAAGAAAAGCCGAATAGAGGATCAAATAAAATTCGCAGGAGTCTAACAAAAATGAGTCAATATGCGTATGCAGGCTTCTCTACTGGCGTCCGCCGCACTAACTGCGGAAGTGGACACGCTAAAGCAGAACCTCGAGCAGTCCGAGCAAGAGCTCGGGCGTGCCAAGAAGCAGCTCGAGGACGAGGAAGGTAAGAAATACCTTGTTTAAATATATATATATATATATATATATATATAAGTGTAATTGCAAAAAATGATAGGATTATCGTGGCTATTGTAGGGGCCGCGTCTGAGGTGGCGCCCCTTAAGCAAGCGCTGGTCGAGGCCGAGAAGAGGGCGGCCACGGAGCGCACCGAGCGGGAGAAGTATGAGGCCGAGGTTGGCAAGGTGCGGCAAGAGCTGGACTCAAAGACGTGAGCGTCCGAGCTCGCGGTGGCTATTGAGAATGCCAAGTCTGCCAAGGCCGAATCCCAGAAGACCCTCCAGGAGTTGGATGAGGTGAAAAAGATAGCGGCGGGTAAGGCATTCTTTATGCAAAGCAAACACATAAACATGAGTTACTTGTTACTTACCCGAATTCGGAGCTCTCCAGGAGCGTTCGCAGATCTTCTCTGTAGCATGTCCGATGCCACCGCATTCTATCGGGCCGAGGGGGGCAGCTCGACAGAGAAGGTGTTCTGGTCTCAGTATGCTGAGGCCGGAACCCCGTGCCCCTGAGCGACCACCTGAAGCAACTGGTCGAGCTCCACAAGGCGGCCGAACAAGCCATGAAGGGCCTCATAGTTCGGTTGTGGCCTGGAGAGGCTCTGCTTGGGAGCTATTTTGGGCTGGTGCAACGGCTGGTGGGGGCCTGTCCAAGGCTCGAAGTCATCAAGCGCTCCGTCTGTATTGAAGGTGCCCGTAGGGCCCTTGCCCGTGCTAAGGTGCACTGGGGCAAGCTGGATGCTGAGAAGCTTGTGAAGGATGGGCCACCGCCGGGGAAAGAGCATCGCAAGCCCGAGAATTATTATAAGGATGTTCTAAAGGGTGCCCGCCTTATGGCGGATGAATGTTCCAGGGATGTAATTTTTGAGTAAAACTCGCTCATTTTGTCCTGTGCACTGAAAACTTGTTCATATGCGCTAAGCAATGCTATTGTTATTTAAAATATTACCTTCTGTGCGGCTGTTTATCAATTCTGAGATATGGTGAGTCATCGGCTTCTGCTCCCGTGCCGCTAGTGCTGGGGTGTTTGGGGATAAACCTGAGCGCTCTTTTTCCCATGTTTGGGTCCTTCGAGGGAGGCGCTCAACACAACGAACAAGGCAATCAGACTATAATGCTTGAACACTCTCACTTAGCCATAGAATTCTATAATTTTAAATTTCGGCGAAGCCCCTGGTATTCGGAAGACCGAGTTCAGGGCGCTATCCACGCCTTTGGCCGGACAGAGCCGACTCCTCGCTCTAAGCGGCATAAGTCTATAGGGACTCGAAAAACCTCTCGAACAGCGACCAGCTCTCGCTTCATCATGACAATCAGTTTTAGCTTTCTCTACTGAGGTGCTTGACCCAGCTCAACTGGGGCACAATCGCAGTAGTTCTCCTAGTGCTACCTTAGCCGATATAGCGGAACGTAAGGCACCAAAACATAGGAGCCGAGCAAACCCAACTATTGACCCAAGACATGATTCGGAGCCGATGCATATAATGCTATAAGTTCGGGGTGCCGCACTTGTTAAAGTGTTCGGACTTCTCACACCATATTGAGGGGTACTAAAGCCCCTGGCGTATTTTGGCCGTACTAAAGTGTACGGGTGCAACATGTCGTTAAGGAACATATATTTGTAAAAAAAGAGTAATGCAAAAATAGACAAAAGCTATGCATTGTTTATTAAAAAGGGGCTGCGATCAAAGCAGAACGATACAAATAATGCGATAAGCAAAAGGTTGAACTATTTAACATGTCCATTCCAGGGGCAGGCTGCGGAATGGTATGTGAAATAGGTATACTGCTCGTGATAGAGACCACCTGGGAGTTCTGTAATGCGGCATGGCTTGTCTGCTTCCCTGGTTCTTGCATCGTTTATGCGACAATTGAAGTGCCGAACAGGCCTTCCGAAGAATGGAGTCCTGAAAGTAAGAGAAAATTAAGAAATCGGCAGCCCCTGGTGTGGTTTAAGCCGTGTTTCGGGCGTGCCGTGATGGTGCCCCTCCCCCTATACCCATGGTATTTCTAGAGCGTAGTTATGTACGCGAAGCACTGGTGTCGCATTTTTGCGAGGGTTGGGGTTGCGGCCGCATTGCTACGCCTGCTCGGGACGTGCCAGGCGGTCTTGTTGTATGTTACTCTGGGTGCGCTTGACGGTGTCCGGACATTTAATGACCGGACTGGAGAATTTCCTGGAGAGGCTGCTTTGTGCTTCCGCTGCAAGGGCCGCCGTGTGCTCCTCCATTCGGAGGGAGCATTCGGTGTTTCCATTGACCGTAATTACTCCTCGAGGGCCTGGCATCTTGAGCTTAAGGTATGCGTAGTGCGGTACCGCATTGAACTTGGCGAATGCGGTTTGCCCGAGCAGTGCGTGATAGCCACTGCGGAATGGGACTATGTCGAAGATTAACTCCTCGCTTCGGAAATTATCCGGAGATCCAAAGACCACTTCAAGTGTGACTGAGCCTGTGCAGTTGGCCTCTACACCTGGTATTACGCCTCTAAAGGTCGTTTTGGTGGGCTTAATCCTCGAGGGATCTATGCCCATTTTCCACATTGTATCCTGGTAAAGCAGGTTCAGGCTGCTGCCGCCGTCCATAAGGACTCTAGTGAGATGAAATCCGTCAATGATTGGGTCTAGAACCAATCCTGCGAATCCTCCATGACAGGTGCTAGTGGGATGGTCCCTTCGATCAAAGGTGATCGGGCAGGAGGACCATTGGTTGAACTTTGGGGCGACTGGCTCTATCGCGTATGCGTCCCTTAATGCGCGCTTCCGCTCCCTCTTGGGGATGTGGGTTGCGTATGTCATGTTCACCGTCCGCACTTGTGGGGGAAAACCCTTCTGTCCACTGTTGTTCGGTGGCCGGGGCTCTTCGTCGTCATCACTATGCAGCCCCTTGTCTTTATTTTCGGCATTTAACTTGCCTGCCTGCTTGAACACCCAACAATCCCTATTGGTGTGATTGGCCGGATTTTCAGGGGTGCCATGTATCTGGCACAAGAGGTCGAGTATTCGTTCCAAACTGGGCGGGCCCCTAGGATTTCTATTGAATGGGTTTTTCCGCTGACCGGATTTATAGCCTCTGAATCCGGCATTAACTGCCGTATCCTCAGCAATGTCGCCGTTAATGCGGCGCTTCTGCTTGTTGCGACGCGACCTGCCACTACTGTCTCTGGTATCTGAATTACCAGGGTTCTTGGTCATATTGTTGCTACGAGCAAGCCAGCTGTCTTCTCCCGTGCAAAAGCGGGTCATGAGTATCGTGAGTGCTGCCGTAGATTTCGGCTTTCCTGTCCAAGGTGCCGGGCAAGCCACTCGTCGCGGATATTGTGCTTGAAGGCTGCTAGGGCCTCTGCGTCCGGATAGTCCACTATTTGATTTTTCTTGGTTAGGAACCGTGTCCAGAATTGCCTGGCCGATTCCTTTGGCTGCTGAATTACGTGGCTTAGGTCATCGGCGTTTGGTGGTCGCACATAAGTGCCCTGGAAATTGTCGAGGAATGCGGCTTCCAGGTCCTCCCAAAAACTGATTGATCCTACTGGCAGGCTATTAAGCCAATGCCGAGCTGGTCCTTTAAGCTTCAGCAGGAGGTATTTGATGGCGTGGAGATCATCGCCGCGGGCCATGTGGATATGAAGGAGATAATCCTCGATCCATACCGCAGGATCTATTGTGCCATCGTATGATTCGATGTTTATGGGTTTGAAACCCTCAGGGATTTGATGATCCATTACTTCGTCTGTGAAGCATAGTGGGTGTGCGGCGCCTCTGTACTGGGCTATATCACGATGTAGGTCCAATGAGCTTTGTCTACTGTGTTCGGCCCTACCGGATTTGTGTCTGGCATGACGGTTGTCGTCTCGAGTCATGGGGCGCCCACACGATCCGTAGATCGATCTTGTTTGCCTTGCCTTGTCCTTCGACATATCTCACAGGTATGGTGCATTTTCCCGTGCCTTGGTACGGGGTGCGGCTTGAGTGGAGGGCCCAGAGGCCTCTCTGTTGCGGCCACGAGGTGGCTGGTCGGCCGTATCTGGTGATGTAGGTTTAAGTGCTTCCTCCTCTAATCGGGGTAGCAACCTGCGCTTTGGGTAGCTCTTGGAGGGGCATTCGAGTTTATTCTCTGCAGCCGCAAGGACTTCAGTCCATCTGTCGACTAGCAAATCTTGATCAGCTCTAAGCTGTTGCTATTTTTTCTTGAGGCTTCTTGCCGTGGCCATAAGCCTGCATTGAAAACGCTCTTGCTCGATGGGATCCTCTGGCACGATGAATTCGTCGTCGTCGAGGCTTGCCTCGTCTTCGGAGGGAGGCATATAATTATCGTCCTCGACCTCTCTGTCTGCCGCTCTCTCATGAGGGCTGGCTTCTCCATCCTCCTGCGCTGAATCTTGCTGGAGGGGGTTTTCTTCAGCACTCTCCGGAGTGTTGTTATCTCCCGTGCTGGAATCGCCGTATTTGCTTTGGCAGGATTTTGAGCGGCGCCGCTGACGCCGGCGCTTAGGCTATTTCTTGGAGGGGTCATCCTCCACTGTTCCATCGCCATCTCCTTCTTTTCGGGTGTCCACCATGTATATGGCATATGACGAGGTGGCCCTCCAGGGCCTAATAGGCGCTGGTTCTTCATCGTCTCCTGCATCGGCTTCCATACCGTCGATGTCTTCGGAGTCAAAGTCGAGCATGTCGGTTAAGTCGTCGACAGTGGCTACAAAGTGGGTGGTGGGTGGGCATTGAATTTCTTCATCGTCCGTATCCCAACCTTGCTGACCGTAGTCCGGCTAGGGCTCTCCTGATAAAGAGAGAGACTTTAGTGTCTTCAGAATATCGCCGAAAGGCGAGTGCTGAAAGATGTCCGCGGCAGTGAACTCCATGATCAGTGCCCAATCGGATTTGATCGGCAGGGGCGCGAAGGGTCCGGAGTCTGGAGAGGAGTCTGGCTCCTTGGGGTCACGAGTCTCGCGGAGTGCGGGGCTGGTGTTCGGCTCGATCGCCATTGGGATCGCAGCCCCCGAGGCGGCGTCCAACCACCCATCCTCGATTGACGCAGTTGGCTCCGAATTACGGGTCGAAGCCGATGCGGGTGTGGCCTCTAGGGCACTGTTCGGTGGCAGAGCTAGATCATGCTCGTCATGACAGTGCGGCGCGCTCGGCAGTGGCTCGAATCCATCAAGGATCAAGTCCCCGCCGATGTCAGCCGTGTAGTTTAAACTTCCAAATCTGACCTGATGGCCAGGGGCATAGCTTTCGATCTGCTCCAGATGGCCAAGTGAATTAGCCTGCAGTGCGAAGCCGCCGAAGATGAAGATCTGTCCGGGGAGGAAGGTCTCACCCTGGACTGTATCGCTATTGATGATCATAGGAGCCATCAAGCCAAACAGCGACTACATAGAGGAACTCTCAATGAAAGCACCAATGTCGGTGTCAAAACCGGCGGATCTCAGGTAGGGGGTCTCGAACTGTGCATCTAGGCCGGATGGTAACAGGAGGCAAGGGACACGAAGTTTTACCCAGGTTCGGGCCCTCTTGATGGAGGTAAAACCTTACGTCCTGCTTGATTAATATTGATGATATGGGTAGTACAAGAGTAGATCTACCACGAGATCGGAGAGGCTAAACCCTAGAAGCTAGCCTATGGTATGATTTTTGTGTATGTATGTTGTCCTACGGACTAAAACCCTCCGGTTTATATAGACACCGGATAGGGTTAGGGTTACACAAAGTCGGTTACAATTGTAGGAGATCTATATATCCGTATCGCCAAGCTTGCCTTCCACGCCAAGGAAAGTCCCTTCTGGACACGGGACGAAGTCTTCAATCTCGTATCTTCATAGTCCAGGAGTCCGGCTGAAGGTATTGTCCGGCCATCCGGACACCCCCTAATCTAGGACTCCCTCACCTACGATGGAATTACTCACGCACGGCGGTGAGCATCATGAAATTGGTGATGGAGGATGCTTGATGATGACGATGGCGACAGATTCCCCTCTTCGGAGCCCCAAACGGACTCCAGATCAGCCCTCCCGAGAGGTTTTAGGGCTTGGAGGTAGCTTTATATCGTAAAACGCGATGAATTCTTCTCTCTGATTTTTTTCTCCCCAAAACCAAATATATAGAGTTGGAGTTGAGGTCGGAGGAGCTCCAGGGGGCCCATGAGGTAGGGGGCGCGCCCCCACACTCGTGGATAGGTGGTGGGCCCCCTGGCCTTCATCTTTTGCAAGGATTTTTTATTATTTCTGAAAAGTTGTTCCGTGAAGTTTCAGGTCATTCCGAGAACTTTTGTTTCTGCACATAAATAACACCATGGTAATTCTGCTGAAAACAATGTCAGTCTGGGTTAGTTCCATTCAAATCATGCAAGTTAGAGTCCAGAACAAGGGCAAACGTGTTTGGAAAAGTAGATACGACGGAGATGTATCACCCCTATCTCCTTTTACCATTGATCCGAGACGCACAGTTCGAGACCCCCTACCCGAGATCCACCGGTTTTGACACCGACAGTAGGCGAGTAGAGCATTGGGAGAGCGCTGACACTTGAGCTGGTCGGAAGAGCTGAAGGTGATGGTTCACTTGGACCACCTAAGTGGGCGTGTTGCCTTGATCTCGGGGAGGGCTACGTTCACCTCACGAGCGAACTGCTTGAATATGCGATGGGAAGCTAGGGCCTAAGCGCCGCCTAGGATGCAAGCAACGACACGAGGCTCTTGGAAGCCCCCAGCCCCCTCGTCCTGGTGATGGTCGTCATTCCTTCTTGGTGGTGGCGGGAGCGGGGAAAGGCCAGTGTTGCCCTGAGGGCGGTCCTCGTGAGGCCGATCTCTCCAGGCACCCTCACAAGGCTGGCCCTACTAGTGGTCCGCCCGAGGCTGGTCGCGCCACTCCTGGCGAGGGTCGCGACCGTCCCAGCATCCTCTGCCACGACCACCTCCATGGTCGTAGCCTCGATAATTGTGCTTGGGGCAACGACTGAGGCGCCCATCGCGGATGGCCCTGAGCTCCTAGCAGTCATTGGTGTTGTGGTTGTGCGCATTGGGGAAGACACAGAACGGGCATTGTCAGGACCCCGATTCCAAGTCACATCGATCTAGCCGGTAACACATCATATCACTTTGCAGCATCACGCACGTTATTCCCACGGCTGTCGCCTTACCATCGACTGGGACCACTTGCGCCTTTTGGCTCACATATATGATGGTCTCGCTAGCATCCATATGACAGAGAACCCGGGCCGACATGGCTAGTCGTGAACCCAAGGCGGCACTTAGCTATGGGGACAGGCATACATGAATCACATCGAGCATGTTGGTCAACAGCGTGTGAATCCTGGCTGTAGCACTTGGCTAACAGGACTCCGGGGAACCTGGGCTATAGTAGGCTAGGCAGGACTCCGGAAGTCACCGCGTGACATTTCCCCGAAGGGACAGACATAGGAACGAAGTGAAACACATGCCGGCCAGTCAAGTGTCCTAAGCAGTAGTGCTGGACTAGCAGGACTCCGGTGAACCGGGCTGTAGCGGACTACTATGGCTCAAGGAGCACTAGACTACATTTCCCAATAAGAGAGGCCACCAAGGATAAACAACTAGATTGTCGGATCCCACACATACCAAGCATTTCAATCATACACACAATATGCTCGATATGTGTAAATACAACATGGCATCACAACAAAACTCTACAACTCAAGTACTTTATTTAAAGGCTCCGGAGAGCCATACATAACATGTTCATACAGGTAGGGGTCACAAGACCCGACACTCAAGTCATACAAGCATACAAGCACATGCGGAAGCAAAAAAGTCTGGGTACAGACACTAGAAAGAAAGAAGGCTTGTCGAAGCCTGACTATCTACATAGGGCTCTCCATGGCCAGAATCACCACCTAGGTGGCAAGTTACTCCTCGGCGTCGAGGTCTACATAAAACCCATCGGAGGGGGCGGTGTTGTCGTCTGAAAACAGTAATTAAAGCAACATGAGTACAAAGGTACTCAGCAAGTCTTACAATAGATCCTACTATACATTCTCATTCTCAAGAAGGTGGTGGAGTTATTGCAGCAAGCCAGCTTTGACTCTTGGCTAAGCTATCCTATGACACCACTGTAAAATAGTTTCCGCGCACGAGTCCACTAATCACCAACACAATACTCCACCGGGGATCCTCCCTCATCATCCTACGAGAGGGCCATCCTCGGTACTCACACTTATCTTGAGTCTTTTAGTAGTAACCATTAACTTGTCTATGAACTGTATAGGCAACCAAGTAGTCCTTTATCGCAGACGCGGCTATTCGAATAGATGATGTTAACCCTGCAGGGGTGTACTTCATACACGCTCTCACCACTTATCGTCGTTTACACGACATGTACTCGGCAACCTTCAAGCGGAAGCCCAATGAGGGTGTCGGCCACAGCCTACCTAAACACTCAAGTCTCTAGTCCAGGTTTATCGCCTATCCAGGTTCCATCCGCAGGGAGTCCGGCCGAGGTTTCCACATACGGCCCCGAACGATGTGAACAGGGTTCCCGAGGCACCAAACGGGTGACTCAGTACACCGTGCCACGGTGTATCTACCGCATCATAGCCCACCCCTAGGGTCAGCGCTACGCACGGCCGCCAACACATAACCTACAAACACCAAAAACCAATTACAACTCCTGGACAGAGTACTAGGGTGGTTAAGAAGCCGAGAGGGTCCATTGGTTTCGGGCCCAATGCATGGTAGTAACTGATTCTTGAATCACATATACAAATCTCAGTTCTGAGGGACGACATTAATGAAGTAACCCACCATGTACTCCTACATGGCCTCTCATTGATACCTTTACCAAAACATGTTCAACACAACCCTCACATTACCGACGTAATCATTTCCCTCTAGCCCATCACCCAGATGAACCAGACTTGACACAACTCTAAGCATAGCAGGCATAGCAAGGTAGGAAACACATACATGGCTCAATCAACTCCTACACATGCTAGTGGGTTTCATCTAGTTACTGTGGCAATGACAGGTCTTGCAGAGCATAAGGGTTCAACTACCGCAGCACACAGCAGTTTGAAACGTTGTTGTCTTAATGCAGTAAATGAGAGCAGAAGCGAGAACATGGAATTGTATCGATATGATCAATGGGGCTGCTTGCCTGACGGAGTAGTAGTAGGGTACTGCCCTTCAGTTGGATACTCGGAGATATCCTCCGAGGCAGAACCTACCACGAAAGACACCACAGAACACAATCATCACATCGCAATATGCAACAATATGATGCATGCTATGACATGGCAATATGAGGTGTCCTGCCTAATGCAATGTGAAACAAGTTGGTTTGGGTCTATTTGAATCAAAGATTCAAATGGAAGCTTACGTTATTAAGCATTATAAGTGTGTTATCTTGTTTCACCTAAACAGCAAGGTTAAAGTGTTTTGTCATGTATGAAACCATTACAGATGGAAATATTGAATTTTTCTGATCAAATTTCATATATAAATCTTTGCATTTGGAGTTACAGATTAAAAGTTATGAATTTTAGAAGTTTTTGTTATTTTATGGAATTTCCTATATAAGAATAAATCCAGAAAAGGATTTACTGCGTCAGCCTGGCGTCAGTGTGACATCAGCGGTCAACTGAGACGGTCCAGGTCAACCCTGACCTGTGGGTCCCGTCTGTCAGTGTCAACTAAACTAACTAAGTTTAGTTAGCGTTAAACTAATACTAACCTAGTTTAGTTAGTGGCCTGGGGCCCACACGTCAGTGAGTCAGGGGGGAAGTCAAACTGGGGTCAACCTGGGTCAAACTCGCCGGAGTTGACCCGAGGCTCGTCGCCGGCAACGCCAGGGACGGCGGAGGGATGCGGGTTTCCTCCTCCGGCGACCAATTGGCCGGCGGAGGGCATCTACGTGACACAAGCACTCGTCCGCGTCGAGTGGTGTAGGTGGTTGGGCCTGGGTTGGTCGGAGTCGTCACCGGTGTTGACCTTGGCGGTCGTGGTGGCTCCTGCGGGGCATGTACGTGCTCTACGCGGCGTGGGGAGGAAACTGGGCATGACGGCCGGACCATTAGATGGCCGGAGACTCGTCGGCGGCGAGCACCGGAGGCGGTGAGTGCGGGCAAACTCGAGGCGATGCGTACGGTGAACGAGAGCTAGAACGGAGAGGGGGAGAAGGATTAGTGGCTCACTGTGAGTGCATGGGGAGCAAACGGCGAGCTCGGGGAAGAGCTCGAGCGGTCGAGGTGGCGAGGGAGATCTTAGGCGATGGCAGATCGGGACGAGCTCGGTGCAGCGTCACCGGGGCGAGCGAGCGCTCGGGGATCGGTCGAGGCGAAGCAGTGGACGACAGTGAAGCTTGTTGCACGGCAAGGCGACAAGTGGACGGCGGTGGCTGCGGGTTTCACGACGGCGCAGGCGCGGCTGTGTCGGCCAGGGCGTCGAGGGAGCGAGGGAGAGAGCAGGGGCGAGTGTTAGGTGTCGGGAAGTCCGGGGCGACACCGAGGAGGTGTTCGTGGCGTCGAGGCGGTGGCCAGGCGAAAAAGACGATCAGAGTGGTGGCGTGGCGAGCTCGGGCGCGTGCGCCGTGTCCCTCCTCTGCCTACTCGCAGAGATAGGCGATGACTGGCACGTGCCAGCACAGTGCTGGGCCGGCCAGTGGGCTGCCAAGTGGGCTGCGCCAGGTTAGTTCCTTTCTCTCTCTTTTTCTTTTTTTATTTATTCTATTATTTCTCTAACTTCAGGGCTTTATTAAAAATTCTAGGGCATTTCCAGAAATCATAAAACTAATCATGGCAACTGCTTAGAATATATCCAACAATAAACATTTTAGTTTATGATTATTTGAGCATTTAAAATATTTTATAGCATTTAAATGCCCAAATGCAAATACTATATGAATTAATCTAATGACCTTAAGATGTCCTAGAAAAGTGTGCACCATTTTTGTCAAAGGTTTTAACCCAAAAAAAAGGGTGAACTTTTTAGAAGGGCATTTCAGGTTCATTGAAAAAGTTTTTAGTAAACCCTAGTTGTTCCAGGGGGGCTGGGGGTTCTGTCATCCCCATTTCAGTTTTCTGGGAAATTAAACATGATGCAACACTCTAATGCATGAACTAGCTAGGGTGTGACAACTCACCCCCACTCAAAAGAATCTCGTCCCGAGATTTAGGATCCGTTGGGAAGAAGGTGGGGTACTCGAGTCGAAGACGATCCTCCCTTTCCCAAGTGGCTTCCTTTTTGGAATGGTGTGACCATTGAACCTTGAGAAACTTGATGTTATGGCGTCAAGTGGTACGCTCGGCTTGATCAAGGATACGAACGGGATATTCCCGATATGAGAGATTATCTTGTAGATCAAGCGTTTCATGGTCCACTCCACGGATAGGATCCGCGAAGCAACGCCTGAGTTGAGAAACATGGAAGAAATCGTGAACTCTGGAAATATGTGGAGGTAGTTCCAATTGGTAGGCAACTTCTCCTCGTTTGGCAAGAATGCGAAAGGGTCCAATGTAACGAGGAGCCAATTTGCCTTTGATACCGAAACGATGGGTTCCCTTTAACGGAGTAACCCGAAGGTAAGCCTTCTCGCCGACTTCATAAGTCATGAGCTTATGTTTACGGTCATATTGGCTCTTTTGACGAGATTGGGCTGTTTTCAATTTCTCACGAATAACGCGAACCTGCTCTTCTGCTTCCTGAATCATATCCGGGCCAAAGAGTTGTCTTTCCCCGGTTTCTGACCAGTTAAGAGGCGTTCGACATTTTCGTCCATAGAGAACTTCGAAAGGAGCTTTGCCCAAGCTAGCTTGATAACTATTGTTATAAGCAAACTCCGCGAATGGAAGGCATTTCTCCCAATCCATTCCGAATGAGATGACCGAAGCTCGGAGTATATCCTCCAAGATTTTATTGACGCGCTCCACTTGACCACTTGATTGGGGGTGGAAGGCGGTGCTAAAAGAGAGACGAGTTCCCATAGCATTTTGAAAACTTCCCAAAATCGGGAGGTGAAGAGACTCCCACGGTCTGAGTTAATTTCCAATGGGACACCATGAAGAGACACTATTCGGGAGATGTATAGTCAGCTAGCTGGCTAGCGGTGATACTCTCACGAACAGGTAGAAAGTGGGCCACCTTGGAAAGATGATCGATCACGACGAAGATGGCATTATTCCCTCTCTTGGTCCTGGGAAACCCAGTAATGAAATCCATACTGATTTTATCCCATTTCCACTCAGGAATAGCCCAAGGTTGAAGGGTGCCAGCAGGCCGTTGATGCTCTACTTTAACACGACGACAGACGTCGCAACTAGCAATGCATTGAGAAATTTCTTTGTTCCTCCTAGTCCACCAAAAACTCTGGCGTAGGTCTTGATACACTTTAGTACTACCGGGATGAATGGCGAGAGGGGATTCATGAGCTTCCTTAAGGATCAGCCGCCTCAGGTTTCGTGCTTTGGGAACCACTAAACGGTTTCCAAAGTATACGACACCTTGATCATCAACGGAGAAACAATTCGCGACTCCTTTCTTAATGTTTCTCTTAATACGAGAGATTCCCGGATCTACCTTATGCGCCTTGATGATCTGATCCGTAAGGGTAGGTATCGCCACCAGGGTGGATAGGAATCCTTGAGGAACAATGTGAAGATTAAGCTTACGAAATTCCTCATGGAGAAGTGGTTGACTTTGTTGTAACATCAGGTTGTTACAATAAGATTTACGACTTAGCGCATCAGCCTTGACAGTGGCCTTGCCCGAGGTGTAAGTTATTCCTAAGTCGTAATCCGAGATCAAATCGACCCAACGTCTTTGCCTGAGATTCAAATCCGGTTGGGTGAATATATATTTCAGACTTTGGTGATCAGTGAAGATCTCGCGACGATTACCGAGAAGGTAATGTCGCCAAGTTTTAAGTGCATGGACTACCGCTGCAAGCTCTAGATCATGGGTGGGTTAGTTTTCCTCATGGGGGTGTAATTGCCGTGAAGCATAGGCAATTACCTGACGATCTTGCATGAGTATGCAACCTAGTCCTTGTCGCGAGGCGTCGCAATAGATAATAAAGTCCTTGGAGCAATCTGGTGGTACCAGTACGGGAGCAGTTGTTAGGCATTTTTCAGTTCCTGAAAGCTGAACTCGCACTGTGGGGTCCACTCGAACTTTTATCTTTCTTGAGGAGTTCAGTTAGAGGTTTAGCAACCTTGGAGAAATTCTCGACAAAGCGGCGACAATAGCTCGCTAAGCCAAGGAAGCTCCGAACTTGCTTGACCGTTTCAGGTGGAGTCCAATCAAGGACGGCTTGAACTCGCTCGGGATTGACAGCAATACCCTTACCAGAGATTACATGGCCTAGATAGGTCACTTCTGGCAACCAAAATTCACACTTGGAGAATTTGGCATAAAGGCGATGCTCTCAAAGTTTCATCAATACCAGCCTTAGATGTTCGGCATGTTCTTCCTTGCTCTTGGAGTAGATGAGTATATCATCGAGGTATACCATGACGAATTTATCCAAATACTCCATGAAGACCGAGTTCATTAACCGAGAGAAGGTGGCTGGGGCATTGGTTAAACTGGAGGACATAACGGTGTACTCGTATTGGCCATAACGAGTAACAAAGGCCGTTTTGGGAATGTCCCCGTTTCTGATTTTGATTTGATGGTAGCCCAACCTCAAATCCATCTTGGAAAAGACTAATGATCCAGCGAGTTGATCATACAGATCGTTGATCCTGGGGAGCGGATACTTGTTCTTGATAGTGACCAAGTTGACAGGTCGGTAATCTACAACCATCTGATCCGTTCCATCCTTCTTCTTGACGAAGAGGACGGGGCAAGACCAAGGAGAGGAACTAGGACGGATGAAACCCTTTTTCAAGGACTCATCGAGTTGGTTCTTAAGCTCGGCTAGTTCTAAGGGTGCCATCTTATAGGGTCTCCTGGAAATTGGAATGGTTCCTGGAACAATGTCTATCACAAACTCGACATCCCTGTCAGGTGGAACACCTGGCAGTTCTTCTGGAAAGACATCCGGGAAGTCTCGAACTACCGGAATATCTTCAAGGTCTGGAAGAGGGTTGGCATTTAGGGAGTAAAGCTGGCGCTTGGCCACTTGAGTTAAGACATTGAATGTCTTGCCCGATGGGTGAGTAAGTTGAACGGTTCTAGTGGCACAATCAATCTTAGCATAATGAGCTGACATCCAGTCCATACCAAGATGATGTTTATGTCCGAGGACTTGAGAGCTATTAAAGATGCAAGTAAGACAAGTCTATCGACAAGAATTTCATTCCCATGGCTTACTCTAGAAGTTTTCCATTTGGAACCCAGAGTTTGAATTACCATGGAAGTGGGCATGTCACAGAATGTTGTGTTATGCAATCGAGCATAGTTCTCATATACGAATGAATGATATGCTCCAGTATCGAAAAGAACAGATGCCGGATGGCAATTAACAAGGAGCGTACCAAGGATGACGTTAGGATCATCATGAGCCTCCTCAGCTGAGACATAGTTGACATGGCCACGTGCTGTGGTGGCTGGCTTGGAGTAGAAGGTCTTTCTCGCTGGCTTACCATGACCAACAGAGTTTCCAGACTAGTTGAGGTTGTTGTTCTGGGGACACTCTCGACTGTAGTGACTCGGCTCTCCACACTTGTAACATGTCACAACATTGGGGCATGGAGCAGCATTAGCAGCGGGGCCACCATAGGGCTTAGACGGTGCAAACTACTGGTTGGGGTGAGGCGTCTCAAAGTATGGCCTCGGAATGAACCTGGGTGGCCGCGCTGTTCTTGGAATCCACACCCGACGCTTCTGAGATACAGAGCCGAATGAAGAACCAAAATCACGAGAGTGCTTGCGTGAAGCGTCATAGTCAGACTGGCCTGTCTCAGCACCGATGGATTTATTGACCAACTTCTGGAAGGAGGTGCACTCGTGCAGACGAAGATCGCGGTGAAGCTTGAGGCTAAGTCCCTTGCGGAACCTTGCCTGCTTCTTAGCGTCGGTGGATACCTCTTCAGGAGCATATTATGCCAGATTCCCAAATTCACGACTATATGCATCCACAGTCAGTCTGCCTTGGGTGAAATTGCAGAACTCTTCCCTCTTACGATCTATGAGACCTTCCGGGATGTGATGCTCATGGAAAGCCTCACTGAATTTAGCCCAAGTAGTGATTTGGCTGACCGGGCGCATAGCCTCAAAGTTTTCCCACCAAAGGCTAGCAGGGCCTTCGAGGTGATAGGCAGCATAGGTAACCTTATCAGCTTTGGCTACGTTGGCAGAACGTAGCTTGTGGGTGATGCTGCGAAGCCAGTCATCCATGTCGAGAGGCTTGACGGAATGATTAAACTTTGGTGGGTACAACTTGATAAAGTCATTGATTGACACCAAGTCGTTTCGCTGATGACGTGCAGTGTTCTGCTCAATCCGCTCCAGCAAGCGGTTGGTCTCACGCTTGTTTCTTTCTGCCTCCAGCATAACTTCGGCCAGAGAAGGCGGGTGAGGCAGATTTTCACCCCTAGCTGCACTGGCTTCCCCCTGCTCCGGGGCAGCAGGGTTGCTGCGGGTGTTGACCATCCTAGGAAAAACAAGACAACGGTTTAGACAAGGATGGCACAAACTTGGCAAGGAAGTGCAGAATGTAATGGATAACATGGAATGCTAAGATGTTCATTGCACGACATGGTAATATAGAAACTGCCATATATATACCATTGGTCATACACACCGTACATAGTTTAGTACAAGCCCAGGCTAGAGTACAACTACGGTGAAAGACATTACATCTCATCGGAGGCATTCCAAGCTCCTATACATTATTTTTCTACACCTCCGGAGCGTGATACACACCAAGTCGTATCCCACGGTCACGCAGGACTGTGGAGAATACAACTATTACAGTACTAGTGAAACTACTACTAGCTCAGACGGCTCCGTAGTAATCCTCATAAAAGTCACCACCAAAGCCTGGAAGTGGAACATGATCATCTGGGAACAGACGGTCCTGCGGAGCCTGCGGACCATAGGGACTCGGATGTGGCCTTGGTCCCACAGACGGTGGCAGACGGGGACCACGAGGAGGGGTGATGCCTCCTACATCATGCCACTCCATACAATCTGGCAATCCAGACCGCACAGGGTACAGGTCCCTCAGGTCCATGTATCCTGCCTGCACCGCAGGTGCAAACCGAGTCAAAGTGGCCCAGTGATCAGCACGAGAGTTGAAAAGCTCCATACGCAAGGCCCGATTTTCGCGGTCCTTATCCTCGAGCATCTCGACAGTGGTCCGGAGTAGTGACTCCTCATGTGTAGAGTCATAGTACAAAGCCTGATAGTACCCCTGTGCTCCAGGGAGTGAGGCTGGCATGTAGCGGAAATCGGTGTTCTGAAGCAAGGCAGTCCTGGCTCGAATGATAGTCATCATTGAGTAAGCTGCATCCTGCACAGACATCTCAATAGTGACCCCAAGTCCATAGGAGCAGTGAAGGGGTTCAGTGGCTCCAGGATAAGAGGGATATATCCTGACGGTACAAAGGTACTGGCTCTGGTTGAAGTCTCGGAACTGCTCCTCGATGGTATATTCCGGATACCATCGATAGCCTGACTCGACCGTCACTCGAACCAACATGGCCGTGTGACCGGGTACATCGAGGCACCGGGTCAGACGAACCACTTGGTTCTGGGAACGGGTGGCCATCTGAAAGCACAGAATAATGCAAAGGCATTAGAATTTCCTAGGAGAAATCGGACAGCATAACGGCTGTAAATGCTCAGAAAATGATTTGAGACATTCACAACAGTTTGCAAAACCACTCAACAACATCATATCAAGGTTCTGGTTCAACTGACAACATACTAAAAGTAGTAGAAACTGCACTGAGGCTTGTAACAACAATCCTATAAGCTACTACGGATTAGTAACACGTGAACCTGATAGAGAGAAGAGAGCCTAGTCCTTAACCCACGTAGAATGAGAAGAGAATGACTCAGATCAGAGGGCATAAGGTAAAGGAGTAAAAGAGCCTTACGTTCCCTCCCACAATCAATTCCCCTACATATAACTAAAGCATTTCTAGACTCGACATCGACCAGTTTGGCTCAACGAACCTACAGGCAGTCCGGCTCTGATGCCAACGCTGTCAGGACCCCGATTCCAAGTCACATCGATCTAGCCGGTAACACCTCATATCACTTTGCGGCCTCACGCACGGTATCCCCACGGGTGTCGCCTTACCATGGCCCGGGACCGTTTGCGCCTTTTGGCTCACGTATATGATAGTGTCGCTAGCATCCATATGACAGAGAACCCGGGCCGACATGGATAGTCGTGAACCCAAAGTGGCACTAACCTATGGGGACAGGCGTACATGAATCACATCAAGCATGTCGGTCAACAGCGTGTGAATCCGGGCTGTAGCACTAGGCTAACAGGACTCCGGGGAACCCGGGCTGTAGCAGGCTAGGCAGGACTCCGGAAGTCACTGCGTGACATTTCCCCGAAGGGAAAGACATAGGCACGAAGTGAAACACATGTCGGCCAATCAAGTGTCCTGAGCAGTAGTGCTGGGTTAGCAGGACTCCGGTGAACTGGGCTATAGCGGACTACTATGGCTCAAGGAGCACTAGACTACATTTCCGCATAAGAGAGGCTGCCAAGGATAAACAACTAGATTGTCGGATCCCACACATACCAAGCATTTCAATCATACACACAATATGCTCCATATGTGTAAATACAACATGGCATCACAACAAAACTCTACAACTCAAGTAATTTATTTAAAGGCTCCGGAGAGCCATACATAACATGCTCATACAGGTAGGGGTCACAAGACCCGACACTCAAGTCATACAAGCATACAAGCACATGTGGAAGCAAATAAGTCTGGGTACAGACACTAGAAAGAAAGAAGGTTTGTCGAAGCCTGACTATCTACATAGGTCCCTCCATGGCCAGAATCACCACCTGGGTGGCAAGTTACTCCTCGACGTCGAGGTCTACATAAAACCCATCGGAGGGGGCGGTGTTGTCGTCTGAAAATAGTAATTAAAGCAACATGAGTACAAAGGTACTCAACAAGTCTTACAACAGATCCTACTATACATGCTCATTCTTAAGAAGGTGGTGGAGTTATTGCAACAAGCCAGCTTTGACTCTTGGCTATGCTATCCTATGAGACACCACTGTAAAATAGTTTCTGCACACAAGTCCACTAATCACCAACGTAATACTCCACCGGGGATCCTCCCTCATCATCCTACGAGAGGGCCATCCTCGGTACTCACACCATTAACTTGTCTATGAACTGTATAGGCAACCAAGTAGTCCATTACCGTAGACACGGCTATTCGAATAGATGATGTTAACCCTGCAGGGGTGTACTTCTTCATACACGCTCTCACCACTTATCGTCGTTTACACGACATGTACTCGGAAACCTTCAAGTGGAAGCCCAACGAGGGTGTCCGCCATGGCCTACCTAAACACTCAAGTCTCTAGTCCAGGTTTACCGCCTATCCAGGTTCCATCTGTAGGGAGTCCGGCCGAGGTTTCCACATACGGCCCTGAACGATGTGAACAGGGTTCCCGAGGCACCGAACGGGTGACTCGGTACACCGTGCCACGGTGTATCTACCGCATCATAGGCCACCCCTAGGGTCAGCGCTATGCACGGCCGCCAACACATAACCTACAAACACCAGAAACTAATTGCAACTCCTGGACAGAGTACTAGGGTGGTTAAGAAGCTGAGAGGGTCCATTGGTTTCGGGCACAATGCATGGTAGTAACTAATTCTTGAATCACACATGCAGATCTCAGTTCTTAGGGACGTCCTCAATGAAACAACCCACCATGTACTCCTACATGGCCTCTCATCGATACCTTTACCAAAACATGTTCAACACAACCCTCACATTACCGACGTAATCATTTCACTCTAGCCCATCACCCAGATGAACCAGACCTGACACAACTCTAAGCATAGCAGGCATAGCAAGGTAGGAAACACATACATGGCTCAATCAACTCCTACACATGCTAGTGGGTTTCATCTAGTTACTGTGGCAATGACAGGTCATGCAGAGCATAAGGGTTCAACTACCGCAGCACACAGCAGTTTGAAACGTTGTTGTCTTAATGCAGTATATGAGAGCAGAAGTGAGAACATGGGATTGTATCGATATGATCAATGGGGCTACTTGCCTGATGGAGTAGTAGTAGGGTACTGCCCTTCAGTTGGGTACTCAGAGATATCCTCGGAGGCAGAACCTACCACCAAAGACAGCACAGAACACAATCATCACATGGCAATAAGCAACAATATGATGCATGCTATGACATGGCAATATGAGGTGTCCTGCCTAATGCAATGTGAAACAAGTTGGTTTGGGTCCATTTGAATCAAAAGATTCAAATGGAAGCTTACGTTATTAAGCATTATAAGTGTATTATCTTGTTTCACCTAAAAAGCAAGGTTAAAGTGTTTTGTCATGCATGAAACCATTACAGATGGAAAGACTTAATTTTTCTGATCAAATTTCATATATAAATCTTTGCATTTGGAGTTACAGATTAAAAGTTATGAATTTTAGAAGTTTTGGTTATTTTCTGGAATTGCCTATATAAGAATAAATCCAGAAAAGGATTTACTGCGTCAGCCTGGCGTCAGTGTGATGTCAGCGGTCAACTGAGACGGTCTAGGTCAACCCTAACATGTGGGTCCCGTCTGTCATTGTCAACTAAACTAACTAAGTTTAGTCGAGTCAAACTCGCCGGAGTTGACCCGGGGCTCGTCGCCGACAAGGCCAAGGACGATGGAGGGGTGTGGGTTTCCTCCTCCGGTGACCAATTGGCCGACGAAGGGCATCTATGTGACGCAGGCACTCGTCCGCGTCGAGTGGTGTAGGTGGTTGGGCCTGGGGTGGCCGGAGTCGTCGCCGGCGTCGACCTTGGCACTCGCCGGAGCTCGGGTGAGCTCGGGGTCGTCGTTGTGACGGTCGTGGTGGCTCATGTGGGGCATGTACGTGCTCTACGCGGCGCGGGGAGCATACTGGGCACGACGACCGGCCATTAGATGGCAGGAGATTCGTTGGCGGCGAGCACAGGCGGCGGTGCGTGCGGGCGAACTCGAGGCGGCACGTACGGTGCACGAGAGCTAGAACGGGGAGGGGAGAAGGATCAGTGGCTCACTGCGAGTGCAGGGGAGCAAACGGCAAGCTCAGGAAGAGTTGGAGCGGTCGAGGTAGCGAGGGGGATTTCCGGTGATGGTGGATCGGGACGAGCAGTGAACGACGGCGAAGCTTCTTGGCACGGCGAGGCGACGAGTGGACGGGTGGCTGTGGGTTTCACGGCGGCGCGGGTGCGGCTGGCATGGCATCGAGGGAGCGAGGGAGAGAGCAGTGGGAGAGTGTGAGGTGTCGGGCAATCCAGGGCGACACCGAGGAGGAGTTCGCGGCGTCGAGGTGGTGGCCAGGCGAAGCAGACGAGCAGGGTGGTGGCGTGGCGAGCTCGGGCGCGTGCGCCGTGTCCCTCCTCTGCCTACTGGCAGAGGTAGGCGATGACTGGCACGGGCCAGCACAGTGCTGGGCCGGCCAGTGGGCTGCCAGGTGGGCTGCGCCAGGTAAGTGGGATCCTTTCTCTCTCTTTTCTTTTTTTATTTTTCTATTATTTCTGTAACTTCAGGGCTTTATTAAAAATGCCAGGGCATTTCCAAAAATCATAAAACTAATCATGGCTACTGCTTAGAATATATCCAACAGTAAACATTTTAGTTTATGATTATTTGAGCATTTAATTTTTTATAGCATTTAAATGCCCAAATGCAAATACTATACGAATTAATCCAGTGACCTTAAGATGTCCTAGAAAAGTGTGCACCATTTTTGTCAAAGGTTTTAACCCAAAACAAAAAGGGTGAACTTTTTAGAAGGGCATTTCAGGTTCATTGAAAAAGTTTTTACTAAACCCTAGTTGTTCCAGGGGGTGTTGGGGGTTCTGTCATCCCCATTTCAGTTTTCTGGGAAATTAAACATGATGCAACACTCTAATGCACGAACTAGCTAGGGTGTGATAGGCATCTGCCCTTGGATGACTCCGGGTGGTCGCAGCTGCGCTCCATCTCTGGTTCGGCCGCGAGCACGGTCGCTCCCTTGCGCTTGACGTCGTTGGCCTTGGTCTTCTTGTCTTTTGGGTCCATGTCATGGAGCTTGAGAAGGGAGATCTGCCCCTCCTCAGCTCTCGCACACTTGGTTGCCATGTTGAACATCTCCAGAGCCGTGCACAGGTCCTCGTGTATGGCGAGTTCCTCCTTCATCTTGACGCCGCGGACGCCATCTATGAATGCTGAGATAATGGCTTCATCCGACACGTTCGGGATCTTGAGGCGAACACCATCGAAGCATTGGATGTACTTCTACAAGGTCTCTCCTAGTTGTTGCTTGATACGCCATAGGTTACCCGGTGCTGGTGGGCGGTCGCGAGTACCCTGGGGTTTGGCAACAAAATGCTCTCGCATCTCGTCCCAGGAGGAGATCTATCTTGCAGGAAAGTTCAGGAGCCACGAGCGCGCGCCGTGTTCGAGGGCCATGGGAAACCAGTTCACCATGACCTTTTCATCGTCGTTGGCCGCGTCGATGCTCAACTCGTAGAGATATAGGAACTCAACAGGGTCGGGGGTTCCATCATAGAGCGGAGGCAGGTCGGGATTGAAATTCCCAGGCTAGAAGACATTGCGTAGCTCCGGAGTGAAGGCGCGGCACCCAACTGTGGTCACGTGGGCCCGCCGTGGAGGTGGAGCCTGATCCTGGCGCTCGCGCGCCACCACCACAGGTGGCGTGCAGTCTTGATGTGGCGGTGATGCAAATGCACGCGCCTCTCCTTGCGGTCGCTGCACCACCTGGCAGCTTTCCTCGTCGCGCGCCGGTGCCCTACAAGGCAGGTCACGCCATGGAGCCTCGCCCCTAGACTCGATGACGGTGTCCTGCCTGGGAGGTGGAGGAGGTGCTCCGTGAGCCACGTCACCCGTGGAAGGTGGTGGGTGAAGCAGCGAGCGAGATGGCGCAAGATACTCTCTGGCGGCACTGACGAGCTCGGTGATGCGGTCCAGCCAATCCTCGTAGAGATCGTCGACGGGGCGATAGTGTAGGAGCTCGCATGCCATGAGCAACGCGGCCTGCGTGTTTACCGGCCCGCAATGAGCATGAGATGACGAAGCAGCCGAAGTCAGCAACGGGGTGGCGGTGCGTCCATCGCCCCGCACGGAATGATGCAGCGATGAAGCCTGCTGCTCATGGCCCACGGGGCCAGTGGCAGTGTCCGCCACTGGCGACAGGGGACGGCGAGGGTAGTCATCTCCCGCCAGCGCTTTCTGAGCAACACGAGCTGCGAGGGCCGCCCGGCGCTCAGCACGAGCTCGATGAGCGTCAACTATGGGAGCGGTGGACTGTTGGCGAATCGCCGGTGAAAGAGAGGCTCCGATGCACCCCTACCTAGCGCTCCAAATGTCGGATTTTGGGTTCCGCAAACCCTTGAGAGGTTCGAACTCTGGGGTGCATGCAAAGAACTCGACCTGCCTAGTCTGCCTACTCGCCAATCCCTAGGCCTAGCTCGATGAACTGGAAGGAAATGGGGCACGCCAGTTTACCCAAGTTTAGGCCACCTTGAAGTGTAAAACCCTACTCTTGCTTTGTGGTGGATTGGCCTCGAGTGGCTGAGGATGAACTAGTATAGTGGGAGAACAACCTCGTGATGAGGAGTGTTCTTGAGCTCGAGGGAGCTGGTGAATGTGAGGGTGGAATGGATCATCCTTCCACTTCTACGGTGGTGGCTAGGCCCTATTTATAGTGGCCTTGGTCCTCTTCCCAAATGCAAGGCCGGAAAGGATCCCACAACGGCCAAATTTGAAGGGAGACAACTAGTACATGTTATCCTGACAAAAGTAGTCTTCGCCTGCAAAAGTCTCTGGTCGTGACGCGGTGGTGGGCTTGGTGATGACCTCCATCCTGTGGTCCTGGTGGTCTTGGTCTTGTTGCACCAGAATGGAAACCTTTTGTTGATTCCTCGGGACTCTGCGCCTGTGCTTGCCTCCTTAGCACCAAAGAGGAAACTAGTACACTCCGCCCACTGGTGGCCGCCTGGCCTTGGTCGTCATGGCTCACGTCATCTGAACCACGCGAGGTGAGGCTGGCATCATGGCTCACATCATCCGAACCTCCTGAGGTGGCCATTCCCCGTGGAGGTCTTGGCGTCGTCCGCCTCGTGAGGCTTGGCCCCTCGCGAGGGTCTTGGGTCATTGATGCTGAAGTTGGGCCATACCAGGGGGTTGGTGAGCCACGCCGTAGGCTGCATGTAGGCAAGTTTAGGTACCCCTGTTCCGAAAACACCGACACATGCCACTGAGGCGGGCTCCCACACGGGCATGGGCGCGGCGGCTACAGGCAAACACACAGGAACCGGCACTGCGATGGGTGGAGGGGGGGTCCACGGGCACAGCCACTAGCACGGGCACGTACACGAGATCGTGTGGGTCCGTGGAGACCTCGTTGACGCCCGCGGCTTCCAGCTCTGCGATAGTGCTCGGCGACCACCCCGTCAATGTTGAGGGGTGGTCGCTAGCGCGGGCGCGAGGATGGGAGCTCGGGCAGGAGCAGGGGCACCAACCGCCGTGCTAGCTCGTTCACGACCATGTCCATGAGGCCCAATTCCTCCTTAGTTTTCTATCTCCTTCGGCTCAGAGTTGACTTCACCAAACTAGAAGACTAGGGGCAGATGATCCTTCTGCGCCATAACGTTGGTGGAGGTCTGCGGGAGGGGAATGGGAGGCGAACAATAAGGTCGCCCATATTAAACTGCAGCTCGGGCTCCATTAATGGAGAGGATGCGAGCAAGGCGGGCGGCCATGGAAGTCAAAGCGCTCGCTTCCCGGTGAGCCTGTGCGGCGTGCAACTCACACGCTTCCTGATGAGCCTGCGCATTGGACGACAACTTGCACTCCTCTCGGTCAGCCTGCGCTCGCACGCGTCCCGTTTAGTCAAGCAGCTGTCCACACGACACCTCCTAGCCATTAAAAGAGTGACGTGTGGTGTCACGTGAATGGTTAATAGAACGCACACAATTTAAATAATACAAAATGTTTGAGATGTTAAAGTGGCAGCTATTTGTTTCAAAATACCTTTGTTGGCTGTTATTCAAGTGCGCCTTCTCTCAAAATGGACATAAAAAATACCACAACATGTTGGGTGCCATTCCATGATAGCATGCCAAGTTTCATTAATTTCAGAAAAGTTTTTGGATTTACTAGAATTTACAAACAAAGTATCTCAACGTTTTGCCGACAATCAAAAGTGCCCTAGTGTTTGAAAATCATTCCCATTTCTTGCATGTGACCTAAGCATGGACCCAAGGACACACATTTGATATATCAACCCATTTTTCTGCACTGGATCATGTGAATGTAGTTCAAATTTAAATTATGCACATAAAATGCCTGGAAAACTCAGTTCATGCATAAAAATGTCCAAATGAACCCCAAAATTGCAAATTTTAACACGACACTTCTATTGCTCTATGTTGCTACTAGGAAAAAATTGAAAACACGAGGAGGCAACGAATATCATTTCATCAACCAAGGAGGCACATTCCCTACCGGAACCATGAGGCTTGTTGTCAGAAGCTCTGGTATGTGAGAAGCTTATACCCAAACCTGCCCCAAATGGGACAATTTTTTACCACAGCATGTTGATACCATTCCATGATACCATGCCAAGTTTCATGAATTTTAGACGAGTTTTGGATTTACTAGAATTTGAAAACCATGTATATCAATGTTTGCGGCCGAGCGATGGTGGCAAGGTGTTTGACATTCATTCCCATTTGTTGCAAGGGACCTAAGCATGCAACCATGGACACAGATTTGATTCTTCAACCAATTTATATGCACTTGAATATGCAGTTGATCTTTCAACCAATTTATACCCAAACAATTTGAAAGCAAGAAGAGGCAATGGATATCGGTTCGTCCACAAAGGTGGCACATTCCCTAGCGAAACCATTAGGCTTGTTGTGAGAAGCTCTGGTTTGCGAGAAGCTTAAACCCAAACCTGCCCCAAATGCGACCATATTTTTACCACAGCATGTTGATGCCGTTCCACGATATCATGTCAAGTTTCATGAATTTCATACGAGTTTTCGATTTACTAAAATTTTAAAACCATGCATCTCAATGTTAGCGGCCAAGCGACAATGTCAAGGTGTTTGACATTCATTCTCATTTCTTGCATGTAACCTAAACTTGCAACCAAGGACACACATTTGATTTTTCAACCTGTTTTTATGTAGTGGAGCATGTGCATGTAGTTCAATTTTGAATTATGAACATAAATACCTATAAAACTCAGTTAACGTATAAAAATGTCCAAACAAACCCCAAAAAATTCCAAAATTTAACACGACACTCCTCTTGTTCTATGTTGACACTCAAAAAAAATAAAGCAAGAATAGGCGACAAATATCATTTTGTCCACAAAGGTGACACGTTTCCCAACAGAAACCATGAGGCTTCTTGTGAGAAGCTCTGATTTGTCAGAGGCTTATACCATAACCTGCCCCAAATGGGACAATATTTTTTACCCCAGCTTGTTGATGCCATTCCATGATAGCATGGCAAGGTTCATGAATTTCATATGAGTTTTGGATTTACTACAATTACAAAAGCATGTACCTCGACGTTTGCCTGAGAGCCACGGTGTCGTGGTGTTTGAAATACGTCCCCATTTGTTGCATGAAACATTACCATCAACCCATGGACACATATATGATTTTACAACCCATTTTGGTGCACCGGAGCATGTGCATGTAGTTTAATTTTGAATTGTGCACCTGGAATGCCTAGAAAACCAAGTAAATGTATAAAAATGTCCAAATGAACCCTGAATAATTCCAATTTTTTTGACGACACACCTATAGTTGCACGTTCACTGCAGATAAAAGTTCTAGAATTTCAAACACCCTACTTTGCCGCGGTGACCCCATTATGTAATTCAAATCAAGACAAAAAAATCAAGTAGATCGGATGCAGTTTATTATCGCCAACCATGTGAGATGCAGTACAAAATATCTTCGAGCACCGTCGGAGTATAGTACGCCTATGGCTTACGCCAGAAGGTGCATCGGCTACAATCTAGAGCTGGTGTGTCAAGCACACTAGCTCGCTCCCCAAATATCATTTCACTATTCAATCATTGTCGATGAAAGATGGGGACATCGACCCGCGCCGTGAGGGCAACTTCGGCGGCCCACTCCGGTGAAATGCGGCCGCAGCCGCCATGCGTGTGCTAACAAGCTGCATGAGCGCGGCAGCAATCTGCGACCGGGCGGCCAAGGCAGCCCAAACGGACGCTGTTGCTTCTCAGGTGGCGGCAGCAACATCTGCCTCGGGGATAGCAACTGGCGAGAGCGGCATAGCAGATGTCGGATCCACAGCGGCGGCCTTAGCACTGATGGAGGCCGCCCACGACCATGTCGACCACGCCTAGCTCGTGGTAGTCACCACACAAATCGAACGAAGCTTCTTCGACAACGGTCGGCAAACCATGGCCGAAGAGTTAGCAATCACTGAGAGCGTTCGAGCAGCCGTTTGTTACTCTGTGGCATTCCTTACCACGACGAAGCCCGTCCAAGCCCAGATCGCGGCCGCCCACGCCTAGCTCGTGGCAGCCTTTTCCAAAGAGATAGCGGATGTGGATGGCGAGATGCTTGCCGAGTATGGTGCGATGGATGCCATGGAGCCCCTTCCCAAGGAGATCGTCGGGCACAAGCTGGACATGGAGGAGGCAACGGAGATCGACGAGCACCAGCCATTGTAGTACTATTTGGTTTGTTTAATTAAGAGTGTTGGTCTTTAATTTTTTTAAAATAATTTTTAGGTCCGCTAGCTCCGTTTAATTGCTGAACTTGCTCGATTAAGAAGTGTGGGTGTGTTGTAGTCTCCTTTGTGTACCCAAATTATGCAATGACGTGGATGACCACTGTAACCAGGGGAATTCGAACCAAAATTTTCACGTTCAAACTCATCACACACGGGTTAAGCTATATGAATCGTTTGTGATGTTCACATATCATACATAGTGCTGAATAAGGGACCGTGTCTGATGACACTTTGCGCGCTGGTTTTTTCGGTGCACCGATTCAAAATTTTCGGCTTCCGTGGAAATATCTACCTCCCCGGCCCCTCCCCTTACCAAAAGACAAATTTCCCCTGTTTCCGCCTTCCTTTCCAAGTTAAAACCTTCACTCCTTGCTTGCAGCACTGCCTCCTCGCCGGCGACCCTCCTTCACGCTGCTCGGCCTCGTCGATCCAGGCAGGTAATCCACACCCGACCCCCATCCTCCTCCTACTTCCACATCCCACATGCCCCGACTGCCGGCGTGACACCTTCCACCCAAATTGCTGACCTCTCCCCCAAATAAGCGCCGCCCTAAGCCATGGTGCATGCAGTATAACTAGGAGCTCAAGGAGCATTTGGCAGCGGAGAAGCAAATCCCGGCCACACGCGATGACGAGGTCGCGATGGGAGCCATTCGTGCCAACCCCGAGATCATGGAGGAGCACCTCGGCATCAAGGCCACCATTGATGCCCCGTGCGCCAATGCCACGACATGGTTGGCTGCTTTAAATGACAGTTCGTGGCATTTTCTCGAGGCCACCATCGATGCCTTCGACGAAGACTACGAGGTGTTTTCTCAGCATGCCCGTGCTTACCTCAACTCGAGAGCCAGCAGGTTGGTGCCCGGAGTAGCTCAGGCAACTCAGCACTTTGACGAGGGAACCCACGATGTGGAGGCCTTGTGTAACACCCCGGATGTAAATTTCATATTTGTAACTCCGACTCTTGCCATTTTTAGCTTTATGATATGATATTCCCTTCGTGGTTGGGTTTTTGTCTTTCGTTTTGCATTTTGTTCATGTCATGCATTTCATATCATGTCATCATGTGCATCGCATTTGCATTCGTGTTCGTCTCTTGCATCCGAGCATTTTCCCTGTTGTTTGTTTGGCAATCCGACACTCCCACATGCACCCGGCGCACCCCTCTTCTCTTTTTTCATGAGTGGGAGTAAAACATTCTCGGAATGGGCCGAGATTTGTTGAGTGGCCTTGGTATATCACTAGTAGACCGCCTGTCAAATTTTGTTCCATTTGGAGGTCGTTTGATGCCCCAATGGTTAATCGAGTAACCGCAAAAGCCTCTTTTGTGTTGCAGCCCAACACCCCTCCAAAATAGCCCAATAATACATCTGAACCACCTCCATGTTCTCCGCCGTTGGATCACGATTGTGTGGGAGAAAACCACACCTCATTTGGACTCTCCTAGCTCCCTCTACCTATAAATTAGTCTCCTCCCCCGAAATTTTGCGGTACAAACCCTAGCTTCTTCCTCCCCCCGCCGACGGACATGTCCACCCCGCCGTCGGGCATGTCCGCACTGCCCCCTTAGCGAATCGTGACGTACCATGTGTCCCACCGGCTCCTCCCACCGCCGCGGCCCGCTCGGCCCGCAGCCGGCCCACCTTGGGCGCGACCTGGCCCACGTGCGCCGCCGCCCGCGCCTCCCCCGAGCTCCGCGGCCGACCATCGCCGCCACTCGCCGTCTCCACCGCGTGCACACCCACCACCGCCATCTCTGTCGGATCTGCACCGTCCCCGCCCACCGGTGTTCGCTTTGCGTGCCGTGCGCCACTCCGCCGTCGTCCCCTCTCCACCTCCTCACTGCGTCGCCTTGCCGGAGCTGCGTCTCTCCGCCTCCGTGCCGCCCGCTGCCGTCTCGCTGTAGCCAAAGCTCACCGGAGCTCCTCGTCGCCGGATTTGGGGAAGGTGGACGAGATCCACCCGTTCCCCGATCCAAACGGCGTAGCTCCTCCCGGGATCTCTCCATCCCGAACCGCTCTGTCCAGTTTCCCGAGAGGTTGATTTTGACTAAGTCCTGAAATCCTTATATTTTCATGCCCTCTTTGACATGCTACATCTTGTTGCATCTAACACCTATTCATGCATATGATATGTCAAAATGTTAGCCTCGTGAAGCTCTTCACATTAGTAGCATTTGCATGCATGTTACTGTCCATTATGATTCCATTTTCCGCGTTGCAAGAGTGCTATAAAATGTTAACTGCTGGTTTTTAATAGAACATGGTGATTTGTCATTTTTGTTGCATTTGGTTTGTGCATCCTATGAGCATGAGGTCTACATGTGTTTTTAACTACATCATGCCATATTTACAGGGGTGCAAGTATTGTATTTTTGTAATCTGTGTGGTGACTATCACAAGCATGCAAAATAGGCTCCGTGATGTTGCTATTTTCAGGCACTTAGGATTTTGTCAAGTCTTTTCCTATTATATTTTGAGGCCATGTAAACTTATTGCTACCATGAGATCCACGCTTATTTTGAGATACTTCAGTAAGGATGTTTTGAACATGTAGTTATCCTCTATCCATTCATGCCTCTGGTTGCAATTATGGTCTACTCTAGATTGTTATTACCATGCTCTACTTTTGCTAAATATTGTTCCTCGTAGATTGTTAACATGTTAATCATTATTGCCATGTGCTTCTCTAGTGATACATGCATCCTATGATATTGCTCTTCCATGTTTAGCTTCATGAACATGTCTTCTCACTGTTGGTATGCTTTTGTTTTCATGTAATGCTTTGTGATGAGTGGCATGAGCTCGCAAAGTTGCTATCATGAATCTGTTTCTGCCATGTCCTAAGATTCCACTGTCTCGAACTGTTAATAAAACTTACTATATTTACATGGGTTCCATCGTACCTACTGTGCCTTTTAGGCTCATGTTCAGTAAGGGAGTTTTGTTCTTTGAATTTATTAGAAGCATGCCATGCCTTTTTTTCCATGATATTTTCCCGTAGCATGTTGTTTGCTTGCTCTAAATAGTGCTTCCTGATGTTGTTTTTGACATGTTAGTATTTTCACTAAGTCTGTGAAGCTGATATCTTTTGCACTTTTTCCATGCTTGTTTGAGCCTGTTCTAGTGTGATTTAGCCGTAGCTCAGTGTTCACTTTTTTGTCAAGCATCTCCTGTACATCACTGACATATTCTTTGTTGTTATGTTGGAGTGCAGTAGCTTAGTTTCTTTTTGCATTCTGAGTGCTATCATGATGTTAATCGCAGATTTGTGTCATTCTTGTGTTGCTTGTCATTTGCAAACCGTGCATCCGTTTCCGGTGATCCTTGTATCGATTTCGACTGAAATCACCTCATCTTTCTAGTGGCATACTTGGTTTGCCAAGTTGATGCCTTGATCATTCTTTCCCTTCTGGGGAACGCATATGCATTGCATATCATATCTTGCATATCATGCCATGTATTGCATCATGTTGCTTGTTCATTGCACCATGATTGATTTTGTTCCATTTGCTTGTGCTCTTGCCTTGGGTAGAGCTGGGAGACGAGTACATGAACAAGGAACCTGTTGAGTACGCTAACGAGGATCAAGCTTTCGACAACTCTGAGAACATTGCAGGCAAGATAACCATACCCTCAATATCACTTCGATCTTTGCCTTGCTAGTTGTTCGTTGTATCGCCATGTCGCGCTACCTACCACTTGTTATATCATGCCTCCAATATTGCCATGTCAAGCCTCTAACCCACCTTCCTAGCAAACCGTTGTTTGTCTATGTTGCCGCTTTTGCTCAGCCCCTCTTATAGTGTTGCTAGTTGCAGGTGCAGTTGAAGTTTGTTCCATGTTGGTACATGGATATGTTGGGATATCACATTATCTCTTATTTAAATAATGCATCTATATACTTGGTAAAGGGTGGAAGGCTCGGCCGTATGCCTGGTGTTTTGTTCCACTCTTGTCGCCTTAGTTTCCGTCATACCGGTGTTATGTTCGTTGATTTTGCGTTCCTTACGCGGTTAGGGTTATGGGACCCCCTTAACAGTTCGCTTTGAATAAAACTCCTCCAGCAAGGCCCAACCTTGGTTTTACATTTTCCTGCCAAAGCCTTTTCCCTTGGGTTCTGCGGACTCAATGGTCATCTTTATTTTAACCCCCACCCCCCGGGGCCAGTGCTCCTCTGAGTGTTGGTCCAAACTAGAGCCGTTTGCAGTGCCACGTTGGGGAAACTTGAGGGATGATTTTAGTTGTATGGATTGCTCATCTGGTGTGCCCTAAGAACGAGATATGTGCAACCCCTATCGGGATTTTTCGGCACATTCGGGCGGCTTTGCTGGTCTTGTTTTACGATTGTCAAAATGTCTTGTAACCGGGATTTCGAGACTGATCGGGTCTTTCCGGGAGAAGGAATATCCTTCGTTAACCGTGAGAGCTTGTGATGTGCTAAGTTGGGACACCCCTGCAGGGTACAAACTTTCGAGAGTCATGCCCGCGATTATGTGGCAGATGGGAATTTGTTAATATCCGATTGTAGAGAACTTGACACTTGACTTAATTAAAATGAATCAACCGCGTGTGTAGCCGTGATGGTCTCTTTTCGGCGGAGTCCGGGAAGTGAACACGGTCTTGTGTTATGCTTCAACGTAAGTAGTTTCAGGATCACTTCTTGATCACTTATAGCTCCGCGACCATTGCGTACCTTGTCATCTTACTCTCATTTGGGTATGTTAGCCACCATATTTTCTTAGCACTTGTTGCATCTCCACCTCATTACCTTACCCTACCCATAAGCTTAAATAGTCTTGATCTCGCGGGTGTAAGATTGCTGAGTCCTCGTGACTCACATATACTTCCAAAGAGTTGCAGGTGCCGATGATACCAGTGCTGGTGATACTACCGAACTCAAGTGGGAGTTCAACGAGGACCTTGGTCGTTACTATGTTTCGTTTCCTGATGATCAATAGTGGAGCCCAGTTGGGACGATCGGGGATCTAGCATTTGGGGTTGTCTCCTTTTATTTTGGTTTCGTAGTTGAACCTTTGATTGTACTCTGGATGATGTATGTTTAACTTGTTATTTGTGTGAAGTGGTGATTGTAAGCCAACTCTTTATCCCTTTCTTATTCAGTACATGGGATTGTGTGAAGATTACCCCTCTTGCGACAAAACCACCATGCGATTATGCCTCTAAGTCGTGCCTCGACACGTGGGAGATATAGCCGCATCGTCGGTGTTACACCTTGCCCTCTTCCATGTCCAAGGAGCTAATCATCATCGATATCTCCGGCGATGAGGAGTAGCTTGTCTTATTAGCTCACTATAAGGACCTATGTTCAATTTGCTAGCTACGCTGGTTAAGCATGCTCGGTTTACCCGTTGCATGTGCTGCTCCTGCCTTTCCTTAACAAATTCTAGTGAATTGTCCTATCTACTTTTACCATGCAATCTGTTGCTCTAGTGTATATGTTTTGTATGTCATGCAATGTGGTGCTCACTTATTAACTGTTTGGTTAATTAGTTGTCGTGTTCAGTTAACTGATTGGTTCAATTCTGCAAATGAGATGTTCAATTCTTCAGGGTGCAATTTTGTATTGTGTTCCATGTGAGAAATAATCGAATTTATCTTTACAAAATACATGAGAAACAAATACAATTGCTATATTTCCAAGTTGTCAAGCATGCTTGGTTTGGTTAACTGTCTGACCTTCTAGTATGTTATATATTGTGCAATGTCGTGCTCAGTTAATGTTTAGTTCATTTGTTGTGGTGTTTAGCTAACTGTTTGGTTCAATTCTGCAATGCGATGTTCAATTGTTGTGGGTGCATTCTTTTATTGTATACCATGTGAGAAATAAATAAAATTTGGTTATACTAAATACATGAGAAACAAATACAATTGCTATATTTCCAAGTTGTTAAGCATGCTTGGTTTTGTTAACTGTTTTATCTTCTATTAGGAGTATGTTATATTGTGCAATGTGGTGCTCGGTTAATGTTTGGTTCATTTGTTGTGGTGTTTAGTTAACTGCTTGGTTCAATTCTGCAATGCGATGTCCAATTGTCGTGGGTAGAATTTTGTATTATTGTGCATGTGAGTAATAAATCAAATTTGGCTGCACTTAATACATGAGAAACATATACAATTGCTATATTTCCTAGTTCTTAATCATGCTTGGTTTGGATAAATGGGTTTTCCATGTGGCTTGAATTAATATGATGAATCTGCAATGTGCTTATTTTTCATCAACATACTTTACTGATAGTATGTGAACCCTCACTTAACCTGATCACTAACTACCTTATATGTGTTGCAGGGAAACAATGGGAAGCACTAAGGTTTACAATCGAGGTTTGCACATGCATGGTCCTTTGTCTAATAGCACATTATTGTGCAATTGCAGGAACCATTCTAATATTTAGATTTTTAACAATTTGGTCATGCACATGTAGGTCCTGCTATTAGAGCTTTTGACCCACTGTTCGACCCTTTTTGCATATGGGGAAATGAGTTGTCCATGAATATCATTCAAGTTAAGAAACTCAGAAAGATTGTTAGAATAAAGAAATTAGCGACAAAAAACAACAAGATCTTTGTCTACACAATGAAGAAGTCATCAATTCACTACAGGATGGTACTAACTATTATACCTTGGCTTTTTTATTCCTTTACCCCATTTCCTATCTAGAGAAGGTATTTATGCACATCCTTGTTTTCAGGCCATTCCAAAGCAGATCACTGATGATTACCTCTCAAACCACCTTTATGGTCAGTAGGTAAGGTAGCTATTCATACAACACCCACGGTTCCATATTGAAGTGTCCCTGAAGAGGATGAAGGATGGACGGTCAATCATCCACGGGCATTGGCCTAAAGTTGCAAAGACCTTCAACATCAATGAAGGCCCAATATTTGCCTTCCGCTTTAGTAGTTTTCCAGATGAGATTCATATTTCTATGTACCGTCTATGATGCTAATTTCAAAAGGTTATATATGTTGTATGTGAAAATTGGTGCTGGTGCAGTTGTGTAATGGGGTAGCTGAGTGCTCAAGCTATATGATGTTGTACTCTGATGTATTTCAATTATGAAATCCTGCTTCCTTAATATAAAAATATAATATATTATGTGCTTAATATGAAATGTCAATTAGTTTCATAAATGGATTATTAATAATAGGACAATTAGCCCGCTAATTGCCAATTAGCCTGCTAATTTGGTTTTCTATTGCAAATGGTTATTGAGAAAACACCATGGGCGATGACTTCACGCAACGCACACAGTTTCTAGGAATAAACCATGTTGGATCAATGAACAATCACACATGACATCCTCTTAAAAACTATTTGCGTTAGGCCACGCAAACATTTACCACATGAAAAGTGTTTGTGATGGACAGCCTATGCTACACAGTTTCTTCTACGCACCGTGTGTGATGCATTGAATAATGCAAAGATAAAATTGTTAATATCATCTGCAATGGCAACGCTATCACAAACGATTTAATGGGAGAAATTGTGTGTGATGTACCTGCGAACGAAGACGTTTTCCTTGGAGTGACTGTGTGGGATGTATATATGAACGGAAACTTACTTCTTGGATTAACTGTGTGGGATGTACATACTAACGGAAACATATTCCCTGGATTGACTGTGTGGAATGTACATACGAACGGAAACGTTTAGCCGGGACCGACTATGTGGGATGTACTTATGACCGGAAACGATTTGGCCTGTATAATTGTATTTTTTAGCACAACTGTACAAATAACCGTATTTGATCGCTCGCCCATCACACACGACCTCATTTTGTCGAGCGTCTGTGCTAGGAGGGCCTATCCTCAACAGTTTCTGGGTCGTGTCGGAAGGACCCCCCTATCGCACACACTCACTCATCGACGGTTCCGAACGCCATCGCAGAAAGGGGTTAAAAACCGTTTGTATAGAACCTCGTTGTACCAGTGTCACATAACCACCATCGATATCAAACTTACCATCGAGAACATCACACGATCACCTCAGGATCAACCAAGCTCGGTATCAACAATACCATCATGATCATCACATGACCACAGGAAGCTCGATCTCTACCTGTGATCATCGCATGACCACATAAAGCTCAACCAACTTCTTTCCTCATCAAACCTGGGTTGTCTATAATTCATGGTTATTATTGTTGTGGACCCATAGTGTGACCTACTACAACTTGTGCCCATCAACGAGGGTGCGTCTATCGATAGATTATACACTTTGTAGAGGTTAGTACATTGTACCCACGACACAGAATTCATGGCCTCGTGCTCCCATTCGGGTGGACCAATGACATTTCGGCAAAACCAGTCTATTGCATGACACTCTCCCAGCCACTCCAACAAACTCCCCTTTGGGCTATGTCATGGGTGGCCACGGATGTTAACCAATGACATCTGCCACCTTCGTGGACGGCCATCGTCCTGGAAAAACAAAACAAAAACAGACCCAAACGGGGACAATGAACTCAATACCAAACTTGGGCACACAAGGCTTAGGGCCGCCTACCTAATCAGGGTAGCGCGCGCACATAACCTTCCCTAGTTGGAGGTAATACGTCTCCAACATATCTATAATTTTTTATTGTTCCATGGTATTATATTATCTATTTTGGATGTTTAATGGGCTTTAATATGCTCTTTTATATTATTTTTGGGACTAACCTATTAACCGGAGCCCAGTGCCAATTTCTGTTTTTTGCCTATTTCAATGTTTCGCAGAAAAGGAATATCAAACAGAATCCAAACGGAACGACACCTTCGCGAGGATCTTTCTTGGAACAAACGCAATCCAGGAGACTTGGAGTGGAAGTTAGAGACGCAACGAGGTGGGCACGAGGTAGGAGGGCACGCCCGAGGGGGTAGGCGCGCCCCCCACCCTCGTGGGCCCCTCATAGCTCCACCGACGTACTTCTTTCGCCTATATATATACTCTTATACCCTAAAAACATCCAGGGGAGCCAAAAAACAACTTTTCCACTGCCGCAACCTTCTGTACCCATTGAATCCCATCTGGGGACCTTTTCCGGCGATCTGCCGGAGGGGGAATCGATCACGGAGGGCTTCCACATCAACACCATAGCCTCTCCGATGATGTGTGAGTAGTTTACCACCGATCTTCAGGTCCATAGTTATTAGCTAGATGAGTTCTTCTCTCTCTTTGGTTCCCAATACAAAGTTCTCTTTGATGTTCTTGGAGATTGATACGTCTATTTTGCATCATGCTTTTATATCGATATTTATTGCATTATGGGCTATTATTACACATTATGTCACAATACTTATGCCTATTCTCCCTTATTTTACAAGGTTTACATGAAGAGGGAGAATGCCGACAACTGGGATTCTGGGCTAGAAAAGGAGCAAATATTAAAGACCTATTCTGCACAGCTCCACCGAGTCCTGAAACTTCACGGAAGTTATTTCCAGAATATATAAAAACTATTGAGTGAAGAAAGTTTCAGAGGGGGGCCACATCCTAGCCACGAGGGTGGGAGGTGTGCCCCCTGCCTCGTGGGATCCCTGGTGGCCCTCTGATGCCCATCTTCTGCTATATGAGGTCTTTCGTCCGAGAAAAAATCATGGGACAAAACTCCGCCGCCACGAGGCGGAACCTTGGCGCAACCAATCTAGGGCTCCGGTAGAGCTGTTCTGCCAGAGAAACTTCCCTTTGGGAGGGGGAAATCATCATCATCGTCATCACCAATGATCCTCTCATCGGGAGGGGGCCAATCTCCATCAACATCTTCACCAGCACCATCTCTTCTCAAACCGTAGTTCATCTCTTGTATTCAATCTTTGTATCCAAACTTCAGATTGGTACCTGTGGGATGCTAGTAGTGTTGATTACTCCTTGTAGTTGAGGCTAGTTGGTTTACTTGGTGGAAGATCATATGTTTAGATCCATTATGCATATTAATACCCCTCTAATTATGAACATGAATATGCTTTGTGAGTAGTTATGTTTGTTCCTAAGGACATGGGAGAAGTCTTGCTATGAGTAGTCATGTGAATTTGGTATTTGTTCGATATTTTGATAAGATGTATGTTGTCATCCCTCTAGTGGTGTCATGTGAACGTCGACTACATGAAACTTCGCCATTGTTTGGGCCTAGAGGGAGGCTTTGGGAAGTAATAAGTAGATGATGGGTTGCTAGAGTGACAGAAGCGTAAACAATAGTTTATGTGTTGCTTCGTAAGGGGCTGATTTGGATCCATATGTTTCATGCTATGGTTAGGTTTACCTTAATACTTCTGTTGTAGTTGCCGATGCTTGCAATGGGGGTTAATCATAAGTGGGATGCTTTTCCAATTAAGGACAGTACCCAAGCACCGGTCCACCCACATATCAAATTATCAAAGTATCGAACACGAATCATATGAACGTGATGAAAACTAGCTTGACGATAATTCCCATGTGTCCTCGGGAGGGCTTTCCTTCATATAAGAGATTGTCCAGGCTTGTCCTTTGCTACAAAAAGGATTGGGACATATTGCTGCACCTTATTTACTTGTATTGCTTGCTACTCGTTACAAATTACCTTATCACAAAACTATCTGTTACCGACAATTTCAGTGCTTGTGAAGAATACCTTACTGAAAACTGCTTATCATTTCCTTCTGCTCCTCATTGGGTTTGACACTCTTACTTATCGAAAAGGCAATGATAGATCCCCTACACTTGTGGGTCATCAAGACTCTTTTCTGGCGCCGTTGCCGGGGAGTGAAGCGCCTTTGGTAGGTGGAATTTGGTAATGAAAAATTTATATAGTGTGCTGTAATTTACTGTCACTTGTCACTATGGAACATAATCCTTTTAGGGGCTTGTTCGGGGTATCTTCACCCCGACCAGTAGAGCAAAGAGTTGCTCCTCAACCTACTGAACCTACGGAAAATGTTTACTTTGAAATTCCTTCGGGTATGATAGAGAAACTGCTAGCACTACAAACAAAAACACTTCCGTGATGATACGTGTTTGTCACAGTAGGTCGCGTTTTCTGTCATGCATGTACATCCATGGCAAATTTATACCTGTGCTGTCGTACCTGTGCTGTCGTAGAATAGTTCCATGACATTACCAAAATTATCATCACGGAAGTGTACACTTCCATGACGATAAATCGCGTGTCACATAAGTGCTTTTGTCAAGGGTGACCGACACGTGGCATCCACCGTAACGGAACGCCGTTGAGCTATCGGGTTGGGTTTTGGATCCGATAACCCGTTAATAGCCCTGACCAATGGGGATTTTCCACGTGTAAAATCATCATTGGCTGGAGGAAACACGTGTCGGCTCATCGTTGGGACAGATGTCAACCACTTATTGGACGGAAGGCGCCTATGATACGTTGACACGTGGCACGGCCCAACAGAGGCCCATTCTTGTGAAAAGGCCGGCCCGTTTGACTTGGTCAAAAGCTGGCGGGCCGGCCCATGGAAAGCCTATTAACGGCATGTTCGAATATAGCCCATTTACAGCCCGCTAACCCAAGGCCGGTTACACCCTATCCGAATTAGGCCCAGTAGCGTCATCTGGGCCATCCAATATGATTCCAGCCCGTTTTCACTTCTGGCCCATGTATGGCCCATGACGTCTTTTCAGCCCATATGAGGCCCTATGTAACTCTTGGCCTACTAACGGCCCGTGGTGAAACTAGCCCGTAATGAACAGTGTATCACTTTACACCCATTAACGGCCCGTGGTGAAACTGGCCCGTAATGAACATTGTATCACTTTATACCCATTAACGGCCCATTATTCCGTTGGACCGTTTCCAGCCCATGTTATCTTTCAGCCTTCTCAGAGCCCATTTATTGTTAGGCTCATTTCCAGCATTCGTTTACTTATGGCCTGTTACTGTCATTTTCTGCTTGTGGGCCAAATTCAGCGCGTGGTTACAGTCGGCCCGTTTGTGGTCCGTTAATACGTTGGGCTGATTTCATAGCGTCATCAAATACAGCCTATTAACGATGGCCCGTTATGGTCGGCCCATGAACGGACGATTCCAACTCTAGCCCGTTTACGGCCATAATGCGGTCTGTTTGGCCCATGTTTGGCCAATCGATTATACGGCACGTATAAGGCCCATTGATAATAAGACCCGCAGAAGGCCCATTGTTTCTACGGCCCGTAGAAGGCCCATTGTTTCTACGTCCCGTAGAAGGCCCACTATTTCTACGGCCAGTAGGAGGCCCAGTATCACTATAGTAAATATTAGCCCATGATTATTGTGGCCTAGTTTTAAAAAATAGGTTATTGCAGCCATTAGCTAACCACGGAAAAAGAACTACAATGACTACAAGCAAACAAATAAACAAGACAACAAGGAAATAAATAAGCAAGCAACTAACGCTAGGCTATCACGGCTATTACACATATTACATCCACTGGGCATCAAAGTTTGCCACCAGTGCAAATATAGGGAACAAAGCAGCATATCATATACACTGGTTGTCAAAGTTGGCGACCAGCGCAAATAAACACCGCAGCAAAACAAATCTAGAACTGAAACCACTTCAAAAGATATCAATAAACAATATCCTGGGTACCCATAATGCTGGCAAGATGCTTAGCAAGCTTATTAACTTTCTCTTGTTTGGCGCTTAAATCCTCCAGTGCTTGCTGTTGCACCAGAAAATATGCATCTGAATTCTGTAGGGACTTCCTCAGTCCTTCAGCTTCCTGTCGCAGCACATCAGATCGATGTCTTTCAACTTGAAGTTGAGACTCAAGAAGACGAACTGATTCACGCAGCGAGTTCGAAGAGCTTGTGCTAGCAGTAGTTGTTGGGGAACGTAGTAATTTCAAAAAAAATTCCTACGCACACGCAAGATCATGATGATGCATAGCAACGAGAGGGGAGAGTGTTGTCTATGTACCCTCATAGACTGAAAGCGGAAGCATAAGCACAACGCGGTTGATGTAGTCGTATGTCTTCACGATCCGACCGATCAAGTACCGAACGCACAGAACCTCCGAGTTCAGCACACGTTCAGCCCGATGACGTCCCTCTAACTCCGATCCAGCCGAGTGTTGAGGGAGAGTTTCGTCAGCACGACGGCGTGGTGACGATGTTGATGTTCTACCGACGCAGGGCTTCGCCTAAGCACCACTACAGTATTATCGAGGTGGACTATTGTGGAGGGGGACACCGCACACGGCTAAGAGACGATCAACTTGTGTGTCTAGAGGTACCCCCTACCCCTGTATATAAAGGAGCAAGGGGGGAGGCGGCCGACCTAGGAGGAGGGCGCGCCAAGGGGGGAGTCCTACTCCCACCGGGAGTAGGACTCCTCCTTTCCTTGTTGGAGTAGGAGTGAAGGAAAGAGGAGGAGAGGGAGGAGGAAAACGGGGCTGCACCCCTTGTCCAATTCGGACCAGAGGGGGGGCGCAGGCCTCCTTCCTTTTGGCATATCTCCTCTATTCTCGTATGGCCCAATAAGGCCCATATACTCCCCGGCGAATTCCCGTAACTCTCCGGTACTCCAAAAAATACCGGAATCACTCGGAACCTTTCCGAAGTCCGAATATAGTCGTCCAATATATCAATCTTTACGTCTCGACTATTTCGAGACTCCTCGTCATGTCCCCGATCTCATCCGGGACTCCGAACTCCTTCGGTACATCAAAACATATAAACTCATAATATAACTGTCATCGTAGCGTTAAGCGTGCGGACCCTACGGGTTCAAGAACTATGTAGACATGACCGAGACACATCTCCGGTCAATAACCAATAGAGGAACCTGGATGCTCATATTGGCTCCTACATATTCTACGAAGATCTTTATCGGTCAGACCGCATAACAACATACGTTGTTCCCTTTGTCATCGGTATGTTACTTGCCTGAGATTCGATCGCCGGCATCTCAATACCTAGCTCAATCTTGTTACCGGCAAGTCTCTTTAATCGTTCTGTAATACATCATCTTGCAACTAACTCATTAGTTGCAATGCTTGCAAGGCTTAGGTGATGTGCATTACCGAGAGGGCCCAGAGATACCTCTCCGACAATCGGAGTGACAAATTCTAATCTCGAAATACGCCAACCCAACTAGTACCTTCGGAGACACCTGTAGAGCACCTTTATAATCACCCAGTTACATTGTGACATTTGGTAGCACACAAAGTGTTCCTCCGGTAAACGGGAGTTGCATAATCTCATAGTCATAGGAACATGTATAAGTCATGAACAAAGCAATAGCAACAAACTAAACGATCAAGTGCTAAGAAAACGGAATGGGTCAAGTCAATCACATCATTCTCTAATGATGTGACCCCGTTAATCAAATGACAACTCATGTCTTTGGCTAGGAAACTTAACCATCTTTGATTCAACGAGCTAGTCAAGTAGAGGCATACTAGTGACATATTGTTTGTCTATGTATTCACACATGTATTATATTTCCAGTTAATACAATTCTAGAGTTAATAATAAACATTTATCATGATATAAGGAAATAAATAATAACTTTATTATTGCCTCTAGGGCATATTTCCTTCAGTAGTGGCCAGTAACTCATACACTACATCAAGACAAGACTTTTGGGTTCCCTCACTGTCGTCAAGATAGTTTTTATCAGCTTTCTTGGAGACCAACAGGGATGTCTCACTATCTTGAACCTTATCTGCATTACTTCCTTTACCATTGGATAACGTGGTACTGTTCTCCAATATTTTGTCTGCATTGTAAAAGAGAAACAAGCAGACACATCATATGTTTACCATGTTGTATATGAAACTAATTTTGGTAAATGAGTTCAGTAGTAAAATGGATAGGATAATAGCATGAAACAAACATATATCTATGTACCATGGTCACTTTATGGTCTATATCATTCTAGTTTTTGTTGCCAAATCAAGATAGAGACACAGTTCAAATAATATTTGTTCAAGACAAAGCAGAATAGACAGAATATAAGTGTGGGTAACTATAGAGCAATAACAACACTTGTAATGTGCATGACATGAGAACATAACTGTTTATTCAATTGAAACTGAAATCAACATAGAGCAGGTTACAACAGCAAACCAGTTAAAGAAAAAAGTTTAAAACATACCTGTTGCGCCATTGGAGTTTTAATTCCATCCTTCAAATTTGAAAATAGTTGGTATGAGTAAATACAGTCATGCAAGAGCAAAGGAGTATGAACCATAGCTACAGAACCTGACCTGAGAACAAATCTTCTTGTCCTTTAAGCGTTGAGTTGGGATTCGGAGTGGTGGTCCTCGTCCTTTGGGCACTGCAGTTCCCTTACTAACTTCTCGTGTTTGGGTGCTCTGTGGTGGAGACGGTGCTGTGTCAACTGGAACTGGGTTACTATCTGCCGGGGTTGGGATTAGAAGGGGTGTAGCTGGTTCTCTGTACAACTGGGTAGGGGTACAATCTGCAAGAGTCTGGGTTATGTGTGGTGGATCTGGTCCTTGGGCAAGTACAACCGTGGTTCTATCTACATCAACTGGTAGCACTATCTTTTCTGAAGACCGTGTTGTTACTCCCTTAGATACTGCCATCATGCTCTCCAATTCAAATGGCTGATAAATAAGAAAAGTAATTGAAAGTATAGACATTGTATGATAGACAGGTGCAATGGATAGTGGGGAATAAAAGAGGGCATGAAATAATTCATATTTATGTTGTCTAACCAAACAGGATATCATGACACAATTTCACATATATGATGGCTAACTAAACAAGATAGCATGACACAATTTCACATTATGATGGCTAACTAAAAAAGATGGAAAGAGATAGTTCAAAATATGAGACTATGTAAATAGGATGACATGACATAACTATATAATGTGTTTATTAAATAGGTGGGCATGCCATAATTCACATACATTCACGGATAGAATGCCATAATTCAAAATATGATGACTGTAAACACTAAACAGGATGAGATGATATAACTATATGATGTCTTTATTAAATGGGTTGCCATGCTATAATTCAGATAGATGATCTCTATGTACTATGTAAACATGATGGCATGATATAATTCAAATATATGATTTATATACTAAGCAAGTAAGCAGACGGCAATTCATATATGATGTAAAAACTAAGCAATGCAAGACAACATGCATGACATGGGTAATATAACCCTGCCAAGTTTGAGCATAGACCTCAGGGGAAAATAGGACTGGTCATCAGTCTCTGAATCCTCCTCTGAGGAGCTCTCTGTAACCAGCAAGCTGTCTGCTTCAGCAGGTAGCATTGTCTGCTCTGAATACATTGTTTTCACTCCAGATACTTCCATCACCGCTTCAAATGGCTGATGCACAGGAATAGTAGTTGAATATACAAACGTTGTCAACAAATGGAACACGTACTACAAAAAAATGATAGCATGATATAATTCACATACATGATGATTGGCTAAATAGCATGGCATTGCATAATTCACATATATAATGCCTTTGCAACAAGATAGCATTGTATAATTCACATATGTAATGTCTTGCAACCAGATGGCAATGCATAATTCACATATATGGTAATTAGACACTGAACAGGTGGCATTCACACAAAGCATGTCTAAACTAATCAAATGACATAGCAATGCGAGACACCATATGCACGATATGAGCAACATAACCCTGCCAAGTTAGAGCATACACCTCGGGGGGGGGGGATAGGGACTGGTCATCTGTCTCTGAATCCTCCTCTGAGGAGCTATCCGTAACCAGCGAGATATGTGCTTCGTCAGATAGCATAGTCTGCTCTGAAGACCTTGTTTTCACTCCAGAATTTGCCATCACCGTGTCAAATAGTTGATGCACACGAAGAGCAGTTAAATGTAATAACATTATTGACAAATGTAATATGTGACGAAAAAAAAGGATGGCCTGATATAATTTACATATACGATAACTGGCTAAGCAGGATGGCATTGCAAAATTCACATATATGATGCCTGGCTAAACAAGATGGCATTGCATAATTCACATAAACGATGAATAAACTAAATAGATGGCATTCGCACAAAGGATGTCTAAACTAAGCAGATGACATATTTGATGTATAAAGTAAGCAATGCAAGACACCATATGCATGATATAACCAACATCAGCATGCCAAGTTAGAGCGAAGACCTCAGGGGGTAAATAGGAGTTGTCTTCTCCTTCTGAATCCCCCTCAGAACAGATATCTTCCTCTCGATTACAATCCTAAATGCATGGAGGGGGCTGCCTTTGCGCCTACCATGGAGCGACATCTACATGAAATTTTATTGCCACGCAAGGCTCGTCTCTTTTGCTCTACATGTTCAGTTCATTGTTTACAATAACTGTCATGCATAGGAATAAAACATAGTGAGATTATGTAAGGAGTGCATGCAGAAATCCAGAGTGATGGTAGCAACCTGTGGATAGACCCAAAACCAATAATAGCAGGAAGATAATGGCTTCAGCTAAAAAATATAGACAATGGCTTCTTTACTGTTTGTTTCCCACCCAACATGAAACTCATAGTAGACACCGGAGATTAACCAGATAGTAGATAGATACTATTGATAGCGGCCCCGATATGTACCCCACAACCATTTAGAAACTCAAGTTTGACCATTAGTTTGGAGCTGACTCAGAGTCTAATCGGTGAATAGGACCATGAAGTAGCATGTAATATTAAGCGATGCATAACGTAAGCAGACACGAAAGAGTGCGACCTCTCTTGCGGACCCGTGTAGTCCTCGAGGTCATCTACTCGGTTGATGATGGTAGTGCAATTTTCATGGCTGCCAGCGGCGGGGAAGAAGATCTGAGGTGGCGAAAGACAGTCTGGAGGCCGGATCCCTGTTGTGCTAGACCCTTCTGTCGTTGGAGCAGCTGAGCTGGGGTGGACAACGACGCAGCAGGAGCGGGACAAACCACGCAAGGTTTTCTTTGACAACTATCTGTAAGAGAAGTAATTCTGTAAGGGCTCGTTTGAATTGGAGGATTCCAACAATGCAGGGATAGGAAATAGACAGGAATATGATAGGAATGCACGTGCAAAACAGAGAATTTAAAAACATAGGATTTCTACCAATCTAGGTGTTTGATTCACAACAATTGGAAGATCACATGATGCAAAGAAGCATGGTGAGATTAAGTCAAACCACAAGAAAATGTACGGTTATAATGCTATTATGCTACTATCTCTTAGTCTTGTGCTTCATGAATAGGAATTTGAAAAGGAGGACAAGTGAAAATTAAAATTCCTACATTTTTTCTTTCAAGGAGACACTAAAGGAACAAATCCGTGTGCTCAGTGGACAATATATATAACATGTAGAGTAAAAAAGAGATGCAACAAGTGTACAACCTCTTTGGCAAAGCCATGTCGATCTCAGCGTGATTGGGTTGGCCAGTGAGCATGCTTCGGCTGACTTGGCTGTCGGAGGAGGGGAAGAAGATCTTAGGCGTCTGGAGATGGAGCCCGAGGTACTGCTCCGCCGTGATGGAGGGTTTCGTCGTTGGAGCAGCTCTGGTGAGTTGTACGACGCCGAGGCTGAAGCAGGACAAGAGAGACAACGAACAACGTTAACCTAAGTGGAATTCTAATAGCATCTCCAATACATGACGTAAAATACATAAACAGAAAGTGCTAGGTGTAAAATACATCAGCCGCTCATCCCTGAACTTAACTTTCGAAACTGAATTTAACTGTCGAAACTGAATTTAACTGTCTAAACTGAACTTAACTATCGAAACTGAATTTTGCTGTCGAAAATGAATTTTGTTGTCGAAACTCAACACACTAGCAAGGTGAGGCTACACGTTGGTCGATTGACTTTTTCATCTCTGGTCAGTCGATTTTGCAGCCGTTGGATACGAAATCAAGGGCATGTGGTTCATCTTCAACCTCCACCCCCCTGAGCCGGCCAAACAGCAGCCCCCCGCCGCCCGCGGCCGGCAGTGCGCCACCCCACCAGCCCCGAAAACACTCCCCACCGCCGGTCCGCCGCTGCCCCTGCCATCCCTCTAGCCCCCCCCCCCCCCCCGTGCCGAGCTTTTTCTCTGGCGATCCCCACGCCAATGCCCCGCCACCGCCGGCGACCACCGCCCCCATCCTGAACGCTAAGATAGATAGTGGGGTACCTCTCTGGTGAGCTCCCCTCCCCGCTGCGGCTGGTTCTTCCTTCACCCCGGCGGCATCGGAGTGAAGTGTAGCTAAATCGGATTAGCATCGCAAGCAAGAGAAAGAGCGAGAGCGGCAACGCGAGCAAGAGCAATAGCAAGAGCAGACCAGGCAGGGGACCGAGAGCAAGAGTAGAGCAGCAGCGCGAGCGAGAGCTAAAGTAGCAGCAGGTCCTACTGATGTGGATATCGCCGCCGAGGGAGCAACACCGTGGAGGAAGTGGCCGGCGACGCTGCCGTGGATGGAGTCGCGCCGTGTCGGCTCGGGACCGAGCGCCGGCAGCACCTTGAGATCGAATCAAGAAGAAAATGCGGCGATTAGTGTACAACCTCTTTGGTGGCGCCGATTAGGCCGCAGATTCATCCGAGGAAACGGTGATGATGATGCTCTTCCGGTGGTGCAGGTGAAGACGGCGGTGTGGGAATGGAGGTGGCACGAAAGACGAGGGGAACGTCGGGGCAGCTCCTTGGAGGTGGAGGACGGGGTGGCTGAACCGGCGAGACAATGAGATCAACGACGGATCCTCATCCGGTATGGTGGATGAGGGACGTCGAGGTGTTGCTGTGGACGATGTTGTCGGGGAAGAGGCTCCGGCGGGGTGGCGGACGGAGCAGGGTGTGGGGTTTCGTCGTGGGTTTTTGCGGCCTTGGTGTACAAACGGGTGGGCATATGGGATGGTAGTGGGGAACCATGGCTTAGAGACGCGCTTGTCCGAAATGTGGGGTAAGTTATGAAAGTACCCCCACCGATTTGAAGCGGTTCTTTCGGTTCAGGGGTACCACGGGCATTTCGCATGTCGGGATTTCACAGGAGGTGGGAGTTTTCGCGCGCGTTGTAATTTCGGAATAGCAAGGCGCGGGTTGAGATGGAGGGAGTTGTCGAAGCACAACGAGACAAAGATATATCTTAAATATTTCGGGCTAACAAGGCGTGGTTGAAATTTCCAAACAAGCCTAACATGTACTGTACCAAATCCATGCGCCCTACAAATGTCATTCAAAACTTTGAATTCATGTTATGTTCAATTAAAATATTTCGCTACGTGTATAATGCATGAAACCTAATACTCAAATGAACGTTTTAGTGCATTCCAAACGTATATACTACCGCTTCAATATGAACTAAATTTGAATTCGTTTCTCTATTTGAATAAGATCTACAGTAATGATTGTTGTGAAGTCAAAGCATTTGAATTCGCTTCTCTGTTTTAATAAGATCTACAATCATCATTATTGTCAAGTTAAACCATCGTTTGTGTATTATCTTCACAGCACACCACATGATTAGTCTCGAGTTACATATGAACTATGTGTACTATATAAACTCGAACTAGATTTTTTGAATCCACTTTATTTTGATTTCAAATCACATTACATTTCTAGTTCTAGCTAGATCTTCATAATCTCAACCATGTCTCATATGTATAATGTGTTTATCACATTATGTATGGCGCCCCGCCCCCTACGCCTACAATTATTTAGATGTGAGTTGCAAACACCACACACTACCACAAATTCAAATAAAATGTGAGAATGTTCGATATATAGTATTGTTTAGATTGTTCGATATTTAGTTGTAAGCTGAAAACGCCACACATTATCACAAATTCAAATAAAATGTGAGATTGTTTGATTTATAGTATGGTTTAGATTGTTCGGCATTTAGCTGTGAGTTGCAAACGCCATGCATTATCACATTATGGTATAACATGTGCACAACACGTGTATCACCGCTATATTCATGCATGCAATGTTTAAAACACAATGATCTCCTATTCAAATATATGAATCCGCTTTCATATCAAATTATGATCTTTGTTAGTCTCTTACACCCACACAATCCTCTAACCTTTGTAGCTACCACTAACTTTCTCTCGTGCATGCACACGCCCTCCTCGCCCTCCCCCTCCCTCGGCATTCTATCCACCGGGCACATTCATTTTTTCCTTTAGGTCGTTCTCCCAGAGTCTCCACAACTCCTTTCCGACACACACCGATCGATAAACCTCTCCAACGAGGCCTGCCTACAACATACAAACACACCTTCAATCTCCCCCTTTATGTGTCCTTGCCTCGTGTCTCTCATACGGTCAGACACACGTGTAAACTCCCGCCCCTCTTTTCATCGCTCTCACAACCGCACACTCCTCCCCCTATCTAGCTAGTAGTTGGGCCTCTCACACCACCTCTTAGCTCCATTCTCTCTGTCTATCCGTCTCGCTGGGCCTTATTTGCCTCTAACAAATGGACGTACACCGACTGATCTCTCGCTATACATATATCTAGCTAGGTCCTTATAACTCGTTCTTACCCACACGTCAATCGATCTACCTCATTAGTTGTGTCTCTCCCTTCCTCCGACAAACAACAATTGATCTACCGATCTAGTTGGGTTTTCTTACCAAACACATGGTTCCCCTTCATCATCCATGGATGCGTCCCGACAGATCTATCACGCACAGGCACACACAGAAACACATCCCCACTCTTATTGATAACATTGCAGTTCCACTGTCAGTTTGTCTAGTAGGCCTCTCCCACCATCTTCGAGAAGCAAATCCATCACCCATCCAGCACTCTACCCCTCTCCCTCCCTCTCCCTCCCTCCCTCTCTCTCCTCTCTCGCACCCACAATTTCGATGGCTCTCTTCATCGTCTCGCACCCACCCACTTGATCCTCTCTTCGACTCTATCGATAGCTATGACCCCTCCCTCTCTTCTCGTGGATTGACCAACCCTCTATATATGATATGGATAGGCCTCCATTTCACACACATTGCATGCAAAATTTTGTTTGAGATGTCATCGACACATATTCCCACAAATAATTCACGAAATCAACCCCCCACCCCACCACCACCCCAAAACAGAAAACACTCACGAACGCGGTTTGTATCTCTCACACACACCCACGTAGGTGGGGGACGTGCACGAAGAGAGGAGGTGCATGCACGGCGCATATACTCCCGTCTCTTTCCCAACCACACCCGCGCGGGTACACGGTGGAGCTCATTTCTGTACGAAAAAGGCAGCCCACGTGGTAATTTGGCATGTGTACTAGTTGTCCACTTGGTGGAGGGAGGATCGTCTACCACGGGTGAACAAACAAATTGCGACTTGACGTGTTATGTTAAAAAAAGAGGCAAACCATGTGGGGCCAACCTTAGAGGCAAGGCTCTATACACTGGAGTACTTTTGATGTGTCCCGTCAACTCGCAGGACGAGGAGAAGCTTGCTTAGTACGCCGTCTCCCCCGCCCACGGGCGTGGTGGCTCGCAGGATGAGGTGAAGCTTGCTTACTACGCCTTACGCCCGCTCCCTCGCCCATGCGCGCGGTGGCTCGCAGGACGAGGAGAAAAATTTACTACTCCCTTTGTTTACTCCTCGTCCCTACTACCTTGGTTATAGAGATTATATCATATTGTTTGGAATATATATGTCCTTTAGTAGATTTCAATATGAACTACTAGTACATACTCCAAACACTGATGTATATAGACGTATTTTAGAGTGTAGATTCACTCATTTTTCTTCGTATGTAGCACTCTCCCTCGCCCCTCGACCCTCGGCCACGTGGTGGACGTGCAGCAATTCATTCGGCTCATATAGCCAGAACGATATATACTCCACTACCATTATTGCTCGACTTCCCGAAGAGGCGAAGAGCCAATCGCAAGGTTAATATTTTGGAGATGCCAAGCGCAAGGTTATAGGAGAACGAGAAGTAGGTGTCGCGTCATTTATAAATAAAGATTTTTTTTCTTCAGTGGCATGCACGCAATATGATAGGTTCATATGGAGAGAAAAGGAAACCGCTCCACTATATACATAGTCAGGACTGGCCAGCCTACACGGTTGCTTGCCAGGGTTGCTCTCTTCACACTCTCTCGCACAAAACGACTGTGGCCACATCTCTAAAATCCCGGCGGATCACGTCCGCTTGGGGAAGGGGTGGATGCTTAGTGTAGATGCGGTGGCCATCGCCGACGGCGAAAACCCACTGTCGGCACGTCCCGATCAGGGGTCCCCGCCGTTATCTCTGACAAATGTGGTGAGGTTGCCTTCGTCCCTTGCTCACTGTCGTGACGTGGGCAGTTGCCGCCTCCCGCTGCCCTCCTCAAGGTTGAGCTACGTCCCTCAGGTACAACTCCCTTTACAGCCGGCTTGCACCACAACTCCAGCCGCCCACATCACTCCCTGTGGATATTTCTCTACTTCTTTGGCCCGCACATAACTCTACTGGCTTCTACGTACTGTATTTGTGATGAGTTTATGTCTCATCAACTAGTCCCAGTAATCTTATTCTAATCATGCTTGTTCAATTTCTTTCCCACAGGGATGCTCATCTCGATTTTGGTGAAACTGCACAAAATGATCCGACGGTCAAAAGGTTGCAAACTTCATTTATTAGGAAGCTCGAACGTTGCCAGCAAATTGAAGCCTGGTTAGGGTTCACGGTTCAAGGGCTAGGGACTGCATGGATCGTTTTTTTTTTCTTTAGCTGCCTCTGTTCCAAAATAAGTGTCAACTTTAGTAGTAGTACAACTTTGTACTAAAGTTTGCACAAAGTTGAGAAACTTATTTTCGAACGGAGGGAGTACGTATTTTCTATGATCTGTCAATCATTGAGATGCAATAGCATGCATGTTAGTCTCCTTTGTATTTGATGAAATGTTGCAACGGGCAACCTTGGACGCAAGATACGTGTAACAGAAGCTGGAAGCTTCATAGCATTGTACAAATTTATCCCGCTGATAAATTATAGTACGTACTATACTAGTACTTCCTCCGTTCCTAAATATAAGTCTCTGTAGTGATTTCACCATGAACCACATGCGGATTTATATAGATGAATTCTAAGTGTAGATTCATTCATTTTGTTCCGTATGTAGTGGAATCTCTACAAAGACTTATATCTACTAGTAATAGCTAGCCCCCACTACTAGGAATTCTCTATCCTCTCCTTGAGCCACATCATCAAAATTGATGTAGCCATTAGATGAAGTAAATCAGTCCATAATAGCCGTCTGATCTTGACGTTGAGAGGCTCTGGACTAAGCCACATGCAAGCATACAGAAATACCGCGCCACAAGCATGTGAGTGGGTTTTAAATCACATCAACATGTCTGCATGCAAGCATGCATTAGTAGCATGCATGTAAGTGAGCTTTTAAGTCCCATTAACATGTCAAAAACAAAAATATAATCCCATTATGTAGTAGGAGTTGGCGGATATTTTTTCCTTACGTGGGATGATCTAAATGATGATGGGAGTTTATTTAGTTTGGCTACCACATTTGTCATGCGGTTATAGAGTTTTTTTTGTTATATGAAATCGATAATTTTGCGCAGAGAGATATACTGTTGTTCCACGCCAACGCGCGGGGACTCATCTAGTAATATTTAGGAACGGAGAGAGTACTATGTAAAGAGTTAGGTGTCGCACGGTGATAGTGTGAGGTGGGCCATGTAATCACTAAGCATGCATGTTTTCACTGCTCTTGCACGCCTCCGCTGTAAGAATGGAGAAAATTGTAATCTAGTAGTAGTATACCTCCATTCGCCGAAAGCGTGGGACATCCAGCAGTCCTACCACCTCAGTAATAAAGACCAATGAGCCGTCAAATCACATAGACCCAGCAGTAAGTTGGACGGACGAAGCAACCATCACTCTTGCGCCAGAGAGAGGTCGCGTCCGCTCTACCGGTGCATGAATGCGGCACCGATTCTTTGGAGCGGTGCTGACCGTTTCGGGCGGGAAGCGCGCGCGGGCGATGGAGGGGCTTTGGGTGGGCCAAGCTGGTCAGGAGCGGGTGTGGCAGCTGTCCGCATGTCCCTACCGGGCACACCCGGAAACGAGAGGATGCACCGACTCTTGCGGCTAAAATCGTACACTACACAACATCTCTCTGTAGGAGTAGGTCGATCTGTCGCTCTCTCTAACACACACATGGTGTTAAACACACACACACACACACACACACACACACACACACACACACACATGCACGCACCTTGGTCCCGTTGCACCTTCTAACGTGACTTATTACACCTAGACAGAGGGAGTAGTAAGTATACGAGATACTGTGGCACACTGACTTAAGTCGTATACAAGTGCCCAAAATTTGTGTGCATGTTATAATAAGGATTCACTTAAAATAGTACGTGAGCGAACAGAGGGATCAATTGGACAGTGTTCCCGAGCAGTAGCGAGATGTGTGAGGTAAGATACACCGCTGGCGCTTTTAATTTTTATTATTAATTTGTTTGTTTCACCCTCTGACTGGTGGGACCCAACGTACTACGTGGAGAGAGGTAAGGTGACTAAGGCTGCATTATTTCTGCACCACTGTGGATAGTCTTACCACTAAAGCCACATGACACGATTATGATTGAAATCCCAATGACTCCCACACACATAAAAAAACACGGCATGCTTGTCACACGAATGCAGGAATGTATAAAAGGTTATTTCCCTCTCGTTGAACATAATGGGAGGGTTGTGTAGCTGGTTAGCCTATTCGCTCATCAAACTAGAGGTCTCGGGTTCGATAACTACACTTGAGCATAATTTGTGCCAGGAGGATTCTTTGACTGGTCAAAATGTTTTCTTGGGTTTGCATGCTTCACACTCTCTCTCCAATATATATATACACGCTGGAGCCTCAGCGCTTGTAGTTGCTCTCTTCACACTCTCTCGCCCTCTCTCGCTGGAGACTCAGCGCTTGTAGTTTCTCTCTTCACACTCTCTCGCCCTCTCCAGATCTAAACAAGACTTCGTTGGCCTCTCTCTCCCCTCACTGCTGCTCAAAGAGCCGGCAGGATCCGTCCGCCGGGAAGGGAAGGAGGCTTAATGATGTCGCCATCGGCGAGGGACTACCGGCGTAGCTGTTCACTTTCCACCTAGCGGTGGCGCGGGAGGGCCTCCGACCCCTTCTTCTTCGCCGTCGTCCCGTCGCCCACCGAACCACGCCCCAAGAACCTTAAGGTATAATTTACTTACTCCACATGCATTGCTCTAGCTGCATGTATACCATGAATCTAGGACGTGGTTCAAAGAGGAAAGGAGTGGGGGAAAGTAGTGGGAAAAGTTGTATATAGCATGAATCTAGGACGTGGTTCAAAGAGGAAATGAAGGGGGAAAGTTGTATAGCATTAATCTAGGACGTGGTTCAAAGAGGAAAGGAATGGGGGAAAGTAGTGGGGAAAGTTGTATCACATAAATCTAGGACGTGGTTCAAAGAGGAAAGGAAGGGGCGAAAGTACTAGTTCAAAAAGGAAAGGAAGGGACAAGGTTGTAGAGTTTGAGAAGGACTAGATTTGCTGCGCTCACATAGGGAAAGGCGTCTAAAGATAACAAAACTGGGACCAACACAAATATGCTCCTTTGTTGTTTGTTCTTTGTTGCAACAGACTGTGCATGACCACAGTACATCAGTAGATGCACATGGTGCTGGTGCGTCCACTGTCCCGTGCAACTCATTAGTTGTTGTTAATCTAAGGCCCTGGTTGGTTAAAAACTCCCTAGTCCCTACCTGCTGGGTTCCAAGGACTAAACATGGACTAGAGGTTATTAAATGACATGCTAAAAGACCATGTTACCCCTAGTAATGGACTAATAGAGACAAGGTGCGATGCGTGGCAGGGGCAACTGTTGGAAAAGTCCCAAAAAGACTCCCTCGGGGTCTTCTTTCTCTAGTCCCAAATGCCCACTTTTAGTCCCTAAAGTCCCTCCTCTTTGGTTTAGATGGGACTGACATGGAGGTTTTTTAGTCCCTACACCAAAATGTCCCTGTAAACAAACACCCTCTAATAATGCCGCTGGAAAATTGATGCAATGCCACAGTTAAAAGCAAATTACGTGTTTAGAATTTTATTGTTAATATAATCTCTATGTTAATATTAATCAATGCCACCGTTTGAGAAATACTACTGTCTTGCTTTCTTTCCCATTTAGATAAGGTAGATGCTTCTTTTTGTTGGTTTCTGTGTCATCCACCGTTATTGACAACTAATTGTTTCCTTTGCACCTCTGTGTAAACAGGGTTATCTGCTTCACCTCGTTGCCATCGTGACCTTTTGTTGCACTGCACAAAACATTTTTGTTTTAAGAGTGTTTTGTGCAGTTCAACCAAAATGTCACACCGACAACATTGCTTGATTGCTTGATCTTAGTGGAACTGCACAATAGGAGATCTTACTTCCTATCTGTTAAGGCGAATTTGGTTCAGATCTTCTTCTTGTGAGTTGTTTGAATTCCGCATCATGAGAGGTCAGTACTAGCCTTCTTTCACATGATTCTGCAGTGTGCATTCATATGTTGTGCTACTTGTACGATAATGTCGCTTGATTTTAGTGAACTGCACAAATGGAGACAAGACTTCCAATCTGTATGTGCACCATAATATCCCATTGAGGTAAGATAAGGATATTTCATAACTGCTGGCCTGTATTTTGCCACTTTCATCAGAAAATTAAGTTTAGTACTATAGTTGTGCTCCCTAATTGACATGCCAATTCTTACATTGAAGGCGAAGCTTGTTTGTTATTGAACCAAGTGATGAAGGGGAAGAACATGGGGAAGAAAAACAAAAATCAACTCCGGGTGCTGTAATGAAGCACTGGAACTGTGATGACACAAGTAATGATATAGTTTTGCATCTTAATTTATAGCTATGGCTAGAACGAGCAATTATTTTGCTACTGATTTCATGCCACTCTTAATGTAATATGTAATTATCTCTACTTGTGCAAACAGGGATCTTCTTTGAAGATACATAGTGGAACTGCATAAGAAGATGTTGGAAACATTAAACTAATCGAGGAGTATATAGTAAGCATGGCCACCACCGTAGATAGCAACAGATCGTTCCGGAGAATTGCTTCATCTGTATGCTCTACACAATAAGCCTCCTGACAAAGGTTGGTACTCGCCCACTGATTTCATCCACATGATTGAGCTTTGTCATCTCTAATGGAGTTATGCTACTGTTTAGATACTGTCATGAAAAAGTGGTATTGTCCTTGAGAAGTGCTTCATCTGTACTATTTTAAATATTTCCTTTCCTTTTTTCGAGCAAATAGTGATGCTAGCATTTAGTAGTCCTCTTGTCTTTGCACAACAGGATCATCTTCCTCTGAAGAAGAATATGGAGTATGTGAAGTGACTAGTTCCGATTATGCCAGGATGAAGAAGCCCTGTCTATCTTATCATCAGAAGGAGAAGTCGAAGGATGGTTACATTACTCCCCACAAGACCAAACTAACTTCAGCTCAGAAGGACTGACAAAATCTCCATTTTTTTGCTGTGACAAATGTCTGAACTGATGGCAAACCCTGCCCATTCCACAATCGTAGGCATTTGATATTTTGGAATGGGACAACCTTGTCAAATTTTGCTCATTGATTTTAGCAAGACATGCGTTTGATATTTTCGAATGGGACGCCCTTTGCTGTCAGCAGCTTCGATCAATTTTTTCTTTATTCTTTAGTTGTGAAGTAAATATTGCCTCTGACATGTGAGTCGTTGAGATGCATAATCATCGATTGTTTTGAATGTTCTCTATGAATTGCCAGGCCTGTGTGTTTGATTGCAATGTACAGAAACGCTAAAAACTGCTCAAACTCTTTGTACTCCTTCTGTTCCTTTTTACTTCGCACATTGTGAAAGTGCATACTTTTTTGTATAAGATTGGTCAAAGTAGAGATACTTTGACTGCAGACAAAACTTGTATGCAGACTAGAAAGGACCGGAGGGAGTACATGTGAAACTGCTGCAAACGAGGTGATCACCCTGGGAATAATGCTAGTATGTATTGTTTTGCATGTTCATCCAATGCTAGTGATACAGGAATTCGAACTAATCGAAATAAATTCATTCATACACGGTCGGATTTCATATAAACATGCCAGATTTCATTACATTTCATACATTCTTCAACTAAAAAGGGGTGCGCTGGAGGTATAATTAATTAACTGAAGCTACCCACCTGTGTCCCCCTGAGCCGAACAGAAGCTTCAATGACTTAACTGCAGGTGTAGTTGCGTACTGACATGTGGCCTGTTGGGCCCACATGTCAGTCAGCCAACAGCACCAGCAGTTAAGTAGAAGCAGCATTATTCTCTAGCAGAACTCCCCGACTCCACGTCGCCGCCAAGAAGCAAACCGGCCGTCAATGGTCAACCCGCCTAGCTTGGCTTCAACAGGAGGGTAGCAGCGGTGGCCTTACTTGGACCCGAGCAGTGGCGACCTACCGTGTTATACTCTTCCTTGTTTTCTGTGTGGCGCGGCCTCGTTGGCAGTGGGGCAGGGCCTCGGCGGAGCCGGCGATGTCCTCTGTCTCGTTGCCAGCGGGCGGCGCCTCAGCGGAGCAGGGCCTCATCGATGCCAGCGGAGCGGGGACTTGTCGGAGCTGGCATTGTCCTCTGCCTCGTCCTCGGTCTCGCCAAACAGTGCCTCGCCCGCTTCATCGCCCTCTTCACTAGCCTCTTTGTAGGCGGCCGCAGCCTCCGCCACCCGCATGCGGTACTGCCAGCGCTCGAGGCGGCCCTTGTGGGCGGACCGATACGAGTCGAGCAGCGCCTCCTGCTCCGCCCGCTCCGCGGCGATCTGCTCCAACGCTTGTAGATGCGCCTGGAGGAGATGGTGGTTGTAGGCGGCGTCGGCCTGCGCCTCCCGGAACTGCTCCTGACGCATCTGCTTCACCCTGTCCATATATTGGGCACTGGCCTCGCCAATGTTCATGGTGCAATGCATCGGCGAGGATGGCGCGAAGGAGGGGGTTGGCGTCGGATCGTCGACTACCATGTTCTCCATTGGGACGTCGTCATCCTCCGGCTACCTGCCGGCCAGCCGGTCGGCAGCAATGGCTGCCGTCTCCTTGTGGTTCATCGTCCGCCCGTCCAGAAGAGAGCTGGAGCGTGAGGAAGCCATAGTGGGTAGTAGTGGTGTGGACAGGAGAAAGGGAACGGATGCGGATGACTGCGGCTATGGCCAGCGCAGCAGTTTATATAGCAATGGTGGGCGGGCGGAGGGACGGACGTGTGGCGCCGGAGTAGCCTCCTCGGCAACCATGTATCATTAATGTGGGCGGCAGATGGACGGACGGATGACACTTGTGTCGTTTCAAGGCGGAGCAATCGCCTGCACCGGGAAGCGGGGCGGGCGGCGCTGACTGTTTCGGGCGGAAAGCGCGCACGGGTGAGGAGATGAATTTACTTGGAGAGGATGACAATGGGGACCCACCAAGTCCATAGCCTCACGTACGCAAGTGCCTCCTTATTATATATATATGTATAAAACTATACTCCCTCCGTCTAGGTGAATAAGTCGTATTAGAAGGTGCATCACGACCTAGGTGCAAGCAGATTGGTGGAAAAGAAGAATATTTCTCTCTTCTAAACACAACATTTAATCAAAGCAGTTAAGAGGATGCCTTATTATCTACCCATGCAGGACATCGTAATTCATAACCGCATGGACGTGCTGCATGCATTGGTCCTTGCCCGAGCAAAAAAAAAGGGAGGAAAGGGGTTTCCACGGGAGACAACGAGGCAAAGGTGGAAGCGCTCACTGGAGTAATTTATTTTGCTTCCCCCTGGTTTCCTGACATCACGGTCCCGCACCATTGTCAACCTATGTAGTAGTCAATAAACGAGAGAATTGCACAAGAAGCGGCCGACAGCTGGGACCAAGCAGCTCGAGCAGTATTTGAGTTTTTGAGGTGTGAGCACTATAGAGTTTTTCGATGTTTAACCCAGATATTAATTTTTCTCCCTAAACTACAACGAAAACATCGCTGCAGGTATTAACTGGGCGGGTTGTAGCCCGTCTAGCCCAGGCCAGATATCCAGCCCAGATATTAATTTTTTTCAAGCTGAAAATGGCTAGCCCAGCTATACTTTTTTTAGGAATACCCAGGCAAGGTCAAGTTGTTATTCTCTGCCCCACTGGGCCGCAAATATTTCCTTGGAGGGATGCATTAGGCTTAATAAGAAAATGGGCTTTAATAAATAATAAATGGGATGTAATTATAAAAACTGGGCAGCAACTATAAAAAAATGCACCAAACACGTGATTACTTTATAAAATATTATTTTTGGATATTGAAAATTTTAATTTCATTAATTGTTGCGAGCATAATGTTTCGTTGGATTTTTACGTAATATAAATTTATATTGAAATTGTATTTAATCTTACTAGAAATTTCGGGATAAAAATATTTCGGATCCCATCAAAATGTGGGAAATTTTATTGAATTCTGTTTTGAATGGTTGGTTGAAATGGGCTGTTCTTTTAACAAACTGTAAATGGGCTGTAGTAAATTCCATTAGAATTCAAAAATGGGCTACACATTCTTACAAATCTCAAATGGGCTATAAGTTCTCTGCCACACACTTCTGGCCTTACTAAGTTGACGCGTCCCTAAAAACAGAGTTGACGTGTATGCAAGGCTTTGTCAACTTATAGTCAACACACGGTTCTAGCAGCAGTGGCCGTTGGATGTCTATCCAACGGATGCCGTCTTTCTTCTTCAATCTCGGATATTCTAGCTTCACCCGCCTAAAAAATGATTCCTCCCCCTGATATCTGGGGCGCACCGTTTTGGAAGCTGACCTGTGGGCCTACTAAGTTGACATACCAAGGGCTTTGTCAACTTAGTCAAAATAAACGATTCTAGCTGCAGTGACCGTACGATGTGCATCCAACAGCCATAGTGCTTCTTCAACCTCTGGTCTTCTTGCTCCAGCCGCCCAAAGCAGCGCCGGTCGTGCTGCATGCTCCAGCCTCCCATGGCCGGCTGTGCTACCGCAGAGGCCTCACCGCCCCCTACTATTCCCACCGCTGGCCAGGCCCTGCAGCGACGGCAGCCTCACACCGTAGCTGAACTAGGTAACCCTCGTAGTCCTCTCCACGCGGGCTCCCACTTCCGCATCATCCCCTTCCTAGGCCTCACCGTCGTCCACCACCGTGGTGCTCTCCGCGCGGCGTGGTCAACGTGGTCAAGGAACAACTTCCATTGGAAGAGTACTGTACGTGGAGTGGCTGACAGCTGGGTCCACGGCCAGAGCCCAGTTTTTTTGTGATTTGCCAAGTAAGTCTCTTTGTTAGGCCTGTTGGGCTGCAAATCATTCAAGACGAGGAGAGCTTTCATTCGGCTGGCCGATAAAATGGCCCATCAGTAATGAGAAATGGGTTGTACATTTTTAAAACACATCAAACCGGCAATTAGTTTCAAATATATTTTTTTTCATTTCAAGATTTTAAATTATATTAATTTTTATGCGTGGAGAATTTGTTGGATTTTATATTGATATACATTTATTTTTAAAATCAGTTTGAATGTGAGTCGAAATTTCGGGATTAAAAACAGTTTGGACCGCACCGAAATATGCAAAATTTCGTATATTTTTTTAAACGTTGCCACAATATGGGCCGTAATGCTAACAAAAAGAATATGGGCTCCAAAAAAACCTTAAGAATTAGCAAATGGGTTGTAAATTATTAGAAATAATGGTAGATGGGTTGTATGCTGTTTTCCATAGATTTGAGGCTTTCCTAAAAACAAGGTTGACGCACAAGCACTGGCTGTTGGATGTCCATCCAACGGTCGTCGTGCTTCTTCAATCTCTGCTCTTCCCGCTCCAGCCGCTCAAACAAGCGCCGGCGGGACTGCCTGCTCCCTCCTCCTCGCGGCCGGCTGTGCTGCCGCGTAGGCCTCACCGCCCGACCGTACTCCCATCGCTGGTCTAGCCATCCCTCTACTCACCCACACCTGCTGTTATTCTCCGGCGATGGCAGACGAACTAGTAAACCCTCGTATAGTCGTACTCCCCTCCGTGTGGGAAACAACTGCCAAGTCTTCCCTGCCTCCGTGTTGTCCCCTTCCTAGGCCTCGCCATCGTCCACTGCCCTGGTGCTCTCGGCGCGGCATGGTCAACGTGGTCAAGGAACGACTTCCATCGGACATGGACTGTACGTGGAGAGGCTAACAGCTGGGTCCACGGCCGTAGCAAGGAAGTGCCTCCTTATTACGCGGAAAATAATGATTCCTCCACCTGACAGCTTGGACCCACCGGACGGGCCACTGTATTTCACGAAAAAACATTTCCCCCAGACTGCTTGGACTGACCAGCTACATCTTCGCACGCAAGGAAGTGCGTCCGGGCAAAAAAATGATTCACCCCCTGACTACTGGGACCCACCAGCTACATCTTCGCAGGCAAGGAAGTGCCTGACAGTCGGGACCCACCTGGTCGAAGCGTATGTAGCATTGTCATTCTGGTCGCGAACGTGTACGTACATACTGGTCGATGTAGAGGCGCGCACGTGTCGTAGTAGAGGCGCGCGCGTAGCATGTACACGTACGTACAGCGGCCAGGGTGCAAGAAAGAAAATACGGCCACGTATGTGTACATACGGGCGGGGTCTCGAACGCCTACTCGTGCATACGTACGACCAGGGCTCGTGTACATGGCTCGATCAGAACGGAGAAAAAGCGTCATCGTCGTGTTCATGGGGAGGCAACGGAATGCGTCATGTTCATGGGAAGGCAACGGAACGCGTGGGAGCCAACCGACTGGGTAGGAACGGAATGCGTGGTTGTGTTCATCGGGAGGGCTTGGATGGAACAGGCGATGGAAACGAGGCCTGGCATACCGCAAAACGGAGGAAATGGACTTGTGTTCAACCGGCCTCGTTCGAAACGGGATCCTGTTCATCGGGAGGGGTCTGACGTATCGCAAAACGGAGGAAACGGACCTCCTACGGTCGAAACGGGGGTCCTATTGATCGGAAGGGGTGTGGCGTACCGCAAAACGGACGAAACAGACTTGTGTTGGAGCGCTACGGTCGAAACGGGGGTCCTGTTCATCGGGAGGGGCCGGGTGTGGCGTACCGCAAAATGGGACTCCACGGGATACTTTTCATCTCCACCGTTGACCCCCTCTATCTTCCACGAGCTACTGTTCATCCACCGTCGACCTCCTCCAGCCTCCACCTACTACTGTTCATCCATGGGCTCCTGTTCATCCAGCCTCCACCACGCGCTACTCCACCAGCTACTGTTCAACAAGCCCTCTCCATGGGCTCCTGTTCAACCACCCCTCCACGGGCTACAGTTCATCCTGCCCTCCACCATCTACTATTCATCCTGCCCTCCACGGGGTGGTCCTGTTCATCCAGCCCTCCACGGGGTGGTCCTGTTCATCCAGCCCTCCACGGGGTCCTGTTCATCCAGCCCCAACCGGCTCGATCGATCGGGGTCCTGTTTGTCCAGAGGCAACACCACGGGGTCCTGTTCATCCACCCCCACCGGGAACTATTCATCCAACCCCCCCCCCCAACGCTCACAGTTCATCCAGAGGCAGCATCGACCGGCTTCAGTTAGTAGCAGTAGCGAAGGAATCGCTCGATCGGCTTCAGTTAATAGCCATTGATCAATCGCTCGGGTTCAGTAACGCGTAGCCTGCAGTGCAATCGCTCGGGTTCAGTTAGAGCCCAACGCCTCGCTCGGGTTCAGTTAGAGCCAACACCTCGCACACACGTGCGTACATGTACGAGAGAAACGCGCATCGCTCGGCCCCCGACCTTGCACCATAACCGGGAACTCCCTGAAATTTTCCTCGCCCTCGCTTCTACCACGGTTTTTCCGTCATGGACGGCCCAAAGAATGTCATGCAACTGCGTCTCCAGCCCGCCCAGGACGAAAAGCCCATTTTTTGTCATGATTTTTTGTCATAGAAGTAGGAGCCCACCACATCTATGATGATACCGGGTTTTGTCACAATTATCATCATAGAAGTGTCATATGTATGACAGAAAAAAATTTCGTTTGGCCCAAAATGTCACGGATGTGTCTTTTTTTGTAGTGTAGCTAATCCTTTTGCAGGAGATGGAACACTGCATCCCGATTTACACCTAATCTATGTGGATGAAGTTTGTGGATTATTTAAGCTTGCAGGTATGCCCGAGGATGTTATCAAGAAGAAGGTCTCCCCTTTATCTTTGAAGGGAGATGCATTGACATGGTATAGGCTATGTGATGATATGGGATCATGGGACTACAAGCGATTGAAATTAGAATTTCATCAGAAGTTTTATCCTATGCATCTTGTTCATCGTGATCGTAATTATATATACAAATTTTGGCCTCGCGAAGGAGAAAGCATCGCTCAAGCTTGGGGGAGGCTTAAGTCAATGTTATAATCAGGCCCCAATCGTGAGCTCTCAAGAGAAATGATTATTCAAAAAATTTATGCTCGGCTTTCTCTCAGTAATCGCTCCATGCTCGATACTTCTTGTACTTGATCTTTTATGATGAAGACTATTGAATTCAAATGGGATTTATTAGAAAGAATTAAACGCAACTCTGAAGATTGGGACCTCGATGAAGGTAAGGAGTCAGGTATAACACCTAAGTTTGATTGTGTTAAATCTTTTATGGATACCGATGCTTTATGTGAATTTAGCACTAAATATGGACTTGACTCTGATATAGTAGCTTCTTTTTGAGAATCCTTTGCTACTCATGTTGATCTCCCTAAGGAGAAGTGGTTTAAATGCAATCCTCTCATTGAAGTAAGAGCAGTTGCACCGATTAAAGTTGAAGAAAAGACTATCACTTATGATGATCCTGTTGTTCCTGCTGCTTATACTGAGAAACCACCTTTCCCTGTTAGAATAAAGAATCATGCTAAAGCTTCAACTATGGCTAACAAAAGTAATATTAAGACACCTAAACCCCCTGAGAAAATCAAGGTTGAACCTATTATTGCTATGGTTAAAGATCTCTCGGCCGATAATATTAATGGGCATGTTATTTACTTCTACAATGAAGCTGCTAGAATTGCTAGACTTGGTGCTAAAAATAAACATAGACCTGTTGTAGGCATGCCTGTTATTTCTATTAAAATAGGAGATCATTGCTATCATGGCTTATGTGTTATGGCTGCTAGTGCAAGTGCAATACCTCATTCCTTATACCAAGAAATTATGCATGATATTGCACCTGCTGAGATAGAAGATATCAATGTTACCATTATACTTGCCAATAGAGATACTATTTCACTGATTGGGATTGTTAGAGATGTCGAAGTCTTGTGTGGGAAAGTTAAATACCCTTCTGATTTTCTTGTTCTCGGTTCCCCACAAGATGACTTTTGTCCCATTATATTTGGTAGACCCTTCTTGAATACTGTTAATGTTAAGATAGACTGCAATAAGGATGTTGTTTCTGTTGGTTTAGGGGATATGTCTCATGAGTTTAATTTTGCTAAATTTCGTAGACAACCCCATGATAAAGAATTGCCTAGTAAAGATGAAATTATTGGTCATGCTTCTATTACTGTGCCTCCTACTGATCCTTTAGAACAATATTTGCTAGACCATGAAAATGATATGTTCATGAATGAAAGAAGGGAAATGGATGAAGTATTCTTTAAACGGGGACCTATTCTAAAACACAACTTGCCTATTGAAATCCTAGGGGATCCTCCTCCACCCAAGGGTGATCCCGTGTTTGAGCTTAAACCATTGCCTGATACTCTTAAATATGCTTATCTTGATGAAAAGACGATATATCCTGTTATTATTAGTGCTAACCATTCAGAGCATGAAGAAGAGAGATTATTGAAAACTCTGTAGAAGCACCGTGCTGCTATTGGATATACTCTTGATGATCTTAAGGGCATTAGTCCCACTCTATGTCAACACAAAATAAATTTGGAGAAAGATGCGAACTAGTTATTGATCACCAACGATGGCTAAATCCTAAGATGAAAGAAGTGGTAAGAAAGGAAATATTAAAGCTCCTTGAGGCAGGTATAATTTATCCCGTTGCTGATAGTCAGGGGGTAAGTCCTGTCCATTGTGTCCCTAAGAAGGGAGGTATTACTGTCATTCCTAATGATAAAGATGAATTGATTCCGCAAAGAATTATTACAGGTTATAGGATGGTAATTGATTTCTGCAAATTAAATAAAGCTACTAAAAAAGATCATTACCCTTTGCCTTTTATGGGTCAAATGCCAGAAAGGTTATCCAAACATACACATTTTTGCTTTCTAGATGGTTATTCTGGTTTCTCTCAAATACATGTGTCAGCTGATGATCAAGAAAAGACTACGTTTACTTGCCCTTTCCGTACCTTTGCTTATAGATGTATGCCTTTTCGTTTATGTAATGCACCTGCTACCTTTCAAAGATTCATGATGGCTATATTCTCTGACATTTGTGAAGAGATTTGTGAAGTTTTCATGGATGATTTCTCCGTTTATGGATCCTCTTTTGATGATTGCTTGAGCAACCTTGATCGAGTTTTGGAGAGATGTGAAGAAACTAACCTTGTCTTAAATTGGGAGAAGTGCCACTTTATGGTTAATGAAGGTATTGTCTTGGGGCATAAAATTTCTGAAAGAGGTATTGAAGTTGACAAAGCTAAAGTTGATGCTATCGAAAAGATGCCATGTCCCAAGGACATCAAAGGTATACGAAGTTTCCTTGGTCATGCCGGTTTTTATAGGAGGTTCAGTAAGGACTTCTCAAAAATTTCCCGGCCTCTAACTAACCTACTACAAAAAGATATTCCTTCTGTCTTTGATGATGATTGTGTAGAAGCATTTGAAATACTTAAGAAAGGTTTGATTTCAGCACCTATTGTTCAGCCACCTGATTGGAATTTACCCTTTGACATTATGTGTGATGCTAGTGATTATGCTGTAGGGGCTATTCTAGGACAAAGAGTTGATTAAAAAATAAATGTTATTTAATATGCTAGTAAAACTCAAGACAATGCCCAGAGAAATTATGCTACTACTGAAAAAGAATTCTTAGCAGTTGTATTTGCTTGTGATAAGTTCAGACCTTATATTGTTGATTCTAAGGTAACTATTCACACTGATCATGCTGCTATTAAATATCTTATGGAAAAGAAAGATGCTAAACCTAGACTTATTAGATGGGTTCTCCTGCTACAAGAATTTGATTTGCATATTATTGATAGACAGGGAGCTGAGAACCCCGTTGCAGACAACTTGTCTAGGTTAGAGAATGTTCTTGATGACCCACTACCTATTGATGATAGCTTTCCTTTTGAACAATTAAATGTCATAAATGCTTCTCGTACTGCTCCATGGTATGCTGATTATGCTAATTACATAGTTTCTAAATTTATACCACCTAGTTTCACATACCAGCAAAAGAAAAAGTTCTTCTATGATTTTAGGCAATACTTCTGGGATGACCCACATTATTATAAAGAAGGAGTAGATGGTGTTATTAGATGTTGTGTACCTGAGCATGAACAGGAACATATCTTATGCAAGTGTCACTCCGAAGCTTATGGAGGACACCATGCTGGAGATAGAACTGCACATAAGGTATTGCAATCTGGTTTTTATTGGCCTACTCTCTTCAAGGATGCCCTTAAGTTTGTCTTATCTCGTGATGAATGTCAAAGAATTGGTAATATTAGTAGATGTCAAGAAATACCTATGAATTATTCACTTGTTATGGAACCATTTGATGTTTGGGGCTTCGACTATATGGGACCTTTTCCTTCCTCTAACGGGTATACACATATTTTAGTTGTTGTTGATTACGTTACTAAGTGGGTAGAAGTTATTCAAACTAGTAGTGATGATCATAACACCTCCACTAAGATGCTTAAATAAGTTATTTTTCTGAGGTTTGGAGTCCCTAGATATTTAATGACTGATGGTGGTTCACATTTTATTCATGGTGCCTTTCGTAAAATGCTTGCTAAGTATGATGTTAATCATAGAATTGCATCTCCATATCATCCACAGTCTAGTGGTCAAGTAGAATCGAATAACCGAGAGCTCAAATTAATTTTACAAAAGACTGTTAATAGATCTAGAAAGAATTGGTCCAAGAAACTTGACGATGCATTATGGGCTTATAGAACTACATATAAAAATCCTATGGGTATGTCTCCGTATAAAATGGTTTATGGTAAAGCATGTCACTTACCTCTTGAAATTAGAACATAAGGCATATTGGGCCATTAAAGAGCTCAACTATGACTTCAAACTTGCTGGTGAGAAGAGGTTATTTGACATTAGCTCACTTGATGAATGGAGAACCCAGACTTACGAAAATGTCAAGTTGTTTAAAGAAAAAGTAAAGAGATGGTAGGATAAAAGGATACAGAAATGTGAGTTTAACATAGGTGATTATGTATTGTTATACAACTCTTGTTTAAGATTTTTTGCAGGCAAACTTCTCTCTAAATGGGAAGGTCCTTACGTTATCGAGGAGGTTTGTCGTTCGAGTGCCATAAAAATCAACAACTTTGAAGGCACAAGTCCGAAGGTGGTGACCGGTCAAAGAATCAAACATTATATCTCAAGTAATCCCATAAATGTTGAAACTAATATTATTGAAACCGTAACCCCGGAGGAATACATAAGGGACACTTTCCAAATGTTTCAGACTCCGAAAAGGAAAAGGTATGTGGTACAGTAAGTAAACCGACTTCAAAACAGTTCTAATGGCAAATTTTCTCCGTTTTGGAATTTTTAAGAAAATAGGAAAATAAGAAGCAGACCGGAAAGGACACGGGGCTTCCACGAGGGTGGAGGGCGCGCCCTACCCCCTGGGCGCGCCACCTGCCTCATGGGCACCCCGTGTGCTCTTCGGACTCTGTTTTCTTGCACGATACTTCTTTTGGTCGGTAAAAAATCATTATATAATCTCTCGAAGGTTTTGACCATCGTATCACGCAAATATCTCTTGTCTTTGTTTCGAGCTGTTTTTCTGACAGATCTAGGTCGCCATGTCGTATTCAAGTGCTCCCAAGGAAAAGTTCTTCGAGAAGGTCATCAACCCCTACCTTGCGGAGGTGCTACAACACCCTCAAACCATTGAGATGTGTGAGGGGTTGTTGCACATCTGCGATGTTGAGGGACCAAGGAGGACCAGAAGCACGGAGACAAGGCTCGAGGCATTGGAGCAAGAAGTTTTCAAGTGTTAGGAGATGGTGGAGCGTGGACTCGACTCCAATCACATAATGATCATGGAGTTCACCAACAACCACAAGCTGGATGCCAAAGACATTGGGGAGGCCATCTTCAAGCTTCACGAGAAAATCGAGCGCCTCCAAGCCCAGATCTATGACCTGCAAAACAAAAACTATGAGTATGAATGTAGATTCAAGAGGATGAGTTTGGCTACAGATTTGAGGATCCCGGAGACTCGATCATCCTTCTTGGGGGAGTGCCCCGGTATCGTATCACCATCACTTTTATCTTTACCGTTTTTCTTAGTTCGATCATTTTGATAATATCTTGATCTAGTAGAATAGAGTTTTAGTATGATCTAGTTGTGAGTTTTGCTTTATGATCTTCTTATATAATTGAGTCTGTGAGCTATATATAATAAAGATTAGTGTAGAGTCAAGGGCTTGATTATTTTGCTATGATCTTGAGGGAATGAAATGAAAGAGAAGAAAAAAAATAAATAAAAAAATCATATGGATCTTATGGAGTGTAATGAGCTCACATATAAAGAGTATGATGAATAAAACTTGTTGAGAGTTGACAAACATAGTTTTGGTCATCGTTGCAATTAATAGGAAGTAATAAAGAAAGAGAGGTTCACATATAAATATACTATATTGGACATCTTTTATGATTGCGAGCACTCATTAAGGTATGACATGCTAAAGAGTTGATGTTGGACAAGGAATACAATGTAATGGGTTATGTTTTCTTACATCTGAGATAAATTACTTTGTCATGGATCATCCAACATGTTGAGCTTGCCTTTCCCTCTCATGCCAGCCAATTTCTTTGCACCAAGTAGAGATACTACTTGTGCTTCCAAATATCCCAAAACCCGTTTTTGCCATGAGAGTCCACCATATCTACCTATGGATTGAGTAAGATCCATCAAGTAAGTTGTCATCGGTGCAAGAAAAAAATTGCTCTCTAAGTATGTATGACTTATTAATGTGGAAAAAATTGCTCTATAAAAGCGACAGACTACATAATAAAGGTCCATATCACAAGTGGGAATATAAAGAGTGACATTCTTTTGCATTAAGATTTCGTGCATCTAACCATAAAAGCGCATGACAACCTCTGCTTCCCTCTGCGAAGGGCCTATCTTTTATTCTTGTCTTATACTTCATGCAAAGAGTCATGGTGACATTCACCTTTCCTTTTTACATTTTATCCTTTGGCAAGCACAATGTGTTGGAATGATCTAGATATATATAGCTAATTGGATGTGAGTTTTCATGAACTATTATTGTTGACATTACCCTTGAGGTAAAACGTTGGGAGGCAAAACAATAAGCCCCTATCTTTCTCTGTGTCCGATTAAAACTTCATAACCATAAATATTTCGTGAGTGTTAGAAATTGTGAAAGACTAAATGATAGTTCAGTATGTGGACTTGCTAAAAAGATCTTATATTGACTCTTTCCTATGTTATGATAAATTGCAATTGCCTCAATGACCGATATTAGAGTTTGTTGGTTCTCAATGAAGTTTATGATTCATGCTTGAAATTGTGATTGAATTGTTAATTTAGCATAAGAGATCATATGACAATATATATATATATATATATATATTGCTATTCTAAGAATGATCATGATGCCCTCATGTCCATATTTTATTTTTATCGACACCTCTATCTCCAAACATGTGGACATATTTTTCGATTTCGGCTTTCGCTTGAGGACAAGCGAGGTCTAAGCTTGGGGGAGTTGATACGTCCATTATGCATCACGCTTTTATATCTATATTTATTGCATTATGGGCTGATTACACATTATGTAACAATACTTATGCCTATTCTCCCTTATTTTACAAGGTTTACATGAAGAGGGAGAATGCTGACAGATGGGATTCTAGGGTGAAAAAGGAGTAAATATTAGAGACCTATTCTGCACAACTCCAAAAGTCCTGAAACTTCACGGAAGTTATTTTTAGAATATATAAAAAAAATTGAGCGAAGAAAGTTCCAGAGGGGGCCACACCCTGGCCACGAGGGTGGGGGCGTGCCCTACCCCCCTGGGCACGCCCCCTGCCTCATGGGCTCCCCGGTGGCCCTCCGATGCCCATCTTCTGCTCTATGAGGTCTTTCGTCTAAGAAAAATCATAAGCAAGCTCACGGGACGCAACTCCACCGCCACGAGACAGAACCTTGGCGGAACCAATCTAGGGCTCTGGTAGAGCTGTTCTGCCGGGGAAACTTCCCTCCAGGAGGGGGAAATCATCACCATCGTCATCACCAACGATCCTCTCATTGGGAGGGGGCCAATCTCCATCAACATCTTCACCAGCACCATCTCATCTCAAACCGTAGTTCATCTCTTGTATCCAATCTTTGTATCCAAACTTCAGATTGGTACCTGTGGGTTCTAGTAGTGTTGACTACTCCTTGTAGTTGATGCTAGTTGGTTTACTTGGTGGAAGATCATATGTTCAAATCCATTATGCATATTAATACCCCTCTGATTATGAACATGAATATGCTTTCTGAGTAGTTACGTTTTTTCCTGAGGTCATGGGAGAAGTCTTGCTATAAGTAGTCATGTGAATTTGGTATTCGTTCGATATTTTGATAAGATGTATGTTGTCATCCCAGTAGTGGTGTCATGTGAACATTGACTACATGACACTTCACCATTGTTTGGGCCTAGAGAGAGAGGCATTGGGAAGTAATAAGTAGAAGATGGGTTGCTAGAGTGACAGAAGCTTAAACCCTAATTTGTGCGTTGCTTCGTAAGGGGCTGATTTGGATCCATATGTTTCATGCTATGGTTAGGTTTACCTTAATACTTCTATTGTAGTTGCAGATGCTTGCAATGGGGGTTAATCATAAGTGGGATGCTTTTCCAAGTAAGGACAGTACCGAAGCACCAGTCCACACACATATGAAATTATCAAAGTACCGAACGCGAATCATATGAACGTGATAAAAACTAGCTTGACGATAATTTCCATGTGTCGTCGGGAGCGTTTTCCTTCATATAAAAGTTTGTCCAGGCTTGTCCTTTGCAACAAAAAGGATTGGGCAATCTTGTTACACCTTATTTACTTTTTTTGCTTGCTACTCATTACAATTTACCTTATCACAAAACTATCTGTTACCGACAATTTCAGTGCTTGTAGAGAATACCTTACTGAAAACTACTTATCATTTCCTTCTGCTCCTTGTTGGGTTCGACACTCTTACTTATCGAAAAGGCTACGATAGATCCCCTATACTTGTGGGTCATCACAGATCTATTCGAGGTAATATTCTATTGTGGTGTGTTTGCCAAGATTCGATGAATTGTGGATTTATGACCAAGTTTATCTATGAACAATATTTGGTTCTTCTCTGAATTCTTATATGCATGATTTGATATCTTTGCAAGTCTCTTTGAATTATCGGTTTGTTTGGCTTACTAGATTGATTTTTCTTGCAATGGGAGAAGTGCTTAGCTTTGGGTTCAATCTTGCGGTGTCCTTTCCAAGTGACAGTAGGGGCAGCAAGGCACGTATTGTATTGTTGCCATCGAGGATAAAAAGATGGGGTTTATATCATACTGCTTGAGTTTACCCTCTACATCATGTCATCCCGCCTAATGCGTTACTCTATTCTTATGAACGTAATACTCTAGATGCATGCTGGATAACAGTCGATGTCTAGAGTAATAGTAGTAGATGCAGAATCGTTCCGGTCTACTTGACACGGACGTTATGCTTATATTCATGATCATGCCTAGATATTGTCATAACTATGCGCTCTTCTATCAATTGCTCGGCAGTAATTTGTTCACCCACGTAATACTTGCTATCATGAGAGAAGCCACTAGTGAAACCTATGGCCCCGAGTCTCTTCCTTATTATATTGCATCTCTTCATATTATCGCATATCATTTACTATTCTGCAATATTTACTTCTCAATCTGTACAACAAAAATACCAAACATATTTATCTTATTATCTTTATTAGATCTCACTTTTGCAAGTGGTCATGAAGGGATTGACAACCCCTTTATGGCGTTGGTTGCAAGGTTCTTGATTGTTTGTGCAGGTACTAGGCAACTTGCGTGTCATCTCCTACTGGATTGACACATTGGTTCTCAAAAATGAGGGAAATACTTATGCTACTTCGCTGCATCACCCTTTCCTCTTCAAGGGAAAACCAACGCATGCTCAAGAGGTAGCAGGAAGGATTTCTGGTACCGTTGCCGGGGAGATCTATGCCAAGTCAAGACATACCAAGTACCCATCATAAACTCTTCTCCCTCGCATTACATTATTTGCCATTCGCCTCTCATTTTCCTGTCCCCCACTTCACCTTTGCTTTTTCTTCGCCCCTCTTCCGTTCGATCTTTTGTTTCTTGTATTACCATGTGCCTTCTTTTTTCTTGCATCTTTGCTTGCTAAAATTTTATGGATCCTCCTCCACTTACAAATCTTTTTAAGAGATCCAATTATGATGACCCAATTGCTAGTGGGTTGTGTGCACTAGATTATCTTTATGAGGTTTTGCTTGAAATCCGTGAATCTGAAAATTGTGATGAAGTATGATAACCTACAAGTGTAGGGGATCACAACAGTTTACGATGGTATAGTATTCAACCCCAATTTATTGATTCGACACAAGGGGAGCCAAAGAACATTCTCAAGTATTAGCAACTGAGTTGTCAATTCAACCACACCTGGAAACTTAATATCTGCAACAAAGTGTTTAGTAGCAAAGTAATATGATAGTAATGGTAACGGTAGCAAAAGTAATGTTTTTGGGTTTTATAGTGATTGTAACAGTAGCAACGGAAAAGTAAATAAGCGAAGAACATTATATGAAAAGCTCGTAGGCAATGGATCAGTGATGGATAATTATGTCAGATGCAATCAATCATGCAACAGTTATAACATAGGGTGACACAGAACTCGCTCCAGTTCATGAATGTAAGGCCTCCTTTTAATAGAGTACCGGACCAAAGCATCAATGCATCGTGAATACATGAACTTCTCAAACTACAGTCCTCACCGGTAAGTATCCCAATTATTATCACTTCGGGGTTAACGGATCATAACACATAATAGGTGGCTATAGACTTGCAAGATAGGATCAAGAACTCACATATATTCATGAAAACATAATAGGTTCAGATCTGAAAGCATGGCACTCGGGCCCTACTGACAAGCATTAAGCATAGCAAAGTCATAGCAACATCAATCTCAGAACATAGTGGATACTAGGGATCAAACTCTAACAAAACTAACTCAATTACATGATAAATCTCATCCAACCCATCACTGTCCAGCAAGCCTACGATGGAATTACTCACGCACGGCGGTGAGCATCATGAAATTGGTGATGCAGGAAGGTTGATGATGACGATGGAGACGGGTTCCCCTCTCTGGAGCCCAGAACGAACTCCAGATCAGCCCTCCCAAGAGAGTTTAGGGCTTGGCGTTGGCTCCGTATCGTAAAACGTGATGGATCCTTCTCTTTGATTTTTTTCTCCCTGAAAGAGAATATATGGAGTCAAGATGGACGTCGGTGGAGCATCAGGGGGCCCACGAGGCAGGAGGTGCGCCCTGGGGGGGAGTAGGTGCGCCCCCACCCTCGTGGACAGGGTGTGGGCCCTGTGACGTGGATTCTTCTTCAAGTATTTTTTATATATTCCAAAAATAATCTCCGTTGATTTTCAGGTCATTCTGAGAACTTTTATTTCTGCACAAAAATAACACCATGGCAATTCTGCTGAAAACAACATCAGTCCGGGTTAGTTCCATTCAAATCATGCAAGTTAGAGTCCAAAAGAAGGGCAAAAGTGTTTGGAAAAGTAGATACGACGGAGACGTATCAACTTCCCCAAGCTTAAACCTTTGCTTGTCCTCAAGCAATTTAGTTGATAAACTAAAAGTGATAAAGAAAAACTTTTACAAACTCTATTTGCTCTTGTTGTTGCAAATATGTAAAGCCAGCATTCAAGTTTTCAGCAAACATTATGAACTAACCATCTTCACAATAACATTTAGGTCTCATGTTTACTCATATAAATGGCATAATCAACTAGCGAGCAATAATAATAAATCTCGGATGACAACACTTTCTCAAAACAATCAGAATATGATATAACATGATGGTATCTCGCTAGCCCTTTCTGAGACCGCAAAACATAAATGCAGAGCACCTTTCAAGATCAAGGACTGACTAGACATTGTAATTCATGGTAAAAGAGATCCAGTCAGGTCATACTCAATGTAAACTAACAATAATACATGAAAATGACAACGGTGCTCTCCAATTGGTACTTTTTTAGTAAGACGATGATGACTCAACATAAAAGTAAATGGATAAGTGAGGGAGTCCTGGACTAAGGGGTCCTCGGACGTCCGACCTGTTAGCCATGGGCCAGACTGATGGGTTGTGAAGATACGAAGACCGAAGACTGCACTCATGTCCGGATGGGACTCTCCATGCCGTGGAAGGCAAGCTTGGTGACCGGATATGTAGATTCCTTTCTTTGTAACCGACCTTGTGTAACCCTAGATCCTCCCGGTGTCTATATAAACCGGAGGACTTAGTCCGGAAAGGGAGAGATACTCATTACCATAGTCATACAGGCTATACTTCTAGGGTTTAGCCATTACGATCTCGTGGTAGATCAACTCTTGTAATACTCATATCCATCAAGATCAATCAAGTAGGAAGTAGGGTATTTCCTCCATAGGGAGGGCCCAAACCTGGGTAAACATTGTGTCCCCTGTCTCCTTTTACCATTGACCTTAGACGCACAGTTTGGGACCCCCTACCCGAGATCCACCGGTTTTGACACCGCCATTGGTGCTTTCATTGAGAGTTCCACTGCGCCGTCGACGAAAGGTTCGATGGCACCTTCAACCATCGATAGTGACACTGTCCAAGGAGAAACCTTCCTCCCCGGACAGATCTTCGTGTTTGGCGACATTGCGCTGCGGGCCAACTCGTTTGGCCACCTGGAGTAGATCGATAGCTATGCCCCTGGCCATCGGGGTTAGATTTGGGATCTTGAATTACATTGTGGACACCCTTCGAGATTTGATCTTCCCCGGATTCAAGACCGCGGCGACCGCTCCTGGTCACCTTGACGAACATGACCTAAATCTGTCGTCAGACCGCATCCAGGAGATAGCTCCTGTGACCACTCTGGCCTTAGATCCAGAGCACGCTGCATCATCCAAGGATTGGAGGCTCAACCCCACCATGGAGGCCACAGATTCCCCGGCATTGGAGTCGCACATGGACTTAACCTCATGCAATACTTGTGTCACCGGAACTCCAGACTCTTCTCTGGGTATAAGTTTCGAACCATGTGAGTCTGCGGATACCCAACGTGATCACTTATCGATCTTCGAGTTCAGCGCCACAGACATCTTACAGCACTCGCCCTTGGGCGGTGTGCTGAACTCATTAAAGAACTTGTCCTTGGCAGGGGGACTCACAGCCGAACTATGTACGGTTCGAAATAGAGGCTGATGATGGGGAATTTTGCTTCCCACCCGCCACCCTCTTCATAGCCGCTTCCAAGGACCTAACCGACACACTTGATTACGACTCCGAAGACATCGACGGTATGGACGACGATGCCGATGAGGAGCAAGAACAAAATCCACCATTTACCGGACGCTGGACGACCACTTCTTCGTACAATGTGTACATGGTGGATACACCCAAAACAAACAAAGATGGCGACAAACAAAATCCAGTTGAGAATAAACCTCCTTAGACACAACCAAAGCGTCGGCGTCAACGACGCCGCTTTAAATCACGCCGCAGCAGAGACAACAATACCGGCACAGGAAACGACAACACTCCGGATGGTGCCGAAGAAACAGAGGAGCCCGAGGAACAAGCTTCCCAACAGGACCATCGTGAAGAGGGGCAATTCCGCCATGACGAACAGGCCATGGAAGAAGACTCGGAGGACGGTAGTTACCATTCGCTCTCCGAGGAGCAGGTGAGCCTCGGCAACGAAGACTTCATCATGCCTGAGGAACCTCTCGAGCAGAAGCGCTTTAAGCTTCAGCTAATAGCCACTGCGAGGAACCTGAAAAAGAAGCAGCAGCAGCTTAAAGCTAATCAAGACTTGCTCAATAACAGATGGACCGATGTCCTGGCGGCCAAAGAATACGGCCTTGAATGACCAGCCAAAAGTTACCCGAAGCGCAAATTGCTACCTCAGTTTGATGATGAGGCTCCAGAGCCCGCACCAGCATCAGGCAATGCGGTCGATCGGCCACCGCGCGGCCGGGATAAAACGACAACCCGAGCCGACAAACAGATAGTCCCACTGAGGGAGTCCTGGATTAGGGGGTCTCCAGACAGCCAGACTATATCCTTTGGCCGGACTGTTGGACTATGAAGATACAAGATTGAAGACTTCGTCTCGTGTCTGGATGGGACTCTACTTGGCATGGAAGGCAAGCTAGGCAATACGGATATGTATATCTCATCCTTTTTAACCGACCTTGTGTAACCCTAGCCCCCTCCGGTGTCTAAATAAACCGGAGGGTTTTAGTCCGTAGGACAACAGACAATCATACCATAGGCTAGCTTCTAGGGTTTAGCCTCTTTGATCTCGTGGTAGATCAACTCTTGTAATACTCATATCATCAAGAATAAATCAAGCAGGACGTAGGGTTTTACCTCCATCAAGAGGGCCCGAACCTGGGTAAAACATCGTGTCCCCTGCCTCCTGTTACCATCCGCCTTAGACTCACAGTTCGGGACCTCCTACCCGAGATCCACCGGTTTTGACACCGACACCCACCTTGCCACAACGACAGGGATAACACAGCTCGGGGCTATACATATGACCTTCGTCAAGACCTGGACAGTAGAGCAGGAAATACAAGATCAATCTAGGGAACGCGAAGACGTACCTTGATACGCGACGACGGCTACCTTTTCGGACGTGACAAACCTAGTCACGCCCGAGCCAACAACCATAGATGGACTCCATCAGAGCGACGTCGTGATGCAGCTCGATATAGAGGCGCCGCACACCCTCTTTGCTTCACTGATGAAGTAATGGACCATGAATTCCCCGTAGTGTTCAAACCCGTCAACATTGAATCATACGACGGAACAACCGATCCCCGCGGTATGTATCGAGGATTTTATTCTCCACATTCACATGGCCTGCGGAGATGACCTCCACGCTATCAAATACCTCCCATTAAAACTCAAAGGACCAGCTTGGCATTGGTTAAACAGCCTGCATGAAAATTCCATCGGCAGCTGGGAGGACTTACAAGAATCCTTTCTCGACAACTTCCAAGGTACATATGTCCGGCCGCTAGATGTCGATGACTTAAGTCACATAGTTCAACAGCCCAGGGAGTCAGCCAGGAAATTCTGCACTAGGTTCCTAACTAAAAAGAACCAGGTTGTCGACTGTCCAGATGTAGAAGCCCTAGCAGCCGTTAAACACAACATTCGCGATGAATGGCTCGCCCGCCACCTCGGCCAAGAAAAGTTGAAATCTATGGCTGCCCTCACGGCCCTCATGACCCACTTTTTTCCAGGTGAGGACAGCTGGATGGCTCATAGTAAAAATACGGCCAATGAGGTAGGCCCCTGCGAGGCCAAAAACAGCAACAACAAGCTCTGACGCAGCAGACAGAAACGCTAAAGCAATGGCGATAACACCGATGAATCTGCTGTAAACGCCGGATTCAGCGGCTCCAAGTCCGGTTAGCAGAAAAGTCGTATCAAAGAAACAATCAGGGACCATCCATCATGGACCTCATACTTGACCGTCCGTGCCAAATCCATGGCACCCCACACAAACCAGCCAACCATAGTAACAGAGATTGCTGGGTTTTTAAGAAAGCCAGCAAGTTAAACGCCAAGAATAAGGAAAAGGGATCGCAGAGCGAGGATGATAACAAGGAGCCCTGCAGCTAACCACAGCGGGACAGAAGAATTTTCCCCCTCAGGTCAAAACGGTGAACATGATATATGCCACACATATCCCCAAGAAGGAGCGCAAGCGCGCACTAAGGGATGATATATGCTTTTATATCGATATTTATTGTATTAGGGGCTGTTATTACACATTATGTCACAATACTTATGCCTATTTTCTCTTATTTTACAAGGTTTACATAAAGAGGGAGAATGCCGACAGCTTGGATTCTAGGCTGGAAAAGGAGCAAATATTATAGACCTATTCTGCACAGCTCCAAAAGTCTTGAAAATTCACGGAAGACATTTTTAGAATATATAAAAAATACTGAGCGCAAGAAGTTCACCATGGGGGCCACACCCTACCCACAAGGGTGGGGGCGCGCCCTACCCCCTGGGCGTGCCCCCTTCCTCGTTGCCCCCTGGTGGCCCTCCGATGGCCATCTTCTGCTATGTGGAGTCTTTCGATGAGGAAAAAAAATCAGAAGCCAGCTTTCCGAACGAGACTCCACCGCCACGAGGCGGAACCTTGGCGGAACCAATCTAGGGCTCTGGCGGAGCTGTTCTGCCCGGGAAACTTCCCTCCGGGAGGGGGAAATCATCGCCATCATCATCACCAATGCTCCTCTCATCGGGAGAGGGCAATCTCCATCAACATCTTCACTAGCACCATCTCCTCTCCAAACCCTAGTTCATCTCTTGTATCCAATTCTTGTCTCTAAGCCCAAGATTGGTACCTGTGGGTTGCTAGTAGTGTTTATTACTCCTTGTAGTTGATGCTAGTTGGTTTAATTGGTGGAAGATCATATGTTTAGATCCTATATGCATATTAATACCCCTCTGATTGTGAACATGAATATGCTTTGTGAGTAGTTACGTTTGTTCCTGAGGACATGGGAGAAGCCTTGCTATTAGTAGTCATGTGAATTGGGTATTCGTTCGATATTTTGATGAGATGTATGTTGTCTCTCCTGTAGTGGTGTTATGTGAACGTCGACTACATGACACTTCACCATTATTTGGGCCTAGAGGAAGGCATTGGGAAGTAATAAGTAGATGATGGGTTGCTAGAGTGACAGAAGCTTAAACCCTAGTTTATGCGTTGCTTCGTAAGGGGCTGATTTGGATCCATATGTTTCATGCTATGGTTAGGTTTACCTTAATACTTTTGTTGTAGTTGCGGATGCTTGCAATAGAGGTTAATCATAAGTGGGATACTTGTCCAAGTAAGGACAGTACCCAAGCACCGGTCCACCCACATACCAAATTATCAAAGTACCGAACGCGAATCATATGAACGTGATGAAAACTAGCTTGACGATATTCCCATGGGTCCTCGGGAGCGCTTTACATCATATAAGAGTTTGTTCAGGCTTGTCCTTTGCTACAAAAAGGATTGGGCCACCTTGCTGCACTTTATTTACTTTTTTCACTTGTTGCTCATTACAAATTATCCTATCACAAAACTATCTGTTACCTATTATTTCAGTGCTTGCAGAGAATACCTTGCTGAAAATCCCTTATCATTTCCTTCTGCTCCTCGTTGGGTTCGACACTCTTACTTATCGAAAGGACTATGATAGATCCCCTATACTTGTGGGTCATCAAGGGACGTCTATGTGATAGAGCCAGTCACCCCAAAATTCAATCCATGGTCATCGTACCCGATCACTTTTGACCGACGTGATCATCTGACCAGTATCCGGCACGGAGGGTCAGCCGCACTAGTCCTAGACCTAATCATCGACGGTATTCCACCTAACGCGAGTCCTCATGGACGGTGGCAGCAGCCCCAATCTGGTCTATGAGGACACAGTATGCAAAATGGGCATTAACCCATCACGGATCAAACCCACAAGGACTACCTTTAAAGGAGTCATACCAGGCATAGATGCCCGTTGTACGGGCTCAATCATACTAGAGGTCGTATTTGGATCACCGGATAACTTCCGAAGCGAGGAGTTAATCTTTGATATCGTCCCCTTTCGCAGCGGCCATCGCGCACTGCTCGGACGAACCACATTCACTCGATTCAATGCAGTACCTCACTATGCTTATCTCAAGCTCAAGATGCCCGGTCCACACGGTGTCATAACAATCAATGGAAATACGGAATGCTCCCACCATACCGAGGAGCACACAACGGCCTTAGCAGCAGAAATACAGCGCAACCTTTTCCAGCAGAACCTTAGTTCAGCGGCCAAGCCCTCGAACACCATTAAAACAGTCCGGACTATTTTGCAGCCAGACAACCCGGCTCGTCAAGAGCTTAACTAGCAATTTGGCCTCCGAACCAGTCCCGATCAAACAGCGGCATTCGTACCGCGCGCATGTAACTACGCACTCAAAATCCCATGGGTATCGACGGAGGCATAGCTAGCTCGCGATCCAGAGTACGGCTCGACCGACCCTAGGATTCGCACACTTTTACTTTTCCTATTCATTTTAGGTTTTTCTCTTTTCAAGGTTTCTCCTGACAACCCGTTTGTCGGACACAGCAAGGAGGCAAGGAGTTTTGGTGTACAAGGGAATCCCCAGGTTTCTCCTGACAACCCGTTTGTCGGACACACCAAGGAGGCAAGGAGCTTTGGCGTACAAGGGAATCCCTAGGTGGTCTCTGCTAACAATTGCTCTACATGTTTTACATACCCGCACGCAGCTCGCTCTTGGTCATGGCATGTTAAATAGCCTTACTTGCTTATCGCATTACTTGTACAAGTATGCCTCGACGTATTAATCGCATTACAAATGGTAAATATATGGTGGCATCAGCTTATTACTTAATTTTCCCTTTTTCTTACCTTTGTATCTATTAATCATTGCACACGTACACTTTGGTACATTTTACTTCACCAGGGGCTTTTGTGCCCCGCAGTACGGCAATAAAGTCCGAACACCTTTTTTCAGTGCAGTTCGGCACCCCGAACTTATAGCATTATATGCATCGGCTCCGAATCATGTCTTTCTCAATAGTTGGGTTGCCCGGCTCCTGTGCTTACTACCTTACGTTCCGCTATATCGGCAAGGGTAGTAAAGGGAGAACTACTGCGATTGTGTCCCGGTTCTTCCGGACGAGCGCCTCAGTATAGAAAGCCGAAAACTTACTGTCATGATGCAGCGCGAGCTAGTCAGATGTTCGAGAGGTTTCAAATCCTTATTGATTTTTCCGCTTTATGCGAGGGATCGATTTTTTATCCGATCAGGTGCATGTAGCGCCCCAAGTTCGACCTTTCGAATACCAGGGGCTTCGCCATAATTCTCATTGTCAAACTCCTATGGCTAAGTGAGGGCGATAAAGGCCGTATAGTCTCATTGCCTTGTTCGTTGTGCTAAACACCTCCTTTAAGGACCAGAATATGGAGGAAAGAGTGTTTAGAATTATCCCGAACACCCCGTACCATCTACGTGGGGGCAGAAGCCGACGACTGGCCAACCCTCAGATTTCATAAGCGACCGCACAAGAGGTAAAATTTTAAAATCATAAGCATTATATTACCTAACATAATTGTACCATATTACACGACAGGATAATATGAATGATTTCATGGGAATATAACATCCTTCGTACATTGCTCCGCCACAAGGCGGGATCCCTCCAGGACACCATCAAAATATAACTCGGGTCGGCGGTGCTCCTTGCCCTCGGGCGACCCCTCGGTCATTAGCTTCTTGGCATCCGTCTTTGCCCAGTGCGTCTTGACACGGGCAAAGGCCATCCGTGCACCTTCGATAAAGACCGACCGCTTTATAACCTCAAGGCATGGGCAGGCATCAACAAGCCGCTTCACAAGTCCGAAGTAGCTGCTGGGTATCGGCGTGGCAGGCCATAGTCGGACTATCAGCTCCTTCATGGCTAGCTCGACCGCCTTGTGCAGCTCGATCAGCTGTTTCAGCTGATCGCTGAAGGACACCGGATGTTCGTGTGACATCCTGATTTTATTAAATTTGGATGTTAATAGAATCATTCAATGCATATCATATTTCTTTGCATTTTGGAGTTTTTGAAATATTCAAATAATAGTTTTCCACTCGAGAAAAAACAAATGAGAGGGGATAAGATGACTTCCTCAAAATACAAAAAAGAGTGGGAAATTTTATTTTGAATATTACTTTAAGTTTTGGAGTTATTGGTATTTATTTTATTTGCAAAAAGTGCATTAGTTGCATTAGGAAAATTATTCTCAAAATGTTCTGTGCTTAAGTTAATGTTCATTAGGCTCTAAATATTATGTAGTTATTTTAGAAATTAATTTGGTGTTTGAATTAATTCAATTGAATTAGTTATGAGCACTTTAGTCTCCAGTTAAAAACAGACACACACACACGCAGCCTGGACCGAAACTGGGTTCGGCCCAGGAGCGCCCGACCAGCCCAGCTGGCCATTTCCGCGCAAAGCCGCTCGCGCGCCTGAAACCTCCCGCACCGGGCGACCGTCCGCAGCCCCCCTCGCTCGCTAACGCCGCCGCCACTGACTGGTGGGCCCCGCTCCACCTCATCTCCCCCAACCTCCCGTTTTCCCCGCTCGGGTGAGCTCGCCACCGCGCTTCCGCAACCGCCGGGCGAGGCCCTCGCGGATAATGCATATCCGCGGCACCCGCACGCCCTCCCCTCGCCTATAAATGCCCCGGGATCCCCTCTGTCGACCTCGTCGTCCCGCTTCTCCCCACGCCGCCCATAGCCGCCGCTGTCGCCGTTTGCATCTTGCCGGAGCCGCGCCACTTCGTCATCCCTTCCGTCGCCTGTAAGCCACCATGGCCTCCCCTTCTTCGTCAAATGGCTCCCCGTGACAAAACAAACCCGTTTGACACCTTTTCCTCCCCTAGGTTCCATTGGAGACGCCGCACCATCGACGCCGGAGCCGCCGGAGTACCGAAGGCCGCTGTCTTCGCCCCGCCCCATTCGCACGCCACCGACGCACCCCGATGCCACCATCCGGACGCCCAAGCCGTGCTGCACCTCCCCGTCTTCTTTCCCGACGGCGAGGACCACCGCAGCCGCCGCCCCCACCGTCACCGATGTGGCGCCGCCGTCTTCATCATCGCCGGCCATCCCCACCACCCACTGTGAGCCACCACCCCACCCTCGCCGTTTGATTTACCATGGACGGCCCAGATTAGATTAGGTCCGTTTTTTTATTTTGCAAAGAGGTACGCGGTTAACCACGGTTCCCTTAGACCGTGTGGTTTATTTAAACCGAGCATCGGAGCTGCCGCGTGGCCAGGGACTTGTTTGCGATAGTTCTTTTTCTGTTTACTCCCTATAATTAGTAGATTAGTCCCTGATCTTAGATTAGCCATAACTTTTAAACCGTAGATCCAAACTCGATGAAACCAGCGGCAAATTCTTCGTATTGTTTAGATCTATCCAGTAGTAAATATTTTCAAAACTTTTGTCAGATTCAAATTTGAATTTATTCAGATTCGAATTTGAATTTCAAATGGCCATATCTCCCAAACCGTAGCTCCGATTAAGTTGATTCCTTTTGCATGTTGTCACCGTAGCCAAGCCCTATCACCTGGACCTTTGTCACAATAATTTTCACACACTAGAATCTGCCCTTTAATATTTTACTAGTATGCCTAGTATGCACTATATTTCACATCACTCTTTGAACCATAGGCCTATGTTGTTTTGCACTTAGAGTATTTCTGTAGTAGCTTAGTGTGTTGTATGTTCATTTGGTTTTTCCAAGACTTTTTGCTATGCATGTTCTTTTGGTTCTCTGGAATGTTTGCTTATGTTCGTTATCTTCTTTGCGATAGATTGCCTGGAGTGCGAAGCAGAATATTATCAGTCTTTAGAATTCAACTAGTAGTACCAAGGCAAGTTGCATCTTGATCATGTTTCATTACCTATGTTTTTATTATGCACTTAGTTCTTTGCAGTAGGACTGCATGGTAGGAAACTGGTGCCGCATGACTTTGCTTTTCACCCAGTAGTTCATTGAGGTAGGTCTGAACCATATAACTTTGTCACCATCATTTTACTTTATGTTGCTATGCTAAGTAGACGTGGATTGGGGAGTGATCATTGTAAAGTTTGAGTGACAATGTAGTAAATAGGACCTAAGTTAATTAATGAACTACCTGGGAGGAAACTTGTGGGAATGGTGGCGAAGTACAGTGGGGCACGCATGGGAAATCCATGGTGGTGCACCACTAGTGGACTGTCCGCTCAGGCTCAAAGAGATCAATCGTATTCCTATGTCTAGAAGCTTACGTGTGCAGCCACAAGCCAATATGGGATCTGGCCTAGTTGAGTAGTTAGTGTGACCCCTTCAGGGATGGGCTAGCAGATGTAGAATGATGTAGGTGTACCAGCCTATCCATGGGTTAAGGGGGAACATTTTCGAAAGGCTATGTCTCGATCTTATGATCATGGAGGTGGTCAAGTCTTGTGGGAAAAAGTGTGCAACCTCTATAGAGTTTCAACCTAATCGATTAGCTGTGTCCCCGGTTACGGACAACTTGAGCATCTAGTAGTGGAAATGTCGGGAGATCTCCTCACCTTTAAATTAAACAGTTGGGTTTTAAATGAAACTTGGGAACGGATGGAGTTGGGTTCGGCAACTCATCCTATGCAAATGTGTAGTAGTAGAATAACAACTTTTCTAATAGGGAAAAACTAGCTTTATGCAAAAACTAAACTTAGAGCTTTCCACCAGCGAAATTGCATGTAAAAGTAGGTTCATTACACTATGATGTGACTTGCCAGTACATTCAATGTACTGACCCATTTGGCTGTAACTTATCACATTGCAGATATATCCGACGAGGATTAAGGTGTGATAGGTCGATGTTCTACACTCAACCTTGCTCATGGAGTTGGACTCATTTACTTCTTTGTTTCTGCAGTATTTTCTTATTGGCTCTATGCACTATTTTGTAATAAATGTATTGCTCCTGGACTATCGATGTAATAAAGAGATGTGTGTTATTTCTGTTATTTCATCGAGTACTTTGTGTGCTAGCAAGTCGATCCAGGGACTAGCACGGTAAGCACAGGGACTTCGACTCTTACCGAGTCAGGTCGCTACAAGATGGTATCAGAGCACATGTTGACTGTAGGACGCGACCCCTAGAAATGGAGAAAAGCCATAGGATAAAAACTATATTTTTTCATTTTCCATATATCCTTTGATCTCGTACCTTCTCTGCTTCAATACTAATTTCTTATCTTTTCAAAATGTAGATGTCGTCTGCCCTTGTTGAGTTCGAGCAGCCCGATGAGACCATGCCCTTTGGAAGGCAGCTGGTGAAGATCACGAAGCACCTGAAGATTGGGCTTCCCACATTCACTGGAACCTTCACAGCCACCCTGCCCGAGGAGACATGTTGGAGGATCGATGCTCATATTCCCGGAAGCATCCTCGGAAACCGCACCAAACCCATTGACTTCCATGTGGATACCGCAACATGGGGCTTCGGCAGGGGTATCGCTGCTCACATTGCTCTCGGACGCACTCGGGAGGAGTATGACGAAGACCTCAAGAGGACCTCCTTCGAGATGTACGGACGCCGTGACACAAATGGAGATGTGGTGCGTACCCTGGAGGACGAGACGATAGCATCCCATATCCAGGACATGGAGGAGCACATTAGTATGATGGAGCTGGAGCTGTCCGACAACATGGTCCTCATCAAGAACCTCATGACCTGCAAGGCTGAGCTAGAGGAGGAGCTCCAGGACGCTCGCATTGAGCACGAAGGAGAGCTGGACGTACTGCAGGAGAAGATAGACGACCTGAAGCTTGAGCTCGAGGAGGCCGAGGAGAAGCTGGATGAGGGAGAAAACATCCAGGAGGATCACTCGTATGGTGCCTATGTCAGCCAGGAGAGGGACCAAAATGATGAGCTCGGAGATGACGACATGGAGAGCGATGCAAGGACACCCGATGTCGACATGGTTGACTGGTCCTCATCTGATGAGAGTTAGATTTTATGCCACCATGAGAGTTTAGAAATTTGATTTTGTTATCCGATTAGTTTATTTCATTTGTAAGGCCTTGTCAAATCTTGTGACATGGCTTACCTTAGGTTTGATTATTCATGTGAACCTCCTTGTTTGAAATTGAATTGGAGTGATTTGAAGTTTTATTGCTATCATCTGCATATGGGTAGTGTGATTTTACTCGCTAGGCCTTGTTCTATTCTAACTCCTCATCCAGTCTGAAACCCATCAGATGCCTCCAAGACGTGACCCCGGATTCAACTTTCCGCTGCAGCTTACGCAATTGATCCAGCAACAGAATGCTCTTATGCAGATGCTCATTCAGAACCAGAACTAGAACCAGAACAACAACAACAACCCACCGCCACCACCCCCGGTTGACATTCTTACCCTTTTTCTGAGGCTGAACCCACCCGTGTTCTCCAGCAGCACGGAGCCGATCATCGCAGATGACTGGCTCCGCAAGATAGGAAGGGAGCTGGCCACAGCAGGATGCAATGATGCGGAGAAGGTGAAGTTTGCTGCCCACCAGCTGGATGGACCGGCAGCTGCTTGGTGGGAGAACTACACCACCACATACCCCATGGAGAATGTGACTTGGGCTCAGTTCTAGCGGGCATTCTGCACTGCTCATGTCTCAGCTCGAGCCATGAGTCTGAAGAAGAAGGAGTTCCGCAGCTTGCGCCAGGGAGGACGCACGGTATCTCAGTATGTTGATGAGTTCAGTAAGTTGGCCCGTTACGCCCCAGAGGACGTGGCCACCGATGCAGCCAAGCAGGAGAAGTTTCTGGAGGGACTGAACGATGAGTTCGGAGTTCAGTTGACTGTGGCAACATTTGCGGACTACCAGGAGCTGGTTCATAAGGCTACCATTCTTGAAGGCAAGCACCAGCAGATGGAGAATCGTAAGAGGAAGTACGGTCATGGGAAGTATAACTCTGGAGTTCAACAAAAACCCCGCTATAGCCCGTACTCAGGAAGTTCTAGATCAGGCACTAGCAAGTTTGGAGGGAATCGCCATAACCATGGGGGCCACATTCATCATGGGGGAAATGGACACAACCACCATGGTCACAAGTAGGGCAATGGTAATGGAGGAAATGGCAATCAGCAGCATTTCAATTCTTCCACACCGATGAAGAAGGACCTGAGTCACATCACCTGCTTCAAGTGCAAGAAGACAGGTCACTACTCCAATGAGTGCCCTGAGGCGCAGAATGGAAATGGAAATGGCAATGGGAATTCTGGAGGCAAGAAGCCCAATCCTTTCACTAAGGGACATGTGAAACATGTCAATGTGGAAGAGGTTTATGAGCAGCCTGACACAGTGATTGGTAAGTTCTTGGTTAATTCATTTCCAGCACTCATTCTTTTTGACACCGTGGATCATATTCATTCACATCAAGGGGATTTGTGGATAAACATAAGTTGCCTACCATAGCTCTTAAGTCACCCATTCTAGTGAGTTCCCCAGGAGCCGAGTCTATGGCTAGTCAGGGATGTTTACAATTGCCTTTGAACATAGGGGGACATGTTTTTCCCACAGATATGATTATACTAGAATCGCAAGGGTTGGATGTAATCCTAGGGATGGATTGGATGTCCAAGTATGAGGGAAACATTGATTGTGCTAGTAGATCGATTTTTCTCACCACCCCAGAGAGGAAGAGGATCAAGTATGTCTCTAGGCTTAAGCCTAAGAGGACTCAGGTGAACTCTCTTACGGGAGTTGTCCAGGAAGAAGTACCAATGGTGAAGGATTATCCCGATGTATTTCTGGATGAGTTACCGGGTATGCCGCCAGATCGGGAGATTGAGTTTTTGATTGACTTGCTTCTAGGCACAGGGCCTATCTCCAAGAGGCCGTATCGAATGCCTGCTAATGATTTGGAGGAAGTCAAGAAACAGATTAAGGAGTTGCTAGAGAAAGGGTATATTCGCCCGAGTTCATCACCTTGGGGAGCCCTAGTACTTTTAGTGGAGAAGAAGGATGGAACCTTGAGAATGTGTGTGGATTACCGCTCTTTGAATAAGGTGACTGAGGGAGTCCTGGATTAGGGGGTGTCCGGATGGCCGGACTATACCTTTAGCCGGACTCCTGGACTATGAAGATACAAGATTAAAGACTTCGTCCCATGTCCGGAAGGGACTTTCCTTGGCGTGGAAGGCAAGCTTGGCGATACGGATATATAGATCTCCTACCATTGTAACCGACTTTGTGTAACCCTAACCCTATCCGGTGTCTATATAAACCGGAGGGTTTTAGTCCGTAGGACAAAATTCACACACAACAATCATACCATAGGCTAGCTTCTAGGGTTTAGCCTCTCTGATCTCGCGGTAGATCTACTCTTGTACTACCCATATCATCAATATTAATCAAGGAGGACATAGGGTTTTACCTCCATCAAGAGGGCCCGAACTTGGGTAAAACTTCGTGTCCGGACATCAAGAGAATCCGATTGGGCGCCGATCATGGAGTTTACTGCCACGGACATCTTTCAGCACTCGCCTTTCGGCGATATTCTAAAGACACTAAAGTCTCTCTCTTTATCAGGAGAGCCCTGGCCGGACTACGGTCAGCAAGGTTGGAATACGGACGATGAAGAAATTAAAGCCCACCCACCACCCACTTTGTAGCCACTTTCGACTATTTAACCGACATGCTCGACTTCGACTCCGAAGACATCGACGGTATGGACGCCGATGCAGGAGACGATGAAGAACCAGCGCCTATTGGGCCCTAGAAAGCCACCTCGTCATATGACATATACATGGTGGACACCCCAAAAGAAGGAGATGGCGATGGAACAGCGGAGGATGACCCCTCCAAGAAACAGCCTAAGCGCCGACGTCAGCGGCGCCGCTCAAAATCCTGCCAAAGCAAATACGGTGATTCCAGCATGGGAGATAATAATACTCCGGAGAGTGCCGAAGAAAACCCCCTCCAGCAAGATTCAGCATAGGAGGATGGAGAAGCCAGCCCTCATGAGAGAGCGGCAGAGAGAGAGGTCGAGGACGATACTTATATGCCTCCCTCCAAAGACGAGGAAAGCCTCGACGACGATGAATTCGTCGTGCCAGAGGATATCGTCGAGCAAGAGCGTTTTCAACGCAGGCTTATGGCCATGACAAGAAGCCTCAAGAAAAAATAGCAACAACTTAGAGCTGATCAAGATTTGCTAGTCGACAGATGGACTGAAGTCCTTACGGTCGAAGAGCATAAACTCGAACGCCCCTCCAAGAGCTACCCAAAGCGCATGTTGCTACCCCGATTAGAGGAGGAAGCACTTAAACCTACATCACCAGCACTTGATGGGGCCAACCGGCCACCTCGTGGCCGTGAAAGAGAGGCCTCTCGGCCCTCCACTCAAGCCGCACCCCGTACCAAGGCACGGGAAAATGCGCCAGACCTACGAGATATGTTGGAGGATAAGGCAATGCAAACAAGATCGATCTACGGATTGCGTGGGCGCCCCACGACTCGAGACGATAACCGTCACGCCGGACACAAATCCGGTAGGGCCGAACACAGTAGACAAATCTCATTGGAGCTATGTCGTGATATAGCCCAGTACAGAGGTGCCGCACACCCACTATGCTTCACAGACGAAGTAATGGAACATCAAGTCCCCGAGGGTTTCAAACCCGTAAACATCGAATCATATGATGGCACAACAGATCCTGCGGTATGGATCGAGGATTATCTCCTTCATATCCACATGGCCCTCCCGCTCAAGCTTAAAGGACCAGCTCGGCATTGGCTTAACAGCTTGCCAGCAGGATCAATCAGTTGTTGGGAGGACCTGGAAGCCGCATTCCTCGACAATTTCCAGGGCACTTATGTGCGACCACCAGATGCCGACGACCTAAGCCACGTAATTCAGCAGCCAGAGGAATCGGCTAGGCAATTCTGGACACGGTTCCTAACCAAGAAAAATCAAATAGTGGACTGTCCGGACGCAGAGGCCCTAGCAGCCTTCAAGCACAATATCCGTGACGAGTGGCTTGCCCGGCACCTTGGACAGGAAAAGCCGAAATCTATGGAAGCACTCACGACACTCATGACCCGCTTTTGCGCGGGAGAACATAGCTGGCTTGCTCGTAGCAACAATATGACCAAGAACACTGGTAATTCGGATACCAGGGACAGTAGTGGCAGGTCGTGTCGCAACAAGCAGAAGCGTCGCGTTAATGGCGACAATGCTGAGGATACGGCAGTTAATGCCGGATTCAAAGGCTATAAATCCGGTCAGCGGAAAAATCCATTCAAAAGAAATCCTAGGGGCCCGTCCAGTTTGGACCGAATACTCGACCGCTTGTGCCAGATACATGGCACCCCCGAAAAGCTGGCCAATCACACCAACAGGGATTGTTGGGTGTTCAAGCAGGCAGGCAAGTTAAATGCCGAAAATAAAGACAAGGGGTGGCATAGCGATGGCGACGAAGAGCCCCAGCCACCGAACAACAGTGGACAGAAGGGTTTTCCCCCACAAGTGCGGACGGTGAACATGATATACGCAACCCACATCCCCAAGAGGGAGCGGAAGCGTGCGTTAAGGGACGTATACGCGGTAGAGCCAGTCGCCCCAAAGTTCAACCCATGGTCCTCCTGCCCGATCACCTTTGATCGAAGGGACCATCCCACTAGCACCCATCATGGCGGATTCGCCGCATTGGTTCTAGACCCAATTATTGACGGATTTCATCTCACTAGAGTCCTTATGGACGGCGGCAGTAGCCTGAACCTGCTTTACCAGGATATAGTGCGGAAAATGGGCATAGATCCCTTGAGGATTAAGCCCACCAAAATGACCTTTAAAGGCATAATACCAGGTGTAGAGGCCAACTGTACAGGCTCAGTCACACTTTAAGTAGTCTTCGGATCTCCGGATAATTTCCGAAGCGAGGAGTTAATCTTCGACAGTCCCATTCCGCAGTGACTATCACGCACTGCTCGGGCGAACCGCATTCGCCAAGTTCAATGCGGTACCGCACTGCGCATACCTTAAGCTCAAGATGCCAGGCCCTCGAGGAGTAATTACGGTCAATGGAAACACCGAACGCTCCCTCCGAAAAGAGGAGCACACGGCGGCCCTTGCAGCGGAAGTACAAAGCAGCCTCTCCAGGCAGTTCTCCAGTCCGGCCATTAAACGTCCGGACACCGTCAAGCGCACCCGGAGTAACCTACAACAAGACCGCCTGGCATGTTTCGAGCAGGCGTAGCAATGCGGCCCCAACCCCAGGCCTCGCAAAAATGCGACATCAGTGCTTCGCGTACATAACTACGCTCTAGAAATACAATGGGTACAGGGGGAGGGGCACCATCACGGCACGCCCGAAACACGGATTAAACCGCACCAGGGGCTGCCAATTTTTTAATTTTCTCTTAATTTCAGGACTCCATTCTTCGGAAGCCCTGTTCGGTAGTTCAATTGCCGCACAAATGATGCAAGAACTAGGGAAGCAGACAAGCCATGCCGCATTACGGAACTCCCATGTGGTCTCGATCACGAGCAGTATACCTATTTTGCTTACCATTCCACAGCCTGCCCCTAGAGCGGACATGTTAAATACTCCAACCTTTTGCTTATCGCATTATTTGTATCATTCTGCTTTGATCGCAGCCCTTTCTATTAAACAATGCATAGCTTTTGTCTATTTTTGCATTACTTTTTTTACAAATATATATGTTCCTTAACGACATGTTGCACCCGTACACTTTGGTACGGCCAAAATACGCTAGGGGCTTTAGTACCCCTCAATATGGTGTGAGAAGTCCGGACACTTTAACAAGTGCGGCACCCCGAACTTATAGCATTATATGCATCGGCTCCGAATCATGTCTTTGGTCAATAGTTGGGTTTGCCCGGCTCCTATGTTTTGGTGCCTTACGTTCCGCTATATCGGCTAAGGTAGCACTAGGAGAACTACTGCGATTGTGCCCAGTTGAGCTGGGTCGAGCACCTCAGTAGAGAAAGCTAAAACTGACTGTCATGATGAAGCGAGAGCTGGTCGCTGTTTGAGAGGTTTTTCGAGTCCCTAAAGACTTATGCCGCTTAGAGCGAGGAGTCGGCTCTGTCTGGCCAAGGCGTGGATAGCGCCGCGAACTCGGTCTGCCGAATACCAGGGGCTTCGCTGAAATTTAAAATTATAGAATTCTATGGCTAAGTGAGAGTGTTCAAGCATTATAGTCCGATTGCCTTGTTCGTTGTGCTGAGCGCCTCCCTCGAAGGACCCAAACATGGGAAAAAGAGCGCTTAGGTTTATCCCCAAACACCCCGGCACTAGCGGCACGGGGGCAGAAGCCGACGACTCGCCATCTCTCAGAATTGATAAACAGACGCACAGAAGGTAATATTTTAAATTCCAACAACATTGCTTAGCACACATGAACAAGTTTTCAGCGCACAGGACAAAACGAGCGAGTTTTACTCAAAAATTACATCCCTGGAACATTCATCCGCCATAAGGCGGGAACCCTTCAGAACATCCTTATAATAATTCTCGGGCTTGCGATGCTCTTTCCCTGGCGGTGGCCCGTCATTCACAACCTTCTCAGCATCCAGCTTGCCCCAGTGCACCCTAGCACAGGCAAGGGCCCTACAGGCACCTTCAATGCAGACGGAGCGCTTGATGACTTCGAGCCTTGGACAGGCCTCCACCAGCCGCCACACCAGCCTGAAATAGCTCCTAGGCAGAGCCTCTCCAGATCACAGCCGAACTATAAGGCCCTTCATGGCCTGTTCGGCCGCCTTGTGGAGCTCGACCAGTTGCTTCAGCTGGTCGCTCAGGGGCATGGGGTGTCCGGCCTCAGCATACTAAGACCAGAACACCTTCTCTGTCGAGTTGCCCTCCTCGGCTCGATAGAATGCGGCGGCATCGGACACGCTACGGGGAAGATCTGCGAATGCTCCTGGAGAGCTTCACATTCGGGTAAGTAACAAGTAACTCATGTTCATGTTTACCCGCCGCTATCTTTTTCACCACATCCAACTCCTGGAGGGTCCTCTGGGATTCGGCCTTGGCAGACTTGGCATTTTCAATAGCCACCGTGAGCTCGGACGCTCGCGTCTTTGAGTCAAGCTCCAAACTCTCATGTTTTTCCATGAGAGCCTGGAGCTCTTGCCGCACCTCGCCAACCTGGGCCTCATACTTCTCCCGCTCGGTGCGCTCTGTGGCCGCCCTCGAGCAGCACTTGCTTAAGGGTCGCCACCTCAGACGTGGCCCCTACAATAGCCACGATAATCCTGTTACTATTTTTTGCAATTGCACCTTTTATATATATATTTAAACAAGGTATCTCTTACCTTCCCTGTCCTCGAGCTGCTTCTTGGCACGGCCGAGCTCTTTCTCGGACTGCTCGAGGTTCTGCTTTAGCGTATCCACCTCCGCAGTCAGTGCGGCGGACGCCAGCAGAGAAGCCTGCATACGCATATTGACTCCTTTTTGTTAGACTCCTGCGAATTTTATTTGATCCTCTATTCGGCTTTTCTTCCCGAACGCCAAATAGAGCATTAGGGGCTACTGTCTATGCAGTAATAGTATTTACACATTCTTTACTTACCTCAAAGCCTGTTAAAAGGCTAGCACAAGCTTTAGTCAGTCCGCTCTTGGCGGACTGAACCATCTGGACCACCGCACTCATAATGGTGCGGTGCTCCTCGTTGATGGAGGCGCCTTTGAGCGCCTCCAACAGACTGTCCGGTGCCGTCGGTTGGACGGGGGTCACCGACACGGAGGGCTTGCTCCTCTTGGAAGGAGGTCGCCCGCCGGACTCTGGAACCTTTGAAGGTTCCGGAGCAGTGACCGGCCTAGAGCCGGACATGGAGCCCTGGGGGGTTTTATCCCCTTTACTCCTGGAGTCCGGGAGGTCGCCTTGCGGTGCCTCCAGGACCATCTCCTCCTGGCCTGGAACCTGTTGGTAAAACACTTCGGCATCGTCCGTAGGGCGGGGGGAGGAAGCCATCGGAAGCGAATTCACATCCGACGAATCCAGTGAACCGCTCGACAATGCGTCGAGCCAGTCTTTGGGTGGGCTATATAATCATATTCGACATAAGGGAAAGCTGTGCAATAAAGGAATACAATGAATCACTCTGGTACCCAGATACTTACGATTTCGCCAGGGGCTTGGCCCTGAGCGGCCACTCCTCTTCGCCGTCGTCGGCGTTGGTGGAGTAGTCCGGAGGAAGGGTTTTCCCCTTCTTGGACCCTTCGGCCTCCTCAGTGATGGCGGCCTTCCTTTTCTTCCCTTACCCCGCGGGAGGGGGAGAGGTCTCTTCGTCCTCCTCGTCTTCATGGGAAGAGTGCGTCTTGGAGTCGTCGGATGATGAATCCGACGCCTCCTGGCGCCGGGCACTCTTTCAAGTCCCCGTGGCCTTCTTCTTGGCCTTCTTCTCCGGCACCACATAGGGTGCCGGAACCAGCAGCTTCGCCAAGTGAGCGTCCGCTGGGCCTTTGGGCAAAGGAGCCGGATAGTCGATCTGTCCGGACTTCGCCTGCCAATCCTGTCAAAGGTAAGGGAGCATAGATCCCGCATAGAGTTAAACTATGAAAAACTAATACCATGTAAAAGGTACAAACAACTTACTGCGTTAGCGTGACGCTGCACGCTGAATCCGCGATCCTCGATAGCGGATGCGGGAGCCTCGGCGCCCTTGAAAAGCACCTTCCAGGCATCTTCGTACATCGTGTCGAAGAGCCTGCTCAGAGTTCGGTGCTGCGTCAGGTTGAACTCCCACAGATTGAAGGCCCGTTGTTGACATGGGAGGATCCGGCGAATGAGCATAACCTGGATTACGTTGACAAGCTTGAGCTGCTTGTCCACCAGGGTTTGGATGCATGTTTGCAGTCCAGTAATCTCTCCTTTGCTGCCCCACGAGAGGCCCGTCTCTTTCTAGGATGTGAGCCGCGTTGGGGGTCCGGACCGGAACTCGGGAGCTGCGACCCACTTTAGGGTCGCGTGGCCCAGTGATGTAAAACCACCCCGATTGCCACCCCTTCAGGGTCTCCACAAAGGAGCCCTCGAACCATAAGATGTTGGGCATCTTGCCCACCATGGCGCCTCCGCACTCCGCCTGGCTGCCGCGCACCACCTTCGGCTTGACATTGAAAGTCTTGAGCCACAGGCCAAAATGGGGGTGGATGCAGAAGAAAGCCTCGCACACGATGATAAACGCCGAGATGTTGAGGACAAAGTTCGGGGCCAGATCGTGGAAATCCAGGCCATAGTAGAACATGAGCCCCCGGAAAAATGGGTGGAGAGGGAAGCCCAGTCTACGGAGGAAATGGGGGAGGAACACCACCCTCTCATGGGGCCTAGGGGTGGGGATGAGCTGCCCCTCTTCGGGAAGCCGGTGCGCAATGTCGTTAGACAAGTATCCGGCCTTCCTTAGTTTTTTCATGTGTCCCTCCGTGACAGAGGAGACCATCCACTTGCCTCCCGCTCCGGACATGGCTGGAGAAGGTTGAGATGGGGAGTGTGGACTTGGGCGCTGGAGCTCGAGTGCGCAAAAATGTATAGGCAAAGGAGGAAGAAGGCGTAGGTGAAAAGGTGGATCCTTATCCCCTTATATGGGTGGACGCAACTACGTGTCCCCACCAGCCTGGTAAAACTCGCTTATCTCCAAGCGCCGTAATCAATGGTGCGGTTGGGTTACTTTAACACCCCGGATGTAACTTTCCCAATTTGTACTCCAACTCTTGCCGTTTCCGGCGTTAAGTTAATTTATTTTCTCGGGTTCGGGTCTTGGTCTTCGTGTGTTGTTATCGTTGTCATGCATCTCATATCATGTCATCATGTGCATTGCATTTGCATACGTGTTCGTCTCATGCATTCGAGCATTTTCCCCGTTGTCCGTTTTGCATTCCGGCGCTTCGTTCTCCTCCGGTGGTCATTTCTACCTTTCTTCCGTATGTGGGGATTAAACATTTGCGGATTGGACCGAGACTTGCCAAGCGGCCTTGGTTTACTACCGGTAGACCGCCTGTCAAGTTTCGTACCATTTGGACTTCGTTTGATACTCCAACGGTTAACCGAGGGACCGAAAAGGCCTCGTGTGTGTTGCAGCCCAACACCCCTCCAATTTGGCCCAAAACCCACCTAAACCTGCTCCATCATCTGGAGCGTTCGATCACGATCGCGTGGCCGTAAACCGCACCTCATTTGGACTCTCCTAGCTCCCTCTATGCCTATAAATAGGTCCTCCTCGAAAATCTCGGATCCCCCTCCGTGCCTGCCACGTGGCGCCGCGCCCCGCCGCCGCCGCCTACCGCGCGGCCCAGCGTCGGCCCTCGTGGCCCGCTTCCGCCGCGGCCGCCTACCGCACCCTGGCCGATCCTCTCCTCCGCCGCTCCGCCGCCTCCTCGCTGGCGCGCGCACCGCCGCTCGGCTCGGCCACCGCCATCCGCGCCGCCCCGTCGCGCCCCGGTCGCCGCCGCCTTCGCCCGTCCCCGCCTCGCAGCCGCCGTCCTCGCCGCCGTCGAGATCCGACCGCGGAAGCTCCAGATCTGGCCTCCCCGCTCCCTCTCCGACGAGATCCCGGCCGGCTCCGGCGAGATCCGCCACCGCCTCGGCTTCCGTGTCCCGGGTTGACTTTTCTCGCGCGATGATTTTCTACTAAGTCCTTAAATCGCAGATCCATGTGCTCATGTTCATTGCTCCGTAACTTTGCATCAGTAGCTCCGATTCATGCATATAGCATATCAAAATGTTCATCTCACAGAGTACATCATTTCATTCCATTGCATCATTTTCAATTGAGTTCAGCTTGATGCCCGAAATTCTGTTAGAAGAGGGCTGCTTGAGATAATTGTCAGATCTGCTACTCCGTTTAGCTTTTTGTCATTTTTGCCATGATTTTTTTCTGCATGATATGCCCTGATGCTCTACATATGTTTTTAAGGGTTTTGTCATCATTCCGGAGGTGCAACCCATGTATTTTTGTGATGTGTGTGGTGACTAGTGCAAGCTTGCAAAGTGAGGCACTTGGTAATTCTGTTTTCAGGGACTTAGCATTTCCACTAAGTCCTTGATCTGTTTATCTCATGATGCCATATGTTTTTCAATAAGGATGTTTTGTTAATATTTTAGAGCTCTATCCATCCATATCCTTGTTTGCAATTATGGATCACCCTAGCTTGAGTCAATCGAGCTCTACTTTTGCTACTTTGTGAATCTGGGCAGATTGTCAACTTGTTTGCAATTTTGCCGATGATGTTGTAGTTGATCCGTGCATGCCATGCTATTATTTTTGCCATGTCTAGCTTGAATTTTGTGTGTTCTTGATAGATGTATGCTTCTATTGTCATGACTTGCACCGTAGTGAGTGCATCGAGCTCGTAAACATGCCTACTTGAGTTATGTTTCAGCCTGTGCCAGTTTTCACTAAGTCTGAAAACTGATTATGTTTTTGCTATGTTCACATGCTTGCAATTGTATTTTCTGATCCCTTTTGGCTCAAGGTCACTAAGGGACTTTTTTAAAGATCTTTGAGTAGCTCCATGCCATGCTTTACTTTGCCATGTTCAGGTCCTGTAGCATGTAGTTTTGTTGCTCCGAAGAGGGCTACCTGATCTGAAATTCCAGACAAGTGTTAATTTCACTAAGTCTGAGATCTGTTTGTCATATGCATTTTTGCCATGCTTGTTTGAACCTGGTAATGGATGAATTGGCCGTAGCTCAGTGCTAGACTTTTGTTAAGCATCTTGAGTGCATGCCTGCCATGTATTTTGTTGTCATGTTTTGGTGCTGTAGCATGTTCATCTCATTGCATTTAGATGGCTACTTGCTGTAAATCGCAGACCGGTGTCATATTTGAATCGCTTGCCATTTCCAAACCGTAACTCCGATTCCGGTGATCTTTATATTGTTTTCAATCGATTTCATCTCATCTTTCCAGTGGCACACTTGGATTTCCAAGTTGAGGCCAGGTTCTTGCATTTCCTGTCATATCTTGCATTTTGCATCCCGCATCGCATCCCGCATAGCATATCATCATTGCATCATATTGTTTGATCCTTGCATGTGGTTGATTGTGTCCTTGTTGCTTGTTTGTCTTGTTTGGGTAGAGCCAGGAGACAAGTTCTCTAACGAAGATCCCATTGAGTTTGCTTTCGAGGATCCAGTCAACTCTAACAACTTTGAAGGCAAGATGATCATACCCTCGAAATCACTACTATCTTTGCTATGCTAGTTTGCTCGCTCTTTTGCTATGCCAATGCTACGATGCCTACCACTTGCTTTCAAGCCTCCCAAATTGCCATGTCAAACCTCTAACCCACCTTGTCCTAGCGAACCGTTGATTGGCTATGTTACCGCTTTGCTCAGCCCCTCTTATAGCGTTGCTAGTTGCAGGTGAAGATTGGAGGCCGTTCCTTGTTGGAACATTTATTTACTTGTTGGGATATCATTATATTGCCATGTTATCTTCATGCATCTATATACTTGGTGAAGGGTGGAAGGCTCGGCCTCTCGCCTAGTGTTTTGTTCCACTCTTGCCACCCTAGTTTCCGTCTTATCGGTGTTATGTTCCCGGATTTTGCGTTCCTTACGCGGTTTGGTTATAATGGGAACCCCTTGATAGTTCGCCTTGATTAAAGCTTTTCCAACAATGCCCAACCTTGGTTTTTTTTCCATTTGCCACCTAGCCTTTTTCCCTTGGGTTACCGGAGCCCGAGGGTCATCTTATTTTAAACCCCCCCGGGCCAGTGCTCCTCTGAGTGTTGGTCCAAACTATCAGCCGCCGGTGGCTACCAGGGGCAACTCTGGGCTGGCCCACCAGAAGTTTGGACAATCTGATTGTGCCCTGAGAAAGAGATATGTGCAGCTCCTATCGGGACTTGTCCGCACATTCGGGCGGTGTTGCTGGTCTTGTTTTAACCTGTCGAAGTGTCTTGAGTAACCGAGATACCGAGTCTGATCGGAACGTCTTGGGAGGAGGTCTATTCCTTCGTTGACCGTGAGAGCTTGTCATGGGCTAAGTTGGGACTCCCCTGCAGGGTTTTGAACTTTCGAAAGCCGTGCCCGCGGTTATGGGCAGATGGGAATTTGTTATTGTCCGGTTGTAGATAACTTGAACCTTAACTTAATTAAAATGAATCAACTGAGTGTGTTACCGTGATGGCCTCTTCTCGGTGGAGTCCGGGAAGTGGACACGGTGTTGGAGTTATGTTTGCGCAGGTTGTTCTCTAGTTTCTCGCTCGCGCTTTGCCTTGTCTTCTTGCTCTCTTTTGCGAATAAGTTAGCCACCATATATGCTAGTCGCTTGCCGCAGCTCCACATATATTTACCTTGCCTTACCTATAAGCTTAAATAGTCTTGATCGCGAGGGTGCGAGATTGCTGAGTCCCTGTGGCTCACAGATTACTATTACACCAGATGCAGGGCCTGATGATTCCGCTCCAGGTGACGCGCTCGAGCTCATATGGGAGTTCGACAAGGACTCTCAATGTTACTATGTTTCCTTTCCTGATGATCAGTAGTGGTGCCCAGTTGGGGGTGATCGGGACCGTGTCGCATGTTGGGTTATCTTTTACTTTGGCGCCGTAGTCGGGCCATGAGTGTTTGGTTGATGTAATGTTATTTATGTACCTTGATTGACGTGGCGAGTGTCAGCCAACTATGTTATCTTCCCTTTATTATTATATTACATGGGATGTGTAAAGATTACCTTACTTGTGACATATGCCTTCAATATGATTATGTCTCTAAGTCGTGCCTCGACACGTGGGAGCCATAGTCGAATCGAGGGTGTTACAGTTACCCACGCCCGTATTGATGAGAATCCCGGAATAAGGGGACACGATCTCTGCTTTAACAAGACGTGCCAAGGAAACCGCCTCGCATGACACGCTGAGGTGGGATAATAAAACGATTCAAATAAAGGCTTGGCCGTGGTGCGATGTCACACTACAGAATACGTCAGCATATTAGATTTGTGTAAATATTATTCTCTCTATGGCAATATGTGGAAATTTATTTTGCAGAGCCGGACACTATCTTTGTGTTCAAAATCTTCTATGAAGTAATTGGAGGAGGAACCCGCCTTGCAATGCCGAAGACAAACTGTGCGCCGGACTCTTCGTCATTGAAGCCTGGTTCAGAGGCTACTGAGGGAGTCCTGGATTAGGGGGTGTCCGGATGGCCGGACTATACCTTCAGCCGGACTCCTGGACTACAAAGATACAAGATTAAAGACTTCGTCCCGTGTCCGGAAGGGACTTTCCTTGGCGTGGAAGGCAAGCTTGGCGATACGGATATATAGATCTCCAACCATTGTAACCGACTTTGTGTAACCCTAACCCTATCTGGTGTCTATATAAACCGGAGGGTTTTACTCCATAGGACAACATTCACACACAACAATCATACCATAGGCTAGCTTCTAGGGTTTAGCCTCTCTGATCTCGCGGTAGATCTACTCTTGTACTACCCATATCATCAATATTAATCAAGCAGGACATAGGGTTTTACCTCCATCAAGAGGGCCCGAACGTGGGTAAAACTTCGTGTCCCTTGCCGCCAGTTACCATCTGGCCTAGACGCACAGTTCGGGACCCCCTACCCGAGATCCGCCGGTTTTGACACCGACAGTGACCATTAAGAACAAGTATCCGCTGTCTATGATCAATGATTTGTTTGACCAGCTAGAAGGAGCTAGTTTTTTCTCCAAGATTGATCTTCGATCGGGTTATCACCAATTGAAGATCCGTGAGAAGGATATACCCAAGACCGCTTTTACCACAAGGTATGGGCTTTATGAGTATACAGTCATGTCCTTTGGTTTGACTAATGCCCCTGCCTATTTTATGAACATGATGAACAAAGTATTCATGGAGTTCTTGGATAAGTTTGTTCTGGTATTCATTGACGGCATATTGGTTTTCTCCAAGAATGAGGAGGAATACGCTGAACATCTGCGCTTGGTTTTGGAGAAACTCAGAGAACATCAGCTTTATGCCAAGTTCATCAAGTGTGAGTTTTGGCTCAAGGAAGTCGGATTCCTTGGACATGTTCTGTCAGGTGAAGGGATTGCAGTGGACCCTACCAAGGTAGAGTCAGTCACCAAATGGAATGCACCCACCACAGCGGGCGAGATTCGTAGTTTCCTTGGACTTGCAGGATATTACCGAAGATTTATTAAAAATTTCTCCAGGATTGCAAGGCCCATGACAGCGTTGTTGAAGGAGGACGCCAAGTTCGTTTGGACTGAAGAGTGTGAAACCAGCTTTCAAGAGTTGAAGAAGCGTTTGGTTACAGCCCCAGTCCTAATCATGCCTGACGTACACAAGAACTTTCAGGTGTATTGTGATGCTTCACGTCAGGGACTTGGAGATCTTCCTATGCAAGAGGGAAAGGTTGTAGCTTATGCTTCACGACTGCTTTGACCTCATGACTTGAACTATGCCAAACATGATTTGGAGTTGGCAGCTGTAGTGCATGCACTCAAGACATGGAGACACTATCTTATTGGGAATCATTGTGATGTTTACACGGATCACAAGAGTTTGAAGTATATCTTCACACAGAAGGAGTTGAATCTCAGGCAAAGGAGATGGTTGGAACTTATAAAGGATTATGACATGAGTCTGCATTATCATCCAGGAAAAGCAAATGTTGTGGCAGATGCTTTGAGCCGTAAGAGTTATGTTAATATCCTTACCGCAGGAGTTTTACCTCGGGAGTTATGTGATGATCTTAAAGACCTTCAATTGGAAATAGTTCCAAGAGGTTATGTTGCCGCACTCGAGGTGCAGTCCACCTTGTTGGGGAGAATCAGAGAAGCCCAGAAGTTGGACCAAGGTATTGCTGAGATCAAAGAAATGATGAGCAAAGGGAAAGAAGAAGGGTTTCGTGAGGATGAACATGGAACCATATGGTTTGAGCAACGGATTTGTGTACCCAATGACCCGGAGATCAGGAAGTTGATTCTTCAGGAGGCTCATGACTCACCATATTCGATACACCCAGGCAATACCAAGATGTATTTGGACTTGAAGGAATGTTTTTGGTGGGCCGGTATGAAGCAAGAAATTGCCGAGTATGTGGCAACATGTGATGTATGTCAGAGAGTAAAGGCAGAACATCAGAAACTAGCAGGATTACTTCAGCCGTTGCCGATACCTGATTGGAAATGGGATAAACTTGGTATGGACTTTATCACAGGGTTACCCAGGACCCGTTCAGGTTATGATTCCATTTGGGTGATAGTGGATCGTTTGACCAAGATTGCTCACTTCATTCCAGTGAAGACCACCTATACAAGTGCTAAGCTGGCAAAGATATATATGACGAGGATTGTATGTCTGCATGGAGTTCCAAGGAGAATCATATCAGATAGAGGAACACAGTTTACCTCCAAGTTTTGGAAACAGTTACACGAAACTTTGGGTACCAGGCTAGAGTTCAGTACAGCCTTCCACCCACAGACTGATGGGCAGACAGAGAGAGTCAATCAGATTCTAGAGGACATGTTGAGAGCGTGTGCGCTAGACCATGGGTCTAGTTGGGATGATAACTTACCCTACACAGAGTTCTCGTACAACAACATCTACCAAGCCAGTTTGCAGATGGCCCCTTTTGAGGCATTGTATGGAAGGAAATGTAGGACACCTTTGATGTCGGATGGAGTTGGAGATCACAAGTTGTTTGGACCTAGTTTGATCAGGGATTCTGAGGAGAAGGTCAAGTTGATTCGTGACAGACTTAAGATAGCATAGTCAAGGCAGAAAAGTTATGCCGATGCTAAACGCAAGGAAGTGATCTTCGAGTGTCTCCACTTCGAGGTATTAAGAGATTTGGGGTCAAAGGAAAGTTAGCACCATGATTTGTGGGGCCATACAGAATTCTGGAACGCAGAGGAGAGGTTGCATATCAGTTGGAATTACCAGAGGCTTTGTCGGGAGTTCATGATGTGTTTCATGTTTCCCACCTGAAGAAGTGTCATGCAGAGATGGCGGACATTCCTTTGGGAGATACAGTGCCATTGGAGGCAATTCAGTTGGAGAATGATCTGACTTATGAGGAGAATCCTATTAAGATTCTTGAGAGTGCAGAGAGAATCACTCGTACCAAGATCATCAAGTTTTGCAAGGTTTAGTGGAGTCACCATACCGAGGAGGAAGCCACTTGGGAACGAGAGGAAGATCTTAGGCAGGACCATCCTCACCTATTTGCTGGCCAACCCGAATCTCGAGGATGAGATTCATCTTAAGGGGGGTAGGTTTGTAACATCCCGATTTTATTAAATTTGGATGTTAATAGAATCATTCAATGCATATCATATTTCTTTGCATTTTGGAGTTTTTTGAAATATTCAAATAATAGTTTTCCACTCGAGAAAAACAAATGAGAGGGGATAAGATGACTTCCTCAAAATATAAAAAAGAGTGGGAAATTTTATTTTGAATATTACTTTAAGTTTTGGAGTTGATTGGTATTTATTTTATTTGCAAAAGTGCATTAGTTGCATTAGGAAAATTATTTTCAAAATGTTTTATGCTTAAGTTAATGTTCATTAGGCTCTAAATATTATGTAGTTATTTTAGAAATTAATTTGGTGTTTGAATTAATTCAATTGAATCAGTTATGAGCACTTTAGTCTCCACTTAAAAAAAACACACGCACGCAGCCTGGACCGAAACTGGGTTCGGCCCAGGAGCGCCCGACCAGCCCAGCTGGCCATTTCGGCCCAAGGCCGCCCGTGCGCCCGAAACCTCCCGCACCGGGCGACCATCCGTAGCCCCCCTCGCTCGCTAACGCCGCCGCCACTGACTGGTGGGCCTTGCTCCACCTCATCTCCCCCAACCTCCCGTTTTCCCCGCTCGGGTGAGCTCGCCGCCGTGCTTCCGCAACCGCCGGGCGAGGCCCTCGCGGATAATGCATATCCGTGGCACCCGCACGCCCTCCCCTCGCCTATAAATGCCCCGGGCTCCCCTCTGTCGACCTCGCCGTCCCGCTTCTCCCCACGCCGCCCATAGCCGCCGTTGTCACCGTTTGCATCTCGCCGGAGCCGCGCCGCTCCGTCGTCCCTTCCGTCGCCTATAAGCCACCATGGCATCCCCTTCTTCGTCAAATGGCTCCCCGCAGCAAAACGCACCCGTTTGACACCTTTTCCTCCCCTAGGATCCGTCGGAGACGCCGCACCACCGACGCCGGAGCCGCCGGAGAACCGAAGGCCGCCGTCTTCGCCCCGCCCCTTTCAGACGCCGCCGACGCACCCCGATGCCACCATCCGGATGCCCAAGCCACGCCGCACCTCCCCGTCTTCTTCCCCGACGGCGAGGATCACCGCAGCCGCTGCCCCCTCCGTCACCGACGTTGCCCCACCGTCTTCATCATTGTCGGCCATCACCACCACCCACTGTGAGCCACCACCCCACCCTCGCTGTTCGATCTACCATGGACGGCCCAGATTAGATTAGGTCCGTATTTTTTATTTTGCAAAGAGGTACGCGGTTAACCGCGGTTCCCTTAGACCGTGCGGTTTATTTAAACCGAGCGTCGGTTTTCTTTAATTAGCCACCGCTGTTGTTTTTTCTAATTTGGCGGCCGTTTGCCGTATAGTCTCCGCAGCGGACGCTGCTCGGCCAGCCAGGAGCTGCCGCGTGGCCAGGGACTTGTTTGCGATAGTTCTTTTTCTGTTTAGTCCCTATAATTAGCAGATTAGTCCCTGATCTTAGATTAGCCATAACTTTTAAACCGTAGATCCAAACTCGATGAAACCAGCGGCAAATTCTTCGTATTGTTTAGATCTATTCAGTAGTATTGTTTTTGCATGCTTTTGTCAGATTCAAATTTGAATTTATTCAGATTCGAATTCAAATTTCAAATGGCCATATCTCCCAAACTGTAGCTCCGATTAAGTTGATTCCTTTTGCATGCTATCACCGTAGCAAAGCCCTATCACCTGGACCTTTGTCACAATAATTTTCACACACTAGAATCTGCCCTTTAATATTTTACTAGTATGCCTAGTATGCACTATATTTCACATCACTCTTTGAACCATAGGCCTATATTGTTTTGCACTTTGAGTATTTCTGTAGTAGCTTAGTGTGTTGTATGTTCATTTGGTTTTTCGAAGACTTTTTGCTATGCATGTTCTTTTGGTTCTCTGGAATGTTTGCTTATGTTTGTTATCTTCTTTGCGATAGATTGCCCAGAGTGCAAAGCAGAATATTATCAGTCTTTTGAATTCAACCAGCAGTACCAAGGCAAGTTGCATCTTGATCATGTTTCATTACCTATGTTTTTATTATGCACTTAGTTCTTTGCGGTAGGACTGCATGGTAGGAAACTGGTGCCGCATGACTTTGCTTTTCACCCAGTAGTTCATTGAGGTAGGTCTGAACCATATAACTTTGTCACCATCGTTTTACTTTATGTTGCTATGCTATGTAGACGTGGATTGGTGAGTGATCATTATAAAGTTTGAGTGACAATGTAGTAAATAGGACCTAAGTTAATTAATGAACTACCTGGGCGGAAACTTGTCGGAATGGTGGCGAAGTACAGTGGGGCACACATGGGAAATCCATGGTGGTGCACCACTAGTGGACCTTCCGCTAAGGCTCAAAGAGATCAATCCTATTCCCACGCCTAGAAGGTTATGTGTGCAGCCACAAGCCAATATGGGCTCTGGCCTAGTTGAGTAGTTAGTGTGACCCATTCCGCGATGGGCTAGCAGATGTAGAATGATGTAGGTGTACCGGCCTATCCGTGGGTTAAGGGGGAACATTTTCGAAAGGCTATGTCTCGATCTTATGATCATGGAGGTGGTCGAGTCTTGTGGGAAAAAGTGTGCAACCTCTGCAGAGTTTCAACCTAATCGATTAGCCGTGTCCCCGGTTACGGACAACTTGAGCATCTAGTAGTGGAAATGTCGGGAGATCTCCTCACCTTTAAATTAAACAGTTGGGTTTTAAATGAAACTTGGGAACGGATGGAGTTGGGTTTGCCAACTCATCCTATGCAAATGTGTAGTAGTAGAATAACATCTTTTCTAATAGAGAAAAACTAGCTTTATGCAAAAACTAAACTTAGAGCTTTCCACCAGCTAAATTGCATGTAAAAGTAGGTTCATTACACTATGATGTGACTTGCCAGTACATTCAATGTACTGACCCATTTGGCTGCAACTTATCACGTTGCAGATATATCCGACGAGGATTAAGGTGCGATAGGTCGATGTTCTACACTCAACCTTGCTCGTGGAGTTGGACTCATTTACTTCTTTGCTTCCGTAGTATTTGCTTATTGGCTCTATGCCCTATTTTGTAATAAATGTATTTCTCCTGGACTATCGATGTAATAAAGAGGTGTGTGTTATTTCTGTTATTTCATCGAGTATTGTGTGTGCTAGCAAGTCGATCCAGGGACTAGCATGGTAAGCATAGAGACTTCGACTCTTACCGAGTCGGGTCGCTATAGTTCGGGTCTAAGATATTGAGACCAGAACAACTGCTCTATAGAACTCCCTTCTTCGGCTTGATAGAACTCGGCAGCGTCTGATACGCTACGCGGCAAATCCGTAAACGCCCCTGGAGAGCTCCAAATCTGGGTAAGTAAAAGGAACACTTCCTTCATAGATTTTGTTGGAGATATTACTACTGGACATAAACCGGCCAGGAGAGGCCGGATTATCCCCATGACGATTATCTTATTTGAGGCCCATGAAGACATGAATGATGGCGCTTCATGAAGGCCCAAGGCCCGGAGGCGGGTTAAGGCTTGTAGACATAAACCGATATTGATGTAGACTTGTATGATAAGATAGGAGTAGAGACCGAGCCGGAGACGTTTATGATCCGGCCTCGGGACTCTGTAAACCGGCGGGCGTCGACCTATGTATATAAAGGGACGACCCGACGGCAGTTTTGGGATAAGACACAACAACTCGAGAGCCAGGCAAAGCGGATTCGCTCCCTGGTCATCGAAACCCTAAGCAATTCCATCACAACTGGAGTAGGCTTTTACCTTCATCATAAGGGGCCGAACCAGTATAAACTCTCGCGTCCTTTGTCCGCTTTAAACCCCTTTAAGCTAACACGTAGCGATGGCTTCACGACTAAGTCCTTTCACGAGGACATATGTCGTGACAAAACCACGACAGTTGGCGCCCACCGTGGGGCTATCACATGATGGTTTCGAGTTCTTGAAGGGCAGCTTCGAAGGACTCAAGGGATACACTATGGGCCGGATGACTAAAAGTCGTCGCGGCAAGCTCTACATCGACGATGTAGGATGGAGTCCCGAGGCCGGCTTAATTGAGTACGGGTACCGGGTCCCCTTTGGTTGAATTCACGTCTTCATCGTCAAGATCGGCGAACCGGGCCCTGAGCCGGACATCTGCGCCGACATCATCGAGACGGCTCAGCGTGCAAGCTTTGCCCATGTTCAGCCCACCGTAAAGCATGTCTTCGTAGGTGTCATCCATGGAGCGGAATATGAGGATAGATCGGCATCTGGTAGCGAAACCGTTTTCTGCTCTGATGACTAGTCTTCAACCGGAGAGACCGAGTCATTGTACCAGCTGCAGGATGGCCGGATTAGTGGAGGTTCCGATGGCAACAGTATTCCGAACCCCCTTGATCTGCCAAGCCGGGTCGCGATGTTCATGGCCGGTACACAATCAACGCAGCACTCTTCTACCGCCGCGGCAATGATCTCTGGTTCAGCAACAGCAACACCAGCGGGAGCAGGGGGCTCTGCGCCACCTCCGGCTTAGGTTTTATCCGATTTGTTTGACGCTTTGGCAACGTTGCTGGCAGCAGAGGTGGACGCGGCAAACCAGGATCAGCACAACGCGGAGATTGCAAAGGTGAAGGATCAGATAACTCAAGCTAAAGCATACCTGGCTGCGGAGAACGCCAGGATGGCTACAGAACAGGCCGAGTTAGAGGCTTAGGCCTACCGGCTTATGCTGGATCGGAGTGCGTCAGATGATGTCATGAGAAGAAGATACCTGTCGCACCTCCCGCCGGTTTTTGAGGCAAGAAATCTCTTTAACACGCTAGGAGCAGGCACCAGCAACCAACCAGTGATAAACCGGGCGGAGGCGCCTGGGACTGGGGCACCGGTTCAGCCTCGTGCGGTGGATCCGCCGCCTCAGCCTCGTCAGAACGATATCCCATCACGATACATCTCAACGCCTCGGTAGCGGTTGAAACACGACGGGCTAGGGAGCTCCTTCAGATGGCCTTGACTCAGCAGCAGGCTTATTCATATACCGCGAAAGGATTCATTCAACTCCCTGACCAAGCCAAAGCTACAGCAGGCATATCGATGAATCGGCCAGATCAAGTAGTGTGTGGAATTGTAATCTGCCCCGTGGCAATAACCCGATGGGTGGCAATGCTCAGGATGTAGTGGATCGCGCTAGGGCACGTCGAGAAGCCGAGTTAGCAGCATAACACGAAGCTCCGGTTTGTCAACTTACGCCGGTTCGTCAGTCCACTCCAGTTCGTCCAACAACATCGGTGGAACCAGGGGTTACCTCCAGTTCTTTGGGAGTGTCATGTCTTGTCCCAGCACTGCAGAACGTACGGTTACCCAAGGATTTCAAAGGCCCGCGTAAGGTGCCAAATTACATCACCGATTTATCCCCTGAGTCATGGGTGGAGAGCTATGAGATGGCAATGGACATGATGGATGTGGACAAAGAGGCGTGTGCCAAATACTTTACCATGATGTTGGAGGGAACAGCTCGCACATGGTTGAAAAATCTGCCAGCCAACTCTATTGGATCGTGGGCCGAGTAAAGGGCCCGGTTTATCCAGAACTTCAAAGATACGTGCAAGCAGCCCATGTCCATCGTGGATTTAGCTACATGTGTCCAGGAGGAAGGAGAATCAACAACCCACTGGGTGCGCCGGGTTTCGAAGATTTTGCATTCATCAGACCGCATCAATGCTGACACGGCCGTTTTAACATTGGAAGGCAATTGCCGGTTTGCACCTTTGAAGCTGAAATTGGGACGGCCCAAACGCCATTGCAATGACATGGGAACACTTATGGCGGCTCTGGTGAAATATGCCGACTCCGATAGTACCAAAGACCCCGAGTCTGAGGATGACAAGACAAGGAAGGGAAAAAGAGTGCTAGCACCAAGGGGCAGCAGCATAACTCGGCGGGTCATGGGAACAATGGTAAACGCAAGGCAGATAATAGCTTGGACTTTGTGGCTAACACCAACACCCAGGACAACGGTCAGCGGCGTAAGGATAAACCACCCCAACAGTGTGGAGGGTCAGGCCCCAATCTGGAGCGCCTGTTAAACCAGCCTTACCCAAAGAACGGATCAAAGGAGAGGTCAGCTACGCATCTTTGGAAGGATTGCTTCATCATGAAGGAGTTCAAAAATTCAAATCTTTTTCAATATGACTATGGACCGCCTGGCGGTTCAGGAGGGGGTTTCCATGGGCCGGGTTATGGTGGTGGTAGTTCTGGTTCAGGATTCCATGGCAACCAAACCGGACATGGCAATCAGAGCAGCCAGGGCAACCAGGGAGGTTACAACCATCAGGGGAATCAACAACAACAGCAATTGGGTTATCAGAGCAATCCAAGGCAGTTGAACAGTGGGCAGTATCATGTCTTCACCACTAGCTTATGTAAGTGCGATCAGAAGCTTCATAAAAGAGCCGTGAACTCCGTTGAACCGGCGGTACCTTGTTATCTGTGCTGGTCTGAACAGCCCATCCTATGGAGTCGAGAGGATCATCCACCCCGGATTGACAATCCGGGTCATCTGGCTTTAGTGGTGGCACCTCAGGTTGGGGGGTATAAATTTACCAAGGTGCTTACGGATGGAGGATGCAGTATCAATATCCTTTACTATGAAACCTTTCGTCGCATGGGGTTAACAGATAAGAATCTTAAACCGTCGAACACTGTGTTTCATGGGGTAGTGCCTGGTAAATCGGCATACCCAGTTGGCAAGGTAGCTCTGGAAGTTGCTTTTGGAGACGATCATGATCCAAGATCAGAGGTGTTGACTTTTGAAGTGGTGAAAATCAAGAGTCCATATCATGCCCTGTTCAAACGGCCGGCTTATGCTAATTTCATGGCAAGGCCCTGTTATGTTTATCTGCAGCTCAAGATGTCGGGTCATAAGGGGACCATCACGATGCATGGGAGCCAGAAGATTGCCTTGGAATGTGAAGAAGGTGATGCGGCTTATGCTGAGTCAGTTTGCGCCACAGAGGAGCTGAAATTTTATAAGGACAATGTTGATCCGGCAGATATGACTTCTTTGAAAAAGCCAACTACTAAGCATGATCCGGTGCTGAAATTTAAATCGGCCGAGGAGACTAAGCTGGTTGACTTTGTTCCTGGCGATTCATCAAAGCAGTTCAGCATCAGCGCTAACCTGGATCCGAAATAGGAAAATGCGCTCATCGAGTTAATCCATGAGAACCGGGACATCTTTGCATGGAAGCCGTCTGACATGCCAGGTGTACCGAGGGAACTCGCTGAGCACACCCTCAATATAGATCCTAAGTTTAAACCGGTTAGGCAATTTCTTCACGGATTCAACGAAGAAAGGCATAAAGTTGTTGGCGAGGAGGTAGCCCGGCTTTTGGCAGCAGGGTTTATTGTGGAGGTCTTTCACCCTGGCACTGGTACTTAAGAAAAATGGCACTTGGCGTATGTGTGTGGATTACACACACTTAAACAAAGCCTGTCCAGCTGACCCCTTTGCTCTCCCTCGTATCGATCAAATTATTGATGCTACAGTAGGTTGTGACCATTTGTGCTTTCTGGATGCTTATTCTGGTTATCATCATATCAAAGTGGCAGTTAAGGACCAATAGAAGACAACTTTTATAACTCCCTTTGGAGCCTTCTGCTATGTATCTATGCCTTTCGGGCTCAAGAGTGCCCAAGCAACTTATCGGCGCTGCGTCCAAAATTGTCTGCATAAACAGATTGGGCGCAATGTACATCCATATGTGGATGATATTGTGGTGAAGTCCAGAAAGGAGTAGACATTTATAGGTGACTTGAAGGAAACTTTTGATAACCTCTGGGTTTATAAGATGATGTTTAATCTGGCCAAATGTGTCTTTGGTGTACCGGCAGGCAAGCTTTTGGGTTTTCTGGTGTCTAACAGGGGTATTGATGCTAATCGGGAGAAGATCACGGCTATCACATATCTGGCTAAACCAGCGTGCATTAACGATGTTCAACGTTTGGCGGGACGGATTGCAGCCTTAAGCCGGTTTATCAGTCGCCTTGGAGAGAATGATATCCCTTTGTATCAAATGCTAAAGAAAATGGATCACTTCATATGGAGTGATGTTGCTGATGAAGCACTTGAGGATCTGAAGAGAGAGTTAGCTAAGCCACCTGTCCTTGCGGCTCTGGTTGATAAGGAGCCCTTATTACTATATGTGGCTGCTAATGCCCGAGCTGTTAGTGTGGCTATTGTTGTGGAGCGCAAGGAGGCTGGGAAAGAGTATCCAGTTCAACAGCCGGTTTATTATATCAGCGAGGTGCTTATTGAGTCCAAACAGAGATACCCACATTGGCAGAAGCTAGTGTATGGTGTTTTTATGGCAAGCCGGAAGCTCAAGCATTATTTCCAGGGTCATCCTATCATAGTGGTCAGTTCAGCCCCCTTGGGAGATATCATCAAAAACAGAGAAGCAATTGGCCGGATTGCTAAACGGGCTATTAAGCTCGGACCTCACGGGCTAAAGTATACGCCTCGCACATCAATCAAATCCCAAGCACTTGTGGACTTCATCAATGATTGGACAGAGTCGCAAGCACCGGAGGAAAAGACAGACAACACTTATTGGACTATTCATTTTGATGGGTCCAGGCGATTGGACGGCTCGGGGGCTGGAGTCATATTAACATCCCCATGAGGTGATAAGTTTTGTTATGTTCTCCGTTTAATGTTCCCTTGTACTAACAATGCAGCTGAGTATGAGGCCTTGCTGCATGGTCTTCGGATGGCTAAGGAAATGAATTTAAGTCGGGTTAAGTGCTTTGGTGACTCACACCTGGTGGCTCAGCAGGTATCTGGCACTTGGGATTCCAAGGATCCACTCATGGCAGCATATAGATGAGAGGTGGATGTAGTGGCTGGTCATTTCAAGGGTTATCAAGTTGACCATATAGACTGGTGAAAGAATGAAGCGGCAGACGCTTTAAGTCTCTTAGGTTCTCAACGTAAACCGGTGCCACCCAATACCTTTCTAGGTGTGTTGCATAATCCATCAGTCAAGATACCTACTGAGGAGGATTTGGCTGTCCCTGACCCCGAGGCTCAATTGGTGGCGGCTCTACATGTTATTTCGGATTGGAAGGTCCCGTACCTGGCATACATGAACCAGGCCGAGTTACCAAAATATGAAACCTTGGCCCGGCAGATAATCCGGCGATCCAAGTCTGTGACCATTGTCAATGGGGAGCTACATCATTGCAGTGTCACAGGAGCGTTTCAGCGTTGTGTATCTCCTCAAGAAGGTCGTGAGATTTTGCGTGAGATCCACGAAGGAGATTGTGGTCACCACGCCGGTTCAAAATCCTTGGTGGCTAAGGCTTTTCTTCACGCTTCTATTGGTTGACGGCTCATGCTGATGTTGAGGATTTGGTAAGGAGGTGTGACGGTTGTCAGAAATTTGCACGCCGTGCTCATGCTCCAGCCCATGAATTAAGAATGATTCCAATAACTTGGCCATTTGCATCTTGGGGGCTCAATATGGTTGGACCTTTTAAGAGGTCCAAGGACAAGAAGACCCACCTGCTGGTGGTAGTTGATAAGTTTACCAAGTGGGTAGACGCAGAGCCAGTTAGTAAGTGTGATGCGGCCATGGCGGTTTAATTCATCAAAAAGGTGATATTCCGGTTTGGTTTTCCACACAACATTATCACTGATAATGGTACTAATCTGTCCAGGGGTGCTATGGAAGAATTTTGTCAACATGAGCACATCCGGATTGATATGTCATCAGTGGCTCATCTCCAATCTAATGGTCAGGCAGAAAGGGCCAATCAAGACATTTTGAGAGGTATCAAACCCCGGCTTATGGTTCCTTTAAAGTGGACGCCGGGTTGTTTGGTGGAGGAGTTACCTTCCGTGTTATGGAGTATCAACACCACACCAAACAGATCTACGGGTTACACGCCTTTCTTCATGGTTTACGGAGCAGAGGCAGTTCTCCCAAGTGACATACATCATGACATGCCCCGTGTGGCGGCTTATGTTGAAGCTGATAATGAAAAAGCACGTCAGGACTCATTGGACCTGTTAGATGAGGAGCGTGATCTTGCGGCGGCACGTTCGGCGATTTATCAACAAGATCTGCAACGTTATCACAGTCGGCGGGTTAAAACCAGAACTTTTCAAGAAGGCGATCTGGTGCTCCGGCTCATCTAGGATCAGACTGGCATGCACAAGTTATCCCCACCTTGGGAAGGGCCTTTTGTGGTCAACAAAAATTTGCACAATGAATCATACTACCTTATCGATGTTTGAGAGCACAAGGACTCACGTAAATCGGAGGAGGAGACCCAGCGGCCGTGGAATATAGCTCATCTTCGGCCTTACTATACTTGAGCCATAGGCTCTTTTTTATGTACATAATTATGATAATGTATATATTATGATCAATATAATAAACCGGGGCCTCAGCTAAACCGGGGTCTATGTTGTTTTACATCAAGTATGTTTACATGGGGGCTTATGTTCATAAAGCGGAGTTCTGCTGATTCGGCTTATCAAGTCACACATAAAAAATCACTAGGGGGCTTGGTCGTATCCGAACCTTGGCTACACCTCTTGATCGGCTTCAAGCCAAAGGGAAATCACTAGGGGGCTTGGTTGTATTTGAACCATAGCTACACCTCTTGATAGGCTTAAGGCCAAAAGGAAATTATGTGGAGCCAAAGAGAGTGTTGCATTAGCAAAACTCAAAGATAGGCACCCACCGAGCACAGCTCAAATGTTGCTTGGGGGATCTTTGCTTCTCAAAGAACAAAGAGTCTGCACCCTTGCAATAGGCTATCAAGCCAGGCTTGGAAGCCAGGTGTATTCACCTAAAACCCTGGGTTATCCTGCCTCTTTAAGTAAGCCACTCTGTCCAAGTAAACCTGGTATGACCCATCAAACATTTGACAAGTCAATCTCATAGACCCTGAACTTGTCAAAGTTAAAACGATGATTTGTTAAAGATTGAGGTCCATCTTAAAAGGCTTTGAAAAATGGTTTAACTCAGTGGCCTGACAGCCCATGAAAAGCCTCGATTTAGGGCCTGGCAGCCCATGAAAAGCCTCGCATATTCTTCTTGTATTTTTTGCAAAGTGTTTCTTCTCTTTTGATAAAATTCATAAGTGTTTTCTGATAAACCGGCATTTATTACAAACCGGCGTGGCTTACAATGCTACATTGTTAGTATATGATCAGCTATAATCCGGCCTTTATTGTTCCGGTCTGGTTTTGATTACAAGTCACTAGTATTATATGGATAAAATTGGTGTTTATCATAACCCGGTACGGTTTTATCGTAAACCGGCAAACCTGGAAGGAGTCATCTATACTCCAGATTGGTGTTATCACCCTTTTTATAATAACCATGGGTCAAACAATGAGGTAACAGGTATTCTTTATTTTATATCTGGTTGTTTTTTAACAGCCTTGGCTTTACACCGAGGCTATATATTTGGGCATCATGACCCGTCTAGCGGTAAACAGCTAGGGCCCTTTCAATCTCTTGTATGCAGGAACAAGTTAAAATACAGCCACTGCGGATTATGTATATAATAAAGATCCCAAAAGCATGGCGAGTTATCAGTATCAAGCAAAATAAGTATGCTCGATGGCATAATAGAAAAGTGTTTGAACTAGCCTATTACAAGGCGTTTTAATGCACATACTGGATAATTGTTTCAGTAAGAATGGTAGGCTGCGACAGACTAAACCGGCCTCCAGTTCAGGATTCATCACCAGGACGACTTGAAGATTGAGGGTCATTTTGAGTCGGTGCATCCTCCTCCTCTCTACCCATTGGCTGGAAATCAATTGTTGTCCAATCAATTCCAGATAAAGCTTGGAACATGGCTTCTTCACTTATAAGGGTGGAAGGATCAATGTCAGGGGCATAAGTGTGCTTACGAATTGGTGGAACAAGATCTTCTACATCATGTGTTGGCGCAGGATATCTTTTCTGATCAGCATCATAACCGGCTGGTAATGAGACAGATCCATTTCATCCACCAATTTGCTCGTTATGGGTCGCAGTTCCCTTGTAAGCCTTCGGAGATCATCATTGTTGAATTCTGATCCGTCTTCCTTTATGCCGGTATAGCCTTGGCAAATATCTGCCGGTTCAAGATCTAGAATCCATGCCTTGGCCCGGATTAGCCCAGTCAGCGCACCTGACCTTGCAGCTGATCTTTTAAGTTAATCCAACCGGCAGGCAACATTGACAGCTTCTCGATGGTTTCTTTTATCAGCGATGGAGGAGGCCAGTTATAAGCAGGAGTGAAAATAGCCCGTTGGGATCTGGAATATAGCTACTCTATCAAAGTATAGGTAGCCTTCAGCTTCATCCGCATGTCAGAGCCCATATGGGTAATGTGGGTCCCTGTGACATTGCAAGCATCAGTAAACCGGTAATTGATACGGTAAAATGACTTGAAAAACATCAGTTGAGGATACTTACCAGATATAGCAGAGGTCATAGAGTTTATTTGCCGCTTTAAACCGGTAAGTTCTTCGACCACCGGTTTAAGGGCAGCTTCTGCGTCTTCGGCCCTCTTTGCTAAAGCGGCCTTTTCTGTCTCCCAATCTGCATGTTCCTTCTTAAAGGTTCCCTTGAGCTTCTCCATGGCTGTTAAGGCATTGGTCAGTTCTTCCTTGGCTTTAGAAGCCTCCGCTTGCTGAGATTTAATGTTCTCTTGAAGATCAGCGGTTTGGGCGTCCTTTTTGCTCAGCTCAGCCTGTAAAGGAAATACATATCATCAATGTGTTTTATATATTCGAAGTACCAAGCGTATAACAAGTTATGCACTTTGCACTTGGGGGCTAATGCCTACTCGCTTCATTCTAGAAAATTATTTCAAGTCCCAAGTGTAATGCAAGCATTATTCTTAGCACTTGGGGCTAATGTACATCTGCTCAAAGTAACAGTGCTTAAAGTCCCGGTTCACCTTGGAAAGATAAACTGGCCCTTGGGGACTACACAGGCGAAAGTTCCAAGATTACAATGCTAAAGTATCAGTTCATTTTTAAAAGGATCAACCAACCCTTGGAGGATAAGTATGCAGAGTCGTGGTATTATGAAGTCCCAGTTTTTTATTACTATCATAAATCGGCCCTTGGGAGCTACTGGAATTGGTACTTACGATTGGACTTAAGAGAGAAAAGGATTTATAATTACCTCATAACGTTCCTTCATCAAGTTCACTAAACCGGCTTCGTAGTCACGGTTTGTGTACAGGCGGTTTAAAAAACCAGAATGGAGCTCCTGGGCATTGAGGTGCGCATAGCTTGATAAATCAGTGCTCCATTTGCCTTTCTCCATGGCAGCATGTTCTTCTTTGGCGCTATGTTTTGCTAATGCAACGGGATGGCTAGGGGAGGTGTGGCCAACGCCAGTAATGATAACATCAGCTTCCTTGTCACCAGCAGCCTTTACTGGAGTTGCTGGAATATCAGTAGCCTTAACCGGACTAGACGGTCCATCATCAATACAGACTGGACTTGTCGGTTTATCCGCTTGCATTGCGGTATCAACTTCTACTTGTTTAGTAAAGACATGATCTGGAGGTGGCAGGTTATCAAGCGTGGCATCAGCATTTGCTCTTTCCGGTTCTAGAATTGTCTCCGGCTCAACAACCACATGGTCATCAGACGGTTTATCTACACGACCCTTCTTACTGGGTCTGGCCTTGGCTCTGAAAGAGAAAGATATACATATCAACATAGCACATAAGTATAAAGCATCAAAATAGAGAAAAGCTTAAGGCATTTACCCAGGGACGGTCTTGAGGGGTGGAAGTTGTGTGGCAGTTGACTCGCCGGATGATGAAGGTGGCGTTCCCTGATAATTCGAATCGGATGGATTAAGAGGCTGTCGAAAATAACCTACCTTGGGATAAGAAGTATTGAAAGTATTTGAGACCTCAGATTAGCGCTTCCGAACCAGGGTATTTGGCCGACCGGTTGAGGTGATTACTTGGCTGCTATGACGGGTTGTGCGCCGTGCTTCGTGTTGCTGCTTCTTCAAATGAAAGTTTGGGTCCAAGTAAGCTAGGGTGTGAGAAAATCTTACTTTCCAGATTGCTTGACGGATTTTTTGTGTTGGCAGAGGGTCTGAACCGGAGGAAAGGATAATTACCTCTGCGTCGTCAGCTTGGCTCCCCTCGGCGTCATCCTGATAAATATCATTGTCAATGATGTGTATGAAAAGTGAACCAAGAGAATCAAGTTCTACCTATGCATCTGGTTCATCAGGGTCGTCATCAAGATCTAAACCGATTGGTTCAGTTGCCTTCCTCTTGGCAGATTTCTTGACAACCTTCGTTTTAAGACGAGGAGCTTTAACCGTTTTCTCCTCAGGTTTCTCTTTCCAGAATGGGTCATCACCCTGTTTAAAAAGATGGGCCGAGGGTATTAAAAGTTGCACAATTCAAAAATATCAAATATAAATCGGAAGCAAAACAATTCTTACAGCAGGCGGTTTGTTATGTGTGTAAAAGGGACTTAGCCCGGTCTTGCTACAGACAACTTCCGATTCATTCAGCATTTTCTTGACAGACTCAGTAACTTCATCATCTGTTAGATGAATGTCAATATGACGTTGGGAGTCTTTTACGTCACCAGTATACTCGCACATTAAACCGGAGCGGCGACTTAACGGCAGGATACTCAAGGATAGCCAGCAACGAACAAAGTCCACACCTGTTAAACCATTGGCCATGAAAGCTCTAAACTTGGTGAGTTCTGGTGCATACGAGGCCCGTTCCTTGGCACTTAGTCGTTGCGGAAGCGGATGAGTGTTGGTAAGCCGGTGAGCACGGTAACCAGGCAGAGGGTTCTGATCTTCAGGAGAAGTGTCCTTGCAATAGAACCAAGTCTGATTCCAGTACTTTGGGTGACTGTGAAGTTTGGCATGAGGAAAGCTAACATCCTTCCTTTTCTGAATGGAGACGCCACCAAGTTTAGTATTGGGCCCGTCTACGAATTCAGTGCGACGGTTTAAGTGGCAGAAATCCTAAAACAGCTCGACAGTCGGCTCTTCTTGTAGATAGGCTTCACAAAACACCTGAAAGTTGCAGATATTGGATATAGAGTTGGGTCCAATGTCTTGAGGGTGGATCTGAAAGCTGGCAAGAACATCCCGGAAAAACTTGGATCCAGGCGGTTTAAAACCACGGCCCATATGATCGGCAAACACTACTACTTCGCCATCTCTGGGGGTTGGAGGATTTTCTGGACCGGGAACTCGCCACTAGATTTCATTCTTCTTCGGTAAGGTGCCAATTTTTACACATCCATTCAGTTGCTCCTAGTAACCCGGGAAGGGGCCCAATTACAGGAATACAATTGTTTGGCCATTGCAGGTGAAGAGCTGGAAAAGATTACTGCCAGTTTATGATTCATAAATGACAAAGCATAAAGTGTAACAGGTTGAGAAAAAGAGGAATTCAAGCATGTAGAATTGTTAAACCAAAGGAAGTTATACACCACCTACGATAGAGCATTTATAAATGGTAAAGCAATGAGCGGTTTACAAGGGGACTAATGGCATATGAAAGATTACTTTCTACAAGGATAAACCGCCTACGCAGATAAGGAAGATACAGATCTAAGGCAAAAATGACTAAGTGAGGAAAAACAGGTTTCACAAGATTGCATTGGAATTTTGGATCTACCGTAAGTCAGGAAAAGAAAAAATATCTAGACCTAAAAAAGTTTGGTCCTGAGGCAGTTCACAAAAGGTCTAGATCAAGTTCTTATGTGTTTAAGGTTTGGTTTGATGGCGGAAATAAGAATTACCATAGCTACTGCATGGAACGCATCAAGCTTGAGGTTTGCTACCTATGGACTGACGAAGAACACAAAGAGAGCGCCATGAACCCGTATGAACCCTAAGTGGATCTACAGGGGAGAGAAGGGAAAGACTTACAGTGGCTGTTGAAGCAGTGGAGGTGCGCCGCGTCTCTCTGGTGCGATCAGGTTGATGCAGCGGCCAACGGTGAGGCAGAGGTGAAGCTCGACGACGGCGGCGGCGCTCGGGTGCAGGGGCGTCATGAGGAAGGATAAGAGATGGAAAGGCAACGGAAAGAAAAGGAAAGGGATCCTCCGCCCTATTTATAAGGACAAAGAGATAAGCGACAGACGCGGGAATCGAGGAGCCCAAAAAATGGATCTATAACGAGTTGTCGTCTCGATTGTTGGATTCTCATTAATAAAAGGGTATATTTGGCTTTAAATGAATCACGGCGGTTTACAACCAATCTGGAGGATGACGTCACGGCGGTTTACAAGATCTACACGAAGGTGCAAGGGGAGGAATTTCTCTAAGTGTTGAAAATTGACATAAACAGATTCAAATCAATCTGGGCCTAATGTTGGAGATGTTACTACAGGACATAAACCGGCCAGGAGAGGCCAGATTATCCCCATGATGATTATCTTATTTGAAGCCCATGAAGACATGAATGATGGCGCTTCATGAAGGCCCAAGGCTCGAAGGCGGGTTAAGGCTTGTAGACATAAACCGATATTGATATATACTTGTATGATAAGATAGGAGTAGAGACCGAGCCGGAGACGTTTATGATTTGGCCTCGGGACTCTGTACACCGGCAGGTGTCGACCTATGTATATAAAGGGACGACCCGGCGGCGGTTTAGGGGCAAGACACAACAACTCCAGAGCCAGGCAAAGCGGATTCGCTCCCTGGTCATCAAAACCCTAGGCAATTCCATCACAACTGGAGTAGGCTTTTACCTTCATCGTAAGGGGCCAAACCAGTATAAACTCTCGCGTCCTTTGTCCGCTTTAAACCCCTTTAAGCTAACCCGTAGCGATGGCTCCACGACAAAGTCATTTCATGAGGACATCTGCCGTGACAAAACCATGACAGATTTGCTTTGCATAATGAAAGCCTTACCCGCCGCGATCTTCTTGGCCTCTTGGATCTCCTGAAGGGTGCTCTGGGCCTCGGCTCGAGCCTCTTGTGCGCTCCGGCGGGCGTTTGCAAGTTCGGACGCTTGTGTCTTAGAATGACTCTCCAAGGACTCGTACTTCTGGACGGCGTCTTGGAGCTCTTGCTAGACCTCACCGACCCGGCCCTCATGCTTCTCGCGCGCGGTGCATTCCTTGGCCGCTTTGTCCTCCGCCTCGGCTAATGCCTTCTTGAGGGCTGCCACCTCCGTCGTGGCCCCTAACAAAGTTCATGATGCTTTACTCAGTACGAAACATTCATCCTTCCTAAAATATACGCGCAGGTCACTGCATACCTTGGCTTTCCTCCAGCTGCCTCTTTACGAAGCCGAGCTCTTCGTTGGCCCGCTCCAGGATCTGCTTCAAGACAGAGACCTCCGCAGTATGAGCGGCAGAAGCCAGCAGCGACGCCTGCTTATTCACATAGACATCTTATATTAGACTCCTGCAGAAATTGTTTTGATCCTCTGTTCGGCTTTTTCTTTCCAAACACCGAACGGAGCATCAGGAACTACTGTCCACACTGTGATATTCTTTCTACAATTATTACCTCAAAGCCTGTTAAAAGGCTTGCGCAGGCCTCGGTCAGTCCGATTATGGAGGATTGAAACTTTTCGATCACCGTATTCATAAGGACACGGTGTTCATCCACAATGGAGGCGCCTTGCATCGTTTCCAGCAGATTATCTGGTGCCTCTGGGTGGACAGAGGTCACCGGTGGAACAGGCACACCTCCTCCTGTTGAGGAAGGCCATTCGCTGGACTCCGGAGCCGTGAAGGTCTCCGAAATGGTGTCCGGCTGAGGGCCGAATGGAACTTGGCCCCCATCACCAGTCCCCATGGGGGCTTTTTCCCCATGTGTCCGACAGCCGAGGAGTCATCCTGGGGCGCCACCCTGACGATTTCCGGAATCTCCCCCCAGTCTGGGAAGGTCCTTTGGGACACCACCTCGTCATCACCCTTGGGCGAGACAGAGTGAGCGGGCGGCGGAGACATGCTAGCCATCTCCTTTGAGTCTAGTGAACCCTTTGTCGAGGATAGTGGGGAGCCGTCGCGGGCCGGGCTGTAATGGCATAATTTAAACATATTAATATTATAAACTAGAAAGGCTAGGTATCGGGAGGTGCATAGGGTTTTTGGTACTTACGAGGCAGCCCGAGGCTTGGTCCGGGGCATTCGCTCTGGACTGCTATTGACATCCCATGTGGAGTTATCCGCAAAGGAGCCCTTCCCCCTCTTGGGCACCTTCGCCTCCAGATTCGTGGAGGCCCCCCTTTTCTTCCTTCCCCCCTGGGGGGGAGCCGCTTTCTTCCTCCTCCGCTCCATCGTCTTCGGCGGTTTAAGAGTCAGTCTGGTCTTCGGACGACATGTCTGAAGCACCCTTTCAGCGAAGGCCACTCCTGGTCCCTTTGGTCGTCTTCTTGGCCTTCTTCTCCGGCACCTCATAAGGCGCCGGAAATAGTATCTTCATCAGGAGTGGGGCTTCCTCATGTTCGGGTAGCAGAGCTGGACAATTAATCCAGCCCGTTATGTTAGGAAGGCTTAGACTCCTCCCTCAAAATATGCCAGTAAAAGCTATGCCTTGAAAACATGAAAAAGCTTACCGAATTAGCTTGGCGCTTTGAGCTAAGCCCACGATCCTCGGTCATAGGTGGCGGTGTCTCGCCGGCCTTGAAGAGCACTTTCCAGATGTCTTCGTGCGTCGTGTCGAAGAGATCTAGCAGTGTCTAGTGCTTGGTTGGATCGAACTCCCACAAATAGCAGGTCCGACATCGGCACGGAAGGATCCATCGGATGAGCATAACCTGGATCACATTGACAAGCTTGATCTTCTTGGTTATCATGTTCTGGACGCACGTCTGCAGCCCAGTCAGCTCGTTCAAAGATCCCCAGGTCAAGCCCTTCTCTTGCCAGGAGGTGAGCCGCATCGGAACTCCGGATCGGAATTCGGGGGCCGCCGCCCAGTTGGTATCGCGCGGCTCGGTGATGTAGAACCACACCAATTTATATCCCTTCACCGTCTCCACAAAGGAGCCTTCGAGCCAGGTCATATTGGGCATCTTGCCCACCATGGCCCCTCTACAGTCTTCTTGTTGGCCGCTCACCACCTTCGGCTTCACGTTGATGGTCTTCAGCCATAGGCCGAAGTGAGGCGGGATACGGAGAAAGGCCTCGCACACGACTATAAATGCTGAGATGTTGAGGATGAAGTTGGGGGCTAGATCATGGAAGTCCAGCCCGTAGTAAAACATCAGTCCGCGGACAAGTGGGTGGAGAGGGAATCCCAGACCGCGGACAAAATGTGCGAGGAACACCACCCTCTCATGAGGCTCGGGGGTAGGGACGATCTGTCCCTTGGCCGGGAGTTGGTGAACGATCTCCTTGGCCAGGTATCCGGCCTCTCGGAGCTCCTTGATATCTCTCTTCTTAACGGAGGAGGCCATCCACTTGCCCCCAGCTTCGGATCTGGACATGGTTGGAGTGCTTTCTCGGGCGGGGAAAACTAGAGCTTGGGCGCTGGAGCTCAAGGATGGATGGGCAGAGGAAGGAGAATGCGTGGGTGAATGAGGACGAATCCTTATCCCGTTATTAAGGCCACGAATGTCAACCCCCCCCCCCCACTCGCCCTAAAGCTCGCCTATTCCCATGGTCTGTCTAAACGGCATGGTTGGGTTACCCATGCTCGTATTGATGAGAATCCCGCAATAAGGGGACACGATCTCTGCTTTGACAAGACGTGCCAATGGCAACCGCGTCTCGTAACGTGGAGCGGCAGACAGAAAACGGTTCGAAATTATGACCGGACAGATGTGATGTCATGTTACAAAAATTTGTCAGTGGATTGGATTCGTGAAATATTATATTCTCTCTATGGTTGTGTGGGGTGTGTGTGACAGGTCCGGATACTATCATCACGTTCGGAGACTATCTTGGAGTTTGGAAAGAAGGGAACCCGCCTTGCAATGTTGAAGACAAATCTGCGCGTCGGACTCCTCGTCATTGAAGCCAGGTTTAGGGGCTACTGAGGGAGTCCTGGACTAAGGGGTCCTCGGACGTCCAGCCTGTTAGCCATGGGCCAGAATGATGGGATGTGAAGATACAAAGACCGAAGACTACACTCGTGTCCGGATGAGACTCTCCTTGGCGTGAAAGGCAAACTTGGCGATCGGATATGTCGATTCCTTTCTTTGTAACCAACCTTGTATAACCCTAGATCCTCCCGGTGTCTACATAAACCGGAGGACTTAGTCCAGAAAGGGAGAGATACTCATTACCATAGTCATGCAGGCTAGGCTTCTAGGGTTTAGCCATTATGATCTCATGGTAGATCAACTCTTGTAATACTCATATCCATCAAGATCAATCAAGCAGGAAGTAGGGTATTACCTCCATAGAGAGAGCCCGAACCTGGGTAAACACCGTGTCCCCTGTGTCCTGTTACCATCTACCTTAGATGCACAGTTCGGAACCCCCGACCCGAGATCCGCCGGTTTTGATGCCGACATTAAGCCCTTCATAGAGGGAAGCAGGGATTTGTAGAGGTGCCAGAGCTCAGTTTTGAAATATAGATGAATAATATTTTGAGCGGTATACTTTCATTGTCAACATAACAACCGAGAGATCTCGATATCTTCCATGCTACACACATTATAGGCGGTTCCCAAGCAGAATGGTAAAGTTTATACTCCCCCACCACCAACAAGCATCAATCCATGGCTTGCCCGAAACAATGGGTGCCTCCAACTAACAACAATCCTGGGGGAGTTTTGTTTGTAATTATTTTGATTTGATTTGAGCATGGGACTGGGCATCCCAGTGACCATCAATTTTCTCATGAGTGAGGAGCGGAGTCCACTCTTGAGAATAACCTGCCTAGCATGGAGGATACAGACAACCCTAGTTGATACATGAGCTATTCGAGCATACAAAACAGAATGTTTATTTGAAGGTTTAGAGTTTGGCACATACAAATTTACTTGGAATAGTAGGTAGATACCGTATATAGGAAGGTTTGGTGGACTCATATGGAATAACTTTGGGGTTTATGGAGTTGGATGCACAAGCAGTATTCCCGCTTAGGACAAGTGAAGTCTAGAAAGATACTAGGAAGTGACCAGCTAGAGAGTGACAACAGTCATGAACATACATTAAAATTACTCAACACCGAATGCAAGCATGAGTAGGATATAATTCACCATGAACATAAATATCTTAGAGGCTATGTTGATTTTGTTTCAACTACATGCGTGAACATGTGCCAAATCAAGACACTCAAATCATTCAAAGGAGGATACCACCCCATCATACCACATCACAACCATTTTAATAGCATGTTGTCACGGAAGGTAAACCATTATAAACTCCTATCAAATTAAGCATGGCATAAGCAACTATAATCTCTAATTGTCATTGCAAACATGTTTCATTCATAATAGGCTGAATCAGGAACGATGAACTAATCATATTTACAAAAACAAGAGAGGTCGAGTTCATACCAGCTTTTCTCATATCAATCAATTCATCATATATCGTCATTATTGCCTTTCACTTGCACGACCGAATAGTGTGGATAATAATAATAGTACATGTGCATTGGACTAAGATGGAATCTCCAAGCATTCAATTCAAGGGAGAAGACAAGGTAATATGGGCTGTTTGTTAGATCAACAATAATGCATATGAGAGCCACTCAACATTTTCATCAAGGTCTTCTCCTCTCGACCCCCAAAGAACAAGAAAAGAAATAGAACTATTTACACGGGAAAGCTCCCAACAAGCAAAAGAAGAACGAGAAATACTTTTGGGTTTTCTTTTTAATTACTACTACTACAGGCATGGAAAGTAAACTAGCTAAAAGCTACAACTAATTTTTTTGGTTTTTCTTAAGGTTTTTCAAACACACAAGAAGAAAGCTTAAAAAGGAATTAAACTAGCATGGATGATACAATGAAAAAGTATGAGTACCGACAATTGGCATGAGTGTGTGAACATGAATGTAATGTCGGTGAGAAATACGTACCCCCCCCCCAAGCTTAGGATTTTGACCTAGGTTGGTCCATGCCCATGGATCAAAACTGTAGCTCGGGCCGTACTGAGAAGGGTCCACAGATTGCCACTGGCTAGCGATCTCCTCCGGATTCCACTGATAAACAGACTGGCGATGAGGATCAGATGGTGGCTCCGGCTCTGCAGCTGACATCTGGCTCCGGTAGGCATGAATGGCCTCCGGCAGAACAAGGTACATGCCTGAAAATATGTTGAACAAAGAGGGCGCAGGCAAGGTAATAAACTCACAATATTTTTTGTTAAATATCAATTTATATTTGAGTATCTTATTCTTATCCTTAACAATAAACTCATGTGTTGCCATACTCTTATAACCTAGAACAATAGGAGGCAACAACTTTTTCTCTTTATCATAATACCTGAGAGGTATGTTAAAGTGTGCAGCAAGGCGCGAGGCAAAGATGTCTCCAAGGATGGGGCCCTTAGTACGGTTCAGATTTAACTGTTTAGCGACAATAGCGCCTAAACTGAAATTAGTATCATGAAACAAGGCATGGCGCAAAATAACAATATCAGGAGCACTAAGGTTTCCGCAGTTCCCGCGACCGATTAAGCATCTACTAGCAAATATTGAGAAGTAACGTAGAACAGGAAAATGTATGCTAGTGATTCTCGCATCGGAAACTTTCCTCGTTTCCCTATAGCAATCATATCAATAAATCCCTCCACATCATTACAATGTGGTTCTTCTATGCTTCCCTCAAAGGGTATCAAAAAGACCTGGCAAAAATCATAAAGTGACATCTCCTTATGCTCATCATATAAATAAAATTCCACCGAAGGTGGTGATCTCCTAGCATGGAAATGAAAATTTTGCACAAAGATATTGGTGAGTAAGAGATACTATTCACGTTGGTCGTGGAGGAAGGCGGTGAGGCTTGCATTCTCATCCAATTGAAATAAAATCTTCATAAATCCCTACCTCTTTCAAGAACTCATCACAAGGCCATTCACACGGCCGAACCTCCGCAGTACAAAGGAGATTATACTTGGGCTTCTTGTTCTCTTCACTTTTCTTATACTTCGAGCTTCGGCTCGATGAGCCCCTCAAAAATCTCTTCATCTTTTTCTGAAAAATTCTGAAATTTTTAGTAACTTAAAATAAAAGTGAACCAAACTCAAAAAATTGATAGCAACTACTCCTACAAGTGCCTAGAGGTCATATCATGCATTAAAAATACTTTTGACCACATAGATTTGACATGCAAGCTAAAGAACAGGGTCACCTAAGCAGCAAAAATTTGCAATTAATAAAGCACTAGAACAAAAACTAATTGGACCATTGGAGGAGTCACATACCAAAGAACAATCCCCCAAAGCAGTTTTTTAAATGGAGCTTCGAGCAAGGAGATCAAAAATGGCAGCAAGAGGGGCAAGAACTCGGGTTTGAGCTGGCTGGTGATTTTTTTCAGAGCAAGACGAAGCATGTGGGTGCAAGGATAAGTGGAGGGGACCCACGTGGGGTCCATGAGGCAGGGGGGCGCCCAGGGGGTAGGGCGCACCCTCCACCCTCGTGGGCACGTGGCTGCTCCCCCTGGTGTGTTCTCACTGCCTAAAATTCTCAAATATTCTAGAAAAAATCATATTTCATTTTCAGGGCATTTGGAGAACTTTTATTTTCGGGGTATTTTTTTATTGCAAGGATAATTCAGAAAACAGATAGAAAATACTAATTTTTCTTTATTTAATATAAATAACAGAAAGTAAAAATAGGGTACACAGAGTTGTGTTTTCTTAATTCATCCATCTCATGCTCATCAAAAGGAATCCACTAACAAGGTTGATCAAGTCTTGTTAACAAACTCTTTTCGAATAACATGAAAATGGATACTTTTCGAATAACACTAGGTTACCTCAACATTGATATGCATGTCTATCATATTTCTTCTTGGCAGTAGGAAGAGGAAATTCAAAACCTCCAATAATAATCGTTGAAAATTTTCCAATAGAATTGATACTGTGGACTTGAGGTTGTTTCCTCGAAAAGCGTATCGTATGCTCATTACCATTAACATGAAAAGTGACATTGCCTTTGTTGCAATCAATAACAGCCCCTGAAGTATTCAAAAAGGGCCTTCCAAGAATAATGGACATACTATCGTCCTCGGTAATATATGGAATAATAAAGTTCGTTAAGATAGTAACGTTTGCAACCACAACAGGCACATCCTCACAAATACCGACAGGTATAGCAGTTGATTTATCTGACATTTGTAAAGATACTCCAGTAGGTGTCAACTTATTCAAATCAAGTCTACGATATAAAGAGAGAGGCATAACACTAACACCGGCTCCAAGATCACATAAAGCAGTTTTAACATAGTTTCTTTTAATGGAGCATGGTATAGTTGGTACTCCTGGATCTCCAAGTTTCTTTGGTCTTCCACCTTTAAAAGTATAATTAGCAAGCATGGTGGAAATTTCAGCTTCCGGTATCTTTCTTTTATTAGTAACAATATCCTTCAGGTACTTAGCATAAGGGTTCATTTTAAGCATATCAGTCAAACGCATACGCAAAAAGATAGGTCTAATCATTTCACCAAAGCGCTCCAAATCCTCATCATCCTTTTTCTTGGATGGTTTAGGAGGAAAAGGCATGGGTTTCTGAACCCATGGTTCTCTTTATTTACCGTGTTTCCTAGCAATGAAGTCTCTCTTATCATAATGTTGATTCTTTGATTGTGTGTTATAAAGTTCAACAGCAGGTTCAATCTCTACATCATTATCATTACTAGGTTGAGCATCAACATGAACATCATCATTAACATTATCACTAGGTTCATGTTCATTACCAGATTGTGTTTCAGCATCAGAAATAGAAATATAATTGGGATTCTCATGTGTGTTGACAACAGGTTCACTAGAAACATGCAAAGTCCTATCATTTTTCTTTTTCTTCCTCTTAGAAGGACTGGGTGCATCTATATTAGTTCTCTGAGAATCTTGCTCAATTCTCTAAGGATGGCCCTCAGGATACAAAGGTTCCTGAGTCATTTTACCTCCTCTAGCCATACTCTAACAGCATTATCATTCTTCTTCTTATTTAATTCATTGAGCAAATCATTCTGAGCCTTAAGTACTTGTTCTACTTGAGTGGTAACCATAGAAGCATGTTTACTAATAAGTTTAAGTTCACCATTAACTCTAGACATATAATCACTCAAGTGTTCAAGCGTATCAGCATTGTATTTCAATTGTCTACCAACATAAGCATTGAATTTTTCTTGTTTAACCATAAAGTCATCAAACTCATCCAAACATTGGCTACCAAACTTAGTAAATGGAATTTCACATTTATCAAATCTATAGAGAGAATTTACCTTTACTACCTGTGTCGGGTTATCAAGACCATGTATTTCCTCAATAGGTGGTAAATTCTTAACATCCTCAGCTTTAAAACCTTTTTATTTCATTGATTTCTTGGCCTCTTGCATATCTTCAGGACTTAGAAATAGAATACCCCTTTTCTTCGGAGTTGGCTTAGGAGTTGGTTCAGGAAGTGTCCAATTATTTTCATTAGTCAACATATTATTCAATAGCAATTCACCATGATCAATAGTTCTTTCCCTGAAAACACAACCAGCACAACTATCCAGGTAGTCTCTGGAAGCATCGGTTAGTCCATTATAAAAGATATCAAGTATTTCATTTTTCTTAGGAGGATGATCAGGTAAAGCATTAATTAATCGGAGAAGCCTCCCCCAAGCTAGTGGGAGACTCTCCTCTTCGATTTGCACAAAATTATATATTTCCCTTAAAGCAGCTTGTTTCTCATGAGCGGGGAAATATTTAGCAGAGAAGTAATAAATCATATCCCGGGGACTACGCACACAACCAGGATCAAGAGAATTAAACCATGTTTTAGCATCACCCTTTGATGAGAACGGAAACAACTTAAGGATAAAGTAATAGCGAGTTTTCTCATCATTAGTGGACATGGTGGCTATATCATTTAATTTAGTAAGATGTGCCACAACAGTTTCAGATTCATAGCCATAGAAAGGATCGACAGAGAAATCATAATCCTTATCAGTAATAAAGATAGGTGAAGTACAAAAGCAGGGTCATATTTCATTCTAGCATTCAAAGATTTTTCTTTAAGCTTAGCTAATAATTTCTGAAGATCAGATCTATCATTGCAAGCTAAGAGGTCTCTAGCAGTTTCTTCATCCATAACATAACCCTCAGGAACAACATGCAATTCATATCTAGGGGGAGAATCTTCATCATCGCTTTCATCAATATTATCAGTTTCAATAATTTCATTCTCTCTAGCCCTAGCAAGTTGTTCATCAAGAAATTCACCTAGTGGCACAGTATTATCAAGCATAGAAGTACTTTCATCATAAGTATCTTGCACAGTAGAAGTGTCATCATCAATAACATGCGACCTATCAGAATCAATAGCATGTGTAGGTGTCGCAAGTTTACTCAAAACAGAAGGTGAATCAAGTGCAAAGCTAGATGGCAGTTCCTTAGCTCCCCTCGTAGTTGAGGGACAAATCTTGGTTCTTTGATCTTTCAAGTTCTTCATAATGATAAGCAGATATAAATCCCAAGTGACTCAAAGAATAGAGCTATGCTCCCTGGCAATAGCGCCATAAAATAGTCTTGATAACCCACAAGTGTAGGGGATCACAACAATTTTCGAGGGTAGAGTAATCACTACAAAAAAAAGACACATCCATGACATTTTGGGCCGAACAAAAAAAAATTCTGTCATACTTATGACACTTCTATGACGATAATTGTGACAAAACCCGGTATCATCATAGATGTGGTAGGATCCTACTTCTATGACAAAAAATCATGACAAAAAATGGGCTTTTAGTCCTGGGCGGGCCGGAGACGCAGCTGCATGACATTCTTTGGGCCGTCCATGACGGAAAAAAACCATGGTAAAAGCGAGGCGAGGAAAATATCGGGGTGTTCCCGGTTACGGTGGGTGGTCGGGGCCGACCGATGCGCGTTTCTCTTGTACACGCATGCGCGTGGGTGCAAAGCGTTGGGCTCTAACTGAACCCGAGCGAGGCGTTGGGATCTAACTGAACCCGAGCGATTGCACTACAGTCTACGTGTTACTGAACCTGAGTGATCGATCGATGGCTCTTAACTAAACCAGCGATTCCTTCGCTACTACTGCTAACTAAAGCTGATCGATGCTGCCTCTGGATGAACAGTGAGCGTTGTCGGGGGGTTTGGACGAACAGTTCCCGGTGGGGGTGGATGAACAGGACCCCGTGGTGTTGCCTCTGGATGAACAGGACCCCGATCAATCGAGCTGGTTGGGGCTGGATGAACAGGACCCCGTGGAGGGCTGGATGAACAGGACCACCCCGTGGAAGGCTGGATGAATAGTAGACGATGGAGATCTAGATGAACAGTAGACCGTGGAGGGGTGGTTGAACAGGAGCCCATGGAGAGGGCTGGTTGAACAGTAGCCGGTGGAGTAGCGTGCGGGGGAGGCTGGTTGAACAGGAGCCTATGGATGAACAGTCGCAGGTGGAGGCTGGAGGAGGTCGACGGTGGATGAACAGTAGCCCATGGAGGCTGGAGGGGGTCGACGGTGGAGATGAACAGTATCTCGTGGAGTCTCGTTTTGCGGTACGCCACACCCCTCCCGATGAACAGGACCCCCGTTTCGACCGTAGCGCTCCAACACAAGCCCGTTTCCTCCGTTTTGTGGTATGCCACAGTCGTCCCGATCAACAGGACCCCGTTTCGACCGTAGGAGGTCCGTTTCCTTCGTTTTGGGGTACGCCCAACCCCTCCCGATGAATAGGATACCGTTTCGAACGTGGCCGGTCGAACACAAGGCCGTTCCTCCGTTCTGCGGTACGCCAGGCCTCGTTTCCATCGGTTGTTCCTCCCGAGCCCTCCCGATGAACACGGCAACGCATTCCATTCCGACCCAGCCGGTTGGCTCACCATGAACACGACGACGACACACTTTCTCCGTTCCGACCCAGGCTGTACGTATGTGCGAGTAGGCGTTCGAGACCCTGCCCGTATGTACGTATGTGGCTGTATTTTCTTTCTTCCACACTGGCTGATGTACGTACACTACACCACAACATTGATGCAATGGCTTGTAATCTGCCGGGAGAAAGCTCTTAAGAGGGCACACAAACTGCCGGTAGTGTGGTTCTCCCGGCAGATAGAACTGCCACGAGGACGGCTGCCGGGGATTAGTTCTCCTGGCAGTTAGAATATTCCCGGCCGTTCGTCTGCCCTGACCCATGTGTTTGCCGGCAGATTATTTCCTCCCGGCAGACTTGTTGTGGCATAGGTACTACAGTTAAAGGCAGAGTAACTGCCGGCAGATACATGTTTACCCGGCATTTTATATGCCAGGACATTGAGTTTCACGAGCAAACTGCTCTAGCATTATAAAACTAATTTAATATTTACCATGTTGAGGCAATCTGGACAGATCACAACTGTACACACACTTCAATGAAAGTTACATGTAGGCCTCATCCAAAACCTTAAACTTCATTCAATAAACAAAACATACCAAATACATATGTTCCAAGATACATGCATGAAACAGCCATATATATGGACGTTGTGCCGCAAAAGGAAAAGTACATATGTTCTATGTGTGCTACACAACCAAAATGAGCATACTATGTCCTATGTGCCAAAACAACCACAAACTTAATTGTAGGTCTTCCAAATCTTCAGCACCTTGTAGATCTTCCAAATCTCCATCAACCTACATATCTTTGGGAAACCTGCAAAAGACCGAAAACTCGAATCAATGAAGCCCTTGTTTCAGATTTTTAATCAACACATTAAGGCCAGAATAATTTGGATGTAAGGGACACTTTTAAAGCATATTATGCTCGAGACTGGATAAATCAGCTGTTAGTGGTACGTGAATATATGGAATTAAATCCAAACCTAGAACATGCAGATCTGAACAAGTAGGGTGTAGAGCTTGTGAACAAACAGATCCGAAAAAGTATGGTATGTCGAAACTCCTATAAACATATTGGGCATTGCAGTTCTAGGAACATTATAAACTAGAAAGCTTTTGCTTTATAGCAAGAAAGAGTTTCCCTACTACATGTAATAGTCAATTGAACATGTATAGAAGAGGAAAACACGCCAACAAGGTAACACCAAGCCCTTCTAGTTATTACCTTTGTCAGTTCATTCTCCTTAGGTAGAACATATGTTGTTCCCACGCAGTAATAGAAGTTGTTATCATCCGAAAATGAGCAACCGCATTAATGTTGATCGAGAGGATGTGTAGATAGAAACTCAAAATTTTGATGATTCATCAGACAAATAAAATGAGACTCGCTTTCCTCAATGCTATTATGGTTGTACTTAAAATTGCTGAACGCCAGTGTCCTGGACTGTTCCTGATGGCAAATGCAATGTGCTTGTTCATCCAACGAACTAGTGCGAATATGAAGCTTATGGATATCATTAATAGTTCCAACTGAAAGTTCACCTTCTTTAGCAATTGCAAGGCTGTAATATACCTTAAGATCTGATTTAAAACAATTGCTGCCAATAAATTAATGAAATGGAACACAAGGATCATGTGAGAAGCCGATATAGTCAAGTAGAATAGGTTAGCACTAGCAGCCATTTTGTACAGAGTAAGAAACTAAATGTTGAATAATAATCATAAAATTGTCTTGTATGCATCAAGAACATATCGAATGAGAAAATAAGAAGGGAATTATTATCACTATTGTTATCAGCATAGGATATGTCAGGTTACACCATATTGTAAACAAGATTGGTTCAAATATTTTGATTCTGCCGGCAGAAAAATACTTGAAAACAATGAACTATCCAATCAAGATGATGGACAAACATCTAATGCAACGTAATTCTCCTGTGAAAATTGGACAATACCAACTATATACGTACAAGCATTAAGAGCTAAATGTGGAAAGGACTAAACTAAAAAACAGTCATTCCAGAGAGAGAGAGAGAGAGAGAGAGAGAGAGAGAGACCTGTCAGGAAAAGCATCTGTATTAAAAGGACACATGTGATTAACTTCTTTCCAATTGACATTGTTGTACAACAGCTTCTTATTGCAACTGTAGATAATAGTCGGTCTATCAGGCGAAGCAAACACGCGGGTTGTGCCCTTTGACGAGAATGTACGAAGGCTAATTGGTTGGGTACCAAGAGAAACCTTAAATTGGTCAGAAATCTGCATGCAACATGCAAACTGAAATCATAGCATACATGTATGCGAATTCTAGCAGAAATAAATTGTAACAGGCAATGCAAAGGGAAAACATGCATATGTCTATCTACGCTTATTGAACACACCCACTAGAGATATTCCTTGTTAATTGGGGAGAAACCATAAAGTATTTACACGATACTAAGGTGAAAAACATAAGGTCGATTATCCTTGGTTTTACGTACCAATGAAAACATTGAGAACAGTGGGGAGTATCAAACAATTTTGTTATTCAAGTAATTAAGGCTCTATATGGCTTCTAGACTACATTCAGTGTTGCCACTTATGTATTGTTTTGAGCTTAGAAATAACTTCTAGATGGAGGAATGAATATATAATAGACTAACTGAAATAATAGTAAGTACTGGAGTATCACTTCATCTAAAATCCTCGGTAATCAACCAATAGCAAAATTAAGGCATGGGAAATATGTCATGTGAAACTAAAGTTGACATACCAAAACTTGAGATTGCCATGGGAAGTAAGTACTGGAGATTGGTATGGTGGCAAGTTTTGACATATGTTTCTTCAAAAGGCCAAACCTTGATACCATTTCATCGTACCTCATGATCTGCAAAAGGGAACAACACAAGAACAAAAGTAAAGTTATCAACCTGGGCAGATGAACCTGCATATGGATACACTTTGGAATAACTAATAGAATAAAATAAACTACATGTGGAAATCACATACAGTATGAAGGAGAATTGCAAACTGTACAGTGATTTATCTTGCTCCAGAAATAATCCTACTATATATCAAAAGTAATAATTGACAACTTTCAAAACCCAAAAGGCACAAATTATAGAAATGAAGAAATAAAATGTAGGACTTGCTAAACTTTAGCACCTTCATTCCAATATGCAAGTACATTCGATGAAAAATTCACAAGTACATGTAAACAGGTATAACACTGGTAAAACAAACTACACCAGATCCTTCTAGCACATGGGTCAAAAAATTGAAATGCGTCCAAGTTCTACATAGCACATCAGCACAAAAGCTTGCGGAAGACAAAAGAAATCTGGATTATCTACTAGAAGAGAGAAGAAATCCATATGGTACCTAGTTTCAGTGATGGAAATACCAAGACGGGTTTGCTGATTTGAGTACAAGACTGTGGTCATCTTTTAGTTCGAGGTCGCTCACCCCAATGCCGCTCGCAGGGCATCGGCGGCCAGCCAAAGTGTGTGCCCGCGTCAATCTCAACAAATCCAAACCCCCGCCCCACTTTCCTGGCTTCAGCTCTGCTCGGGTCGTCCAGATCTGGAGTTGTGCCCCATGCCCCGTTGGCCGCCTCTCGCGCACGTCTGTCGCCGGATCCAGGGGCCGCGCAACTACGTTCTATCTTCCCGTATCCCCGCGGAAGTTCCGCGGTTTGGGTGGCTCCGACGTCCACCTCCCTCCCATCCTTCACCTCCTTCTGGTCATGCTGCCCGATGCTACGACGGCCTCCTCTCGCATCCGTGGACCCCCGAGCGGCGCGTGGCCTGATGGACTGGTGATAGTAGTTGGGGAGGGATTGTGACGCCCGGATAATTAAGCTACAGTGATCCTCTGCTAGTGATGCCACGTCACCTCGATTATAGTTGCTAATCTTGAGTTAGTTCGAAACCGATTCAAATTCAAATTCAAAATTTGGTAAATAATAAAAGTTTTCAAACATTAAAATAAAATTGTTCGGTTTGTACTAGATATTACATAGATAATTATGGTGCAACAAACCCATTTTTATAAAATGCCTACGTAGTTTAAAATGAAATTAAACAGAAAGGAGAATAGATAAAAAGAAAACAGAAAACTAAAACTAGAAAAAAAAAGAAAGGAAAAGAAAACAAACCCCCCCACTGGGCCACAACCCAGCTGGCCTCTGGGCCAACCAGGCCGGCCCAGCCGGTGCCTATAGCCCCCCTGGGGCGACCGAACCCTAGCTACCCGATCCCCACTCCCCCACTCCCCCCCCCTCTCGATCCAATCTGGATCGAGGAGGCCCCCCCACTCCCTCGTCCCTCTCCCCCCCGATCTGGATCGGGGCTCACCCCCGACCGCACCTCGCCTCCGCCGTACGCTGCCGCCTGGTGCCGCCTCGACCCTGCCCCGCCTCTCCATCGCCGGACGCCTCGCCTTCCTCCACTCCCCCCCTCTCCTCTCGGTCCCATCTGGATCAGGGAGAGGCCCGACCCCGTCGCCCCCGGATCCCGTCAGCCGGAACGCCGCCTCGCCGCCCTCCTCCTCAACGAACCTCGCTGCCGGACTGCCTTCCCGTCACGCGCCGTCTCCGTCCTCCTCCTCGCCCCTCGTTGCCCTGGACCCTACACGCCCCCCGTGAGCACCTCTCCTCCTCCTTCCCCTGGGTTCCTGCTCGACGACCGCGGCCATAGCCGTCGTGCGCACGCGCGCTCGCACTCCCGCCGCGCGCCTCGCCTCACCTCCCCTCCCTGTGAGCCGCTCCGGCCAGCCCCGCCACTACCTCCACCACCGCGCCACCCGCGGCCCTCCGCCGCCTCTCCTGGCCGGCGTCGTGGGCACCGGCGGCTTCGTCCATGGCCTCGCCCAGGCAGCCTCTGGGCTCGCCTCGCGCCAGGCGCCCCTGCGCCCGTTAGCCCGCACGTCCGCAAGCCCTTGCGCCCGCTTAGGCCCCTGGGGCCAATGACAGCCGGGGCCCACAGCCCCAGAACAAAAAAAAAGTAATAAAAATAAATAAATAAAAATGTTAATTAATTAATTAACTAAATTAATTAACTTAATTAATTCTGTTTAGACTAACCTAATCACTAGTTAAACTAATTAAACATGTTTAGTTATCCTTAGACAATGACATGTGGGACCGAGTGGTCTGTTGACTAATCAAAGTCCACAGTTGATCGTTGATGTCATGCTGACATCATGATGATGTGATAAAATGATTTTCGGTTTAATTAATTTTGTTAATTCTAAAAATGACATAAAACTTTAGAAATTAATACAAAATAATCCGTAACTCGGATGAAAATACTTTGTACATGAAAGTTGCTCAGAACGACGAGACGATTCCGGATACGCAACCAGTTCGTCCGCCACACCCCCCTAACATATCAAACTCGCAACTTTTCCCCTCCGGCTCCTCTACCCGAACTCGCGAAACACCGGGAATACTTTCCCGGATGTTTCCCCCCTTAATCGGTACCACCTCATACCACGTTAGGGCACACATAGCACCGCTCATTGTCACGTCACGCATCGTCGTGTTTATGTTTGCATTGTATTCATTGTTTCTTCCCCCTCTTATCTCCGGTAGACTACGAGACCGATGCTGATGCCACCAAGTATGACTACGTCACCGACGACCCCCTTCTTGTCTGAGCAACCAGGCAAGCCCCCCCCCTTTGATCACCAGATATCGCCTACTCTCCTCTATACTGCTTGCATTAGAGTAGTGTAGCATGTTACTGCTTTCCGTTATTCCTATCCTGATGCATAGCCTGTCCTTGCTACTACTGTTGTTACCATTACCTGCTATCCTACTGCTTAGTATAGGATGCTAGTGTTCCATCAGTGGCCCTACACTCTTGTCCGTCTGCCATGCTATACTACTGGGCCGTGATCACTTTGGGAGGTGATCACGGGCATATACAATATACTTTACACAGTTACATTACCTGTGATACTGTTCGGAGATGGGGGCTGAAGGGGCAGGTGGCTCCATCCCGGTAGAGGTGGGCCTGGGTTCCCGACGGCCCCCGACTGTTACTTTGTGGCGGAGCGGCAGGGCAGGTTGAGACCACCTAGGAGACAGGTGGACCTGGCCCTGTTCGGCATTCGCGGATACTTAACACGCTTAACGAGATCTTGGTATTTGATCTGAGTTGGCTACGAGCCTATACGCACTAACCATCTACGCGGGAGTAGTTATGGGTATCCCGACGTGGTATCAGCTGAAGCACTTCGTGACGCCAGCGACTGAGTGGCGCGCGCCGGATTGGAACGTAAGCCTGCTCTTGTATTAAGGGGGCTAGTTCCGCTTTCGGCCGCGTACGCAACGTGCAGGTGTGCTATGGGCGATGGGCCCAGACCCGTGTGCGCTTAGGTTTAGACCGGCGTGCTGGCCTCTCTATTGTGCCTAGGTGGGGCTGTGACGTGTTGATCTTCCGCGGGCGGGCATGACCCAGGAAAGTGTGTCCGGCCAAATGGGATCAAGCGTGCTGGGTAAGATGGTGCACCCCTGCAGGGAAGTTAATATTCGAATAGCCGTGATCTTTGGTAACAGGACGACTTGGAGTTGTACCTTGACCTTATGACAACTAGAACCGGATACTTAATAAAACACACCCTTCCAAGTGCCAGATACAACCGGTGGTCGCTCTCTCTCAGGGATACGAGGAGGGGATCACCGGGTAGGATTATGCTATGCGATGCTACTGAAGATGCTACTTGGAGATGCTACTTGGAGATGCTGCTTGGAGGACTTCAACCTACCCTCTTCTACCTGTTGCAAGACGGAGGCTGCCAGAAGCGTAGTCTTCGACAGGATTAGCTATCCCCCTTTTATTCTAGCATTCTGCAGTTCAGTCCACCGATATGGCCCTTTACACATATACCCATGCATATGTAGTGTAGCTCCTTGCTTGCGAGTACTTTGGATGAGTACTCACGGTTGCTTTTCTCCCTCTTTTCCCCCTTTCCCTTTTACCTGGTTGTCGCAACCAGATGCTGGAGCCCTGGAGCCAGGCGCCACCGTCAACGATGACCCCTACTACACCGGAGGTGCCTACTACTATGTGCAGGCCACTGACGACGACCAAGAGTAGTTGGGAGGATCCCAGGCAGGAGGCCTGTGCCTCTTTCGATCTGTATCCCAGTTTGTGCTAGCCTTCTTAAGGCAAACTTGTTTAACTTATGTCTGTACTCAGATGTTGTTGCTTCCGCTGACTCATCTATGATCGAGCACTTGTATTCGAGCCCTCGAGGCCCCTGGCTTGTATTATGATGCTTGTATGACTTATTTATGGTTTTAGAGTTGTGTTGTGATATCTTCCTGTGAGTCCCTGATCTTGATCGTACACGTTTGCGTGTATGATTAGTGTATGATTGAATCGGGGGCGTCACAAGTTGGTATCAGAGCCGACTGCCTGTAGGAATCCCCCTTCCACACTCCTTGGCCGAAGTCGAGTCTAGACATTGCAAAACTTTTACTAACTTGGCTGTGTGCCTACGGGCCCACGTCGCCATTGGGTGGTATTAGGATCTTTTACTCCTCGATCTTTACTCTGGGACTCTGAGCTCTCTTCTATTCGGGTTAAATGATTTTTCTAAAAACAAAACTAACTTTAGGTTCTCGCAAGTACTTTCTCCCGGAGAGCAACTTGTTACCGATGACCGCCTGCTGCACCAGAAGATTCCGAAGATACTCTACGATGTGCTCTCGAGACTATGTTCCATCGCTTTTGCCACTCACTTCCATCGATAAATCCCTCCGGATAACTACTTACACCTATCGTTCATATTGTCATCCCCAGTTGCTCTTGTTATTACAAGATGTCCTGAAATACTCTTCGATATTCCGAGAATTCTTTACGCTTACTGCCCTGCAGCTCCTTGCTGCATGAATACCCCTACGGATAATTACTCGCGCTTGCCGAGTATCCGTTCGTCCAAAGTTGTTCATGTGTTTCACAAAAATACATTCAGATACTACCCGATCTTCCGAAAATCCTGAGCAGCCTATTGCTCTTGAAATTCTTGCTTGCTTGCATTATGGTTAATCCCATAAGTCTCGTAATCTTAATGGCATACCTTGTCATTATCATTTTGAGTCTATTGATTCAATATGTTCCGAATGCTCGCAATCCTCAAATAGATCCTAGAATTCATCCTTCCGGCTCAGAAGTCATTTTGAACATGAGCTGGTTCTCGACCAAATTATCTGTCGTCGATTGTGCCTCTGGTATATTCAATTGATCCATCCTTGATCAGAACGTCTGCTTCTGATCCTTTGTTTTGGAAATCATAATTCCTTTTTATTTAAGCTTTGAATTATTTAGATGATTCCATAACCTGTTGCATTTGCATTCCTTCCTCTTCTGGTTGAGTACCGATACTCATATCAGATCCTTTGTGGACCATCAAGTCCTTTGTTGGATTGTTATCCGACAGTGTCCTTCACATTTGATCACTTTGTGAGTTCTTCCCCTGATACATAATGCCTTTGTTAAGTTGTATCCTCTTCTTGGCCAACCATGCTCTGCTTTCGGGCTTGTGTTATTTAATCTTGAAACTTGTGGTATATGTTTCTAAGAAGCCCCTATGGGTTGAACATATGCCTTCTCTAAACCGTGTGAACCCGATAGTTTTCACGAGTCATACTCTTCTGGTGCTTCACCAGATAAAATTTCAATACTGCAACTTCATTGAACGTGAGAAGTGAATGAAAGGTTATGCATTGGAGAAGTGGGAGTCGACCTTGAACTTGAGTTCATGCCCATGGACACGATGTAGATCTTATCATTAAAGCTTCTCTTAAATTAATTATTCCTTTGGTATAAGTTCTTCTTATATCTGGGATCTGGCCTTTTGCAATCGTGGTTCCGACCATGTTCTCTTTTAAATACCATTTCTCGTGCAAGGTTAAGCACTTGACTTCTATAGAGCAATACCCAGTCCAACCTCTACTTTGATCTGTCATCGAGTATTACCCCCCTGGTATCTCGAGATTATCATGGAACTGCATAACATCTTATGAATTCTTCATCAAGTGCTACATTCCCACTGATTCCAATTTTTCACGGGCTCTGAGTTATTAAACACTCAAAGACACCAATAACTGAACCGAGTCCGTACTACGGTTCAACAACTCTTCAGTAAGCTTCTATAAGTACGAGTTTGTACCCGATCACATCATTCCTAGCCTGATCGGCTATATCATTATCATGCTAAATTTTAACTGTGCTACCGGGTCCTTCTTCCCGAAGCACAAATTTCGACGGTGAGCTAATCTTACAATCAATCTTCCACGTCATATCGTTTGTCCTTGAACAGCAAGCTTGCTTTCGATTTTGTGTCGTACCCATGGTTCCAATAACTTTTGCATCATCATTTTGTTGACTTGGTGTCATCGCTGATCAGTTACATCTTCTCGAAACCTCTCGACAAATGTGTCGTGATCATCATCAACATTCTGAGGCCTTCCATGATATCTATCGAATTCTTGATGAGAAATAGCATCCTTTGCCCTCGATGATTTGGGTTATCATCCACAACATTATTGCATTCCCTCCAACACAAAACTTGTTCTTGTTTGGTGTTGTACCTTGAGTTCCATGCTATCCAACTTATGTTATGATCTACCACGGAGTATTACCATCTTTGATGTCAAGAATGTTGTGAGGATTGCTCCACCTCTTAAGAAATTCTTGCTATAATGATACTTCTCACCATCACCATTCTTTCTTGGTCCTCGTGTGGATTCCAATCGGGGTACCCTCATGTGAACGGTGTTGTTTGGATTCTGCACTTCTAGCAACCCTATTGCTTTGAAGTTAATGATCGATAATTCATTCTTAGCCTATTGGTTGCTGAACCACCATTCTAACATTGATCATGCTACTATAAGCCCACATTTCGGTTGCACCTTTCAACTGATGTTTAACTGGGTATGTTTTCCTCGAGCATACCCCATTATATCTTTTGAATTGACAAGTGTCATCTTCTTGTTCACATTATTGTGGAAAGCCATCCGTTTGGAATTCTCGATGAATTGTCACAGAGCCCATCAGCCACCTTCTCATCCCCTCCTTGGTTTAAGGATGAACTATTGCTTCAAGAACCCGCTCCCATAGTTCATTTCCTGAGAATCTTGAAATGTCATTTCGTCTATTTGTGTTGCACCTTTTCTTCTCGGACATCCTGAGTCTGAGGTATCATGACACCAATCAGAGCTGAATCTCGGTCAGATATGATGGTTGGGACAACTTTCCAAGAGTTATGATGTTGGTCCTTTGATGACCCGGTAACATGATGTCATGCCTAGCACCCCCCCCCTGGGTGGAGGACCTATTATTGTAGTATCCTTTTTAGCAAGTTTAGCCATTCTTCCATGAGGAAATTGTAAGACTTATTCTATAAGTTGCTCCTGATGGATCCTTTGTGAATCCAAAGTATGATCTTTACCAAAGACCATGCCAATACTATCTCAAAGCATGTTTGTGATACTCCGATTTTCAACAAGGACATTTGAAGCCCAATGCTAAATGTTTCTTGCTCAATTATCCAAACACCTTTGTATGGGTAATGTCATGAAATTTCTCTCCTCTTATCTAAAGGGTTTTCTACCTTCTATCCTCTTATGGATATCATGCCCTGATTGTCCTTGGGAAGGATATACCCCTGAATTATGTGTTTAAACACATATTTCTTTCCATTGTTCTGATTAAATCTGGTAATCACCTTTCCTTTCCATTGGATTGCTTAACCCTACTTGTGATCCTTATTATATAAGCAGTAGTATTCTTCTGCTTATGTAAACACCTCGGTGTACAATTCTGTCAGCAAGACCCTGTTACTATAGTTGATGACATTTCGGTAACCATCGATGGATGAGAACTTTGCCTATTGGTCCGCCTCGTTCAACGAGCAGGAGAATGGCTCTCTTCGTCCCTCGCCCTTGGTACCGATGTTGTTGCCGACATAACTGACAGGCTATCTTTCGGCATGACTTGCTTACATGATCGTGCAAGACGTCACCACCCTTCCTACTTAAAACCCACATGGGGGGCCCATAACCCACAGTTCCACAGGATCGAAACCTGACTGTCCGGTACACCTTGTTGACAAAGTTATCCCTTACTCTTGGTTTCGTGTGTAATTCATGAGCCACCTTCCTAGTGATCTATTCCGATATCAGATGCAATACTTAAACTGGATGCTTTGAACCCCTTTCACACTCTTTTTTTTCAGGCATCGAACGATTGTCTATCCGCTTGGAACTCCTTGTTGTACCTTCTTACCTTACTCTCGATTTGTTCGACTCGAGAGATACTCATCTGTTCATTCACGGGAAAACCCAGACGATTCCCACTTAAGCATTCTGTCGTAGCCGAGCTACCCCTTACCTATTTGTAAGCACGAAGGAACCCCCGAAGAAAAGATGACGACTTCACCATGATGACCTGAAGCAAAGAAATGAAGACGTCAATGTAACGGATCGACCTCTTCGAGGAGAGCAACCAAGGCCGAGAAGATCCGTTAGATTTCGTAACTAGACCTTCCCCCCCCCCCCGGTCTCTACCTCTTAAATCTCGGGACGAGATTTCTTGTAGTGGAGGAGAATTGTGACGCCCGGATAATTAAGCTACAGTGATCCTCTGCTAGTGATGCCACATCACCTCGATTATAGTTGCTAATCTCGAGTTAGTTCGAAACCGATTCAAATTCAAATTCAAAATTTGGTAAATAATAAAAGTTTTCAAACATTAAAATAAAATTGTTCGGTTTGTACTAGATATTACATAGATAATTATGGTGCAACAAACCCCTTTTATAAAATGCCTACGTAGTTTAAAATGAAATTAAACAGAAAGGAGAATAGATAAAAAGAAAATAGAAAACTAAAACTAGAAAAAAAAAAGAAAGGAAAAGAAAACAAAACCCCCCACTGGGCCACAACCCAGCTGGCCTCTGGGCCAACCAGGCCGGCCCAGCCGGTGCCTATAGCCCCCCTGGGACGACCGAACCCTAGCTACCCGATCCCCACTCCCCCACTTCCCCCCCCCCCCTCTCGATCCAATCTGGATCGAGGAGGCCCCCCCCCACTCCCTCGTCCCTCTCCTCCCCCCCGATCTGGATCGGGGCTCACCCCCGACCGCACCTCGCCTCCGCCGTACGCCGCCGCCTGGTGCCGCCTCGACCCCGCCCCGCCTCTCCATCGCCGGACGCCTCGCCTTCCTCCACTCCCCCCCTCTCCTCTCGGTCCCATCTGGATCAGGGAGAGGCCCGACCCCGTCGCCCCCGGATCCCGTCAGCCGGAACGCCGCCTCGCCGCCCTCCTCCTCAACGGACCTCGCCGCCGGACTGCCTTCCCGTCACGCGCCGTCTCCGTCCTCCTCCTCGCCCCTCGTTGCCCTGGACCCTACACGCCCCCCGTGAGCACCTCTCCTCCTCCTTCCCCTGGGTTCCCACTCGACGACCGCGGCCATAGCCGTCGTGCGCACGCGCGCTCGCACTCCCGCCGCGCGCCTCGCCTGACCTCCCCTCCCTGTGAGCCGCTCCGGCCAGCCCCGCCACTACCTCCACCACCGCGCCACCCGCGGCCCTCCGCCGCCTCTCCTGGCCGGCGTCGTGGGCGCCGGCGGCTTCGTCCATGGCCTCGCCCAGGCAGCCTCTGGGCTCGCCTCGCGCCAGGCGCCCTTGCGCCCGTTAGCCCGCACGCCCGCAAGCCCTTGCGCCCGCTTAGGCCCCTGGGGCCAATGACAGCCGGGGCCCACAGCCCCAGAACAAAAAAAAGTAATAAAAATAAATAAATAAAAATGTTAATTAATTAATTAACTAAATTAATTAACTTAATTAATACTGTTTAGACTAACCTAATCACTAGTTAAACTAATTAAACATGTTTAGTTATCCTTAGACAATGATATGTGGGACCGAGTGGTCTGTTGACTAGTCAAAGTCCACAGTTGACCGTTGATGTCGTGCTGACATCATGATGATGTGATAAAATGATTTTCGGTTTAATTAATTCTGTTAATTCTAAAAATGGCATAAAACTTTAGAAATTAACACAAAATAATCCGTAACTCGGATGAAAATACTTTGTACATGAAAGTTGCTCAGAACGACGAGACGATTCCGGATACGCAACCCGTTCGTCCGCCACACCCCCCTAACATATCAAACTCGCAACTTTTCCCCTCCGGCTCCTCTGCCCGAATACGCGAAACACCGAGAATACTTTCCCAGATGTTTCCCCCCTTAATCGGTACCACCTCATACCACGTTAGGGAACACCTAGCACCGCTCATTGTCACGTCACGCATCATCGTGTTTATGTTTGCATTGTATTCATTGTTTCTTCCCCCCTCTTATCTCCGGTAGACTACGAGACCGACGCTGATGCCACCGAGTATGACTACGTCACCGACGACCCCCTCCTTGTCTGAGCAACCAGGCAAGCCCCCCCCCTTTGATCACCAGATATCGCCTACTCTCCTCTATACTGCTTGCATTAGAGTAGTGTAGCATGTTACTGCTTTCCGTTATTCCTATCCTGATGCATAGCCTGTCCTTGCTACTACTATTGTTACCATTACCTGATATCCTACTGCTTAGTATAGGATGCTAGTGTTCCATCAGTGGCCCTACACTCTTGTCCGTCTGCCATGCTATACTACTGGGCCGTGATCACTTCGGGAGGTGATCACGGGCATATACGATATACTTTACATAGTTACATTACCTGTGATACTGTTCGGAGATGGGGGCTGAAGGGGCAGGTGGCTCCATCCCGGTAGAGGTGGGCCTGGGTTCCCGACGGCCCCCGACTGTTACTTTGTGGCGGAGCGGCAGGGCAGGTTGAGACCACCTAGGAGACAGGTGGGCCTGGCCCTGTTCGGCGTTCGCGGATACTTAACACGCTTAACGAGATCTTGGTATGTGATCTGAGTTGGCTACGAGCCTATACGCAGTAACCATCTACGCGGGAGTAGTTATGGGTATCCCGACGTCGTGGTATCAGCCGAAGCACTTCGTGACGCCAGCGGCTGAGTGGCGCGCGCCGGATTGGAACGTAAGCCTGCTCTTGTATTAAGGGGGCTAGTTCCGCTTTCGGCCACGTACGCAACGTGCAGGTGTGCTATGGGCGATGGGCCCAGACCCCTGTGCGCTTAGGTTTAGACCGGCGTGCTGGCCTCTCTGTTGTGCCTAGGTGGGGCTGCGACGTGTTGATCTTCCGCGGCCGGGCATGACCCAGGAAAGTGTGTCCGGCCAAATGGGATCAAGCGTGCTGGGTAAGATGGTGCACCCCTGCAGGGAAGTTAATCTATTCGAATAGCCGTGGTCTTCGGTAACAGGACGACTTGGAGTTATACCTTGACCTTATGACAACTAGAACCGGATACTTAATAAAACACACCCTTCCAAGTGCCAGATACAACCGGTGGTCGCTCTCTCTCAGGGATACGAGGAGGGGATCGCCGGGTAGGATTATGCTATGCGATGCTACTGAAGATGCTACTTGGAGATGCTACTTGGAGATGCTGCTTGGAGGACTTCAACCTACCCTCTTCTACCTGTTGCAAGACGGAGGCTGCCAGAAGCGTAGTCTTCGACAGGATTAGCTATCCCCCTTTTATTCTGGGATTCTGCAGTTCAGTCCACCGATATGGCCCTTTACACATATACCCATGCATATGTAGTGTAGCTCCTTGCTTGCGAGTACTTTGGATGAGTACTCACGGTTGCTTTTCTCCCTCTTTTCCCCCTTTCCCTTTTACCTGGTTGTCGCAACCAGATGCTGGAGCCCTGGAGCCAGGCGCCACCGTCGACGACGACCCCAACTACACCGGAGGTGCCTACTACTATGTGCAGGCCGTTGACGACGACCAAGAGTAATTGGGAGGATCCCAGGCAGGAGGCATGCGCCTCTTTCAATCTGTATCCCAGTTTGTGCTAGCCTTCTTAAGGCAAACTTGTTTAACTTATGTCTGTACTCAGATGTTGTTGCTTCCGCTGACTCGTCTATGATCGAACACTTGTATTCGAGCCCTCGAGGCCCCTGGCTTGTATTATGATGCTTGTATGACTTATTTATGGTTTTAGAGTTGTGTTGTGATATCTTCCCGTGAGTCCCTGATCTTGATCGTACACGTTTGCGTGTATGATTAGTGTACGATTGAATCGGGGGCGTCACAGGGATCCGGCACTACGGTGGGTTGTTGGGCGTGGTGTATGGTGGTTGAGCGCAGCAGAAGGTGCCCGGCGGCGGAGGTGGTCATGGTGGAGGCTAGGGCATGTCTTTTTTTCTAGATTTTGTAGGATAGGACAGGTGGATTTGGGGGAGGTCGCTATTTGGGTCAGGCCGCGGATGGGCGGCGGCCGAGATTCCTTCGCATAAATACTTTGGGCTTTCACGCGCCCTCCCACGCCAAGGCGCGCTTTGGGCCCAATTATTTTGGTCGCGCGCCATATATACAGTCCCCGGCAGGTAATGGGTCGGGCTTTAGTTGAGCCGGCAGATAGAATGACCCGAAATGTAGTCATTATTCCCGGAAGTACATCTGCCTTCGTTTGTTTAGTTCTACCGGCAGTTTATTTGCCTTTATGTACTTTTGCCGGCAGTAATATGATCCCTGGCAGATAATATGCCCTTGTCCGGGTATTTCTCCCGGCAGTGAATTGCCCCCAATCAAGGGTTGTTGTGTAGTGGTACGTGTACATGCTACGTGCACGCCTCTACTATGACACGTGCACGCCTCTACATTGACTAGTATGTACGTACACATTCGTGACCAGAATGACAACGCTACATACACTTCGACCAGGTGGGTCCTGACTGTCAAGAACTTCCTTGCGTGCGAAGATGTAGCTGGTGGGTCCTGACTGTCAGGAACTTCCTTGCGTGCGAAGAAGTAGCTAGTGGGTCCCAGCAGTCATGGGGGGAATCATTTTTTTTCACGGATGCACTTCCTTGCGTGCGAAGATGTAGCTGGTGGTTCCAGCAGTTAGGGGAAAACGTTTTTCTCGTGAAATATGGTGGCCCGTCTGGTGGGTCCTCGCTGTCAGGTGGACGAATAATTATTCTGTGCGTAATAAGGAGGCACTTCCTTGCTATAGTCGTGGACCCAGCTGACAGCCTCTCCACATACAGTCCACGTCCGATGGAAGTCGTTCCTTCACCATGTTGACCACGCCGCGCCGAGAGCACCAGGGCGGTGGACGACGGTGAGGCCTAGGAAGGGGACGACGCGGAGCCAGGGAAGACGCGGCAGTGGATGCCCACGCGTAGAAGAGTATGAGGGTTCACTGGTTCGCTGCGGTGTGAGGCTGCCGTCGCCGCAGAATAACAGGGGGTGTGGGTGAGTAGAGGGATGGCCTGGCCAACGGTGGGAGTTGTAGGGGGCGGTGAGGCCTCCGCCGCATCGTAGCCGGCCACGGGAGGCAGGAGCACGAGGCACTACCGGCGCTGGTTTGGGCAACTAGAGCAAGAAGACCAGAGGTCAAAGAAGCACTACGGCCGTTGGATGGACATCGTACGGTCACAAGAGCTAGAATCGTGCATATTGACTAAGTTGACAAAGCCCTCCGTCCCCGTCAACTTAGTAGGCCCACAAGTCAGCCTGTCACTATACTGGGTCCCAGCTAGCAGGGGGAGTATTCATTTTTTTGTGCATAATAAGGAGGCACTTCCTTGCGTGCGAAGATGTAGCTGGTGGGTCCCAGCAGTCAGGGGGAAACATTTTTTTCGTGAAATACAATGGCCCATCTGGTGGGTCCTTGCTGTTAGGTGGAGGAATAATTATTTTGCGCGTAATAAGGAGGCCCTTCCTTGCGGCCGCCGTGGAACCAGTTGTCAGCCTCTCCATGTATAGTACTCTTCCGATGGAAGTCGTTCCTTGACAATGTTGACCACGCCATGCCAAGAGCACCAGGGTGGTGGACGACAGCGGGGCCTAGGAAGGGGACAGCGCGGAGCCGGGGAAGACGCGGCAGTGGAAGCCTGCGCAGAGAGAAGTATGAGGGTTCACTAGTTCGGCTGCGGTGTGAGGCTGTCGTCACCGCAGAATAACATGGGGTGTGGGTGAGTGGAGGGATGGTCTGGCCAACGGTGGGAGTAGTAGGGGCAGTGAGGCCTCCGCGGCAGCACAGCCGGCCACGGGAGGCAGGAGCAGGTGGCACGACCGGCGCTGCTTTGGGCAGCTGGAGCAAGAACACCAGAGGTTGAAGAAGCACTACGGCCGTTGGATGGACATCGTACGGTCACTACAGCTAGAATCGTTTATATTGACTACGTTGACAAAGGCCTTGGTATGCGTGAACTTAGTAGGCCCACAGGTCAGCCTCCGAAACGGTGCACCCCAAATGTCAGGGGGAGGAATCATTTTTTCGGCGGCCAAAGCTAGAATATCCGATATTGAAGAAGAAGCACGACATCCGTTGGATAGACATCCAACGGCCACAGCTACTAGAACCGTGTGTTGACTATAATAAGTTGACAAAGCCTTGCATACGCATCAACTTCTTTTTTTAGGGGACGCGTCAACTTAGTAGGCCCACAAGTGTGTGGCAGAGAACTTATAGCCCATTTGCGATTTGTAAGAATGTACAACCCATTTTTGAATTCTAATGGAATTTACTACAACCCATTTATAGTTTGTTAAAAGTACAACCCATTTTCTAGCTAGGACAACGATTAATAATTTCAACCAACCGTTCAATATTTATTCAACAAAACAACCGTTCAAGACAGAATTCAATAAAATTTCCCACATTTTGATGGGATCCGAAATATTTTTATCCCGAAATTTCTAATCAGATTAAATATAAATTTTTATTACGTAAAAATCCAACGAAACATTGTGCGCGCAACAATTAAAAATTAAGATTTTAAAAATCCATAAATTATATTTTATAATCTAATTTCGTGTTTGGTGCATTTTTTATAGTTACTGCCCAGTTTTTATAATTACATCCCATTTATTATTTTTAAAGCCCATTTTCCTGTTCAGCCTAATGCATCCTTCCTAGGAAAGATTTGCAGCCCAGCGGGGCACAGAATAACAAGTTGACCTTGCCTGGGTATTCCTCAAAAAACGTATAGCTGGGCTAGCAATTTTCATCTTGAAAAAAATTTAATATATGGGCTGGATATCTGTCCTGGGCTAGACGGGCCACAACATGCCCAGTTAATACCCTGCTCTCCTCTGAAGAACAACAAAAACAACGCTAAGAAAAACTCTGCAGTGCTCATGCCTCAAAAACACAACTACTGCTTGAGCTGCTTGGTCCCAGCTGTCGGCCGCACCTTGTGCAATTCTCTCGTTTATATTGACTACATAGGTTGACAATGGTCTGGAACCGTGATGTCAGGAAACCAGGAGGAAGCAAAAAAATATAGTTGTACATAATAAGGAGGCACTTACGTACGTACGGCTATGGCCCTAGTGGGTCCCTACTGTCATCCAGTCAAAATAAAGTCTTCTCCTGAATCCTCGTGTTCATTGACCATGTTAACAATGCTCGGCGCCACGACAAGCGCAACAACTCGAAGGACGACGGAGAGGGCCTCGCGGGCCCTACGGATGGTCTCATACAGTGCCCGCTGCTCATTTAGGAAGCCAGGATCATCGGACACCTATGAGCACCTTCGAGAGACTGAGACGACATGAAACGGTAAGGCCGCGCCTGGGAGCTCTGGTTTATTTCACACCTGTATTAAGATACAAGTGTAATTTACTCGTCATCGGAAACAACGCGTACAATACAGGCGTAATGAAACCGAGGGCCCGAGGTCTGTAAGTAAAACCGGCAGGTTACGCATGTAATTTGAGAGACCAGTGTATATTTTACTAGTTGAAATCGACCAACCAAGCGCTTTTCCCGAGACCATCTGCTTTTATTTACAAGCGTCAGTTTTACAAGTGGTTTTGGTTGGAAAATGACGATCCAATCACGGCCTAAGATGATGAGTTGGTCGGAAGATCTTATGGTTTCATGTCTAACCTACCCGACTTGTCGTATAGGCTATCGATGAAACATAAGACGATGAACTTCTTAAGCACGGAAACAATAGAAGAGGATGACCTTCTTAACAAGCAAATCACTGGAATTAGATCGACATGCAAAAAATACGAAGCATTATTCTTAGCAGGCACGGTGAACAGCTCGTGATGCCGCATGCCACAACATTCCAAGCTCAACTTTGCAATGAAACACAAGGCCTGGCATTACATAGACAATATTCAGAACAAACTCTTAAAATATCTTACATAAGTCAACATTCATGTGACTATGCATCTCAGCAGAGTAAATATTTACTTCGGAACTGAAGATAGGAATATGAAAAAACAATCGACGTTGCTCACAGCAAAGGGCGTCCCACTCAAAAATATCAAATGCATGTCTTCAGGCTAACATCAATGAGCAAAAATTGACAAGGTTTTCCAATTCCAATATATTAAACTAATGTCAACTTTGACAAGCTTTTCCCATTCAAAATATGTAATGCCTATGATTGTGGAACGGGCAGGGTTTGTCATCTATTTGTCATCTGATAGTCTGTTGGCTCAAGGTGACGATGAATGATTAGAGAACCATTTGATGTATTGTGCATGATGAAGTATTATGGAGAACACGAACCATCTGAACATTTTGTGCAGTTCCACTAAAATCAAGCTAAGCATCCCTGTGGATTTTGTATTTATATGCTGCCAGAAAACAAAGAGACATCAGCACACACATGAATATTGGCCCTAGTGTCAACCCACCAATCGGTGGACTAACAAACTAAAAGTACGGTAAACAGATTACCATATCCAGATGCCCCATCATTGTTGCTTAGAGTGACATTGACAGACTTGGAGTCCTGTCCTGGCTTCTTGGTACTTGCTTGGGCACTTGTTTGCCCAGTGTTCCTCCGAACCACAAGTAAAGCAGCCATCTCTCTTTTTGTCTTTCTTCTTACCCTTCTTAATGGCCGACGCTGGCAACACCATTCAGAAATATAGTCCGGTGGCTCAAGGTGACGACGAATGATTAGAGAACCATTCGATGTATTGTACAGGATGAAGTATTATGGATGACACAAACCATCCAGACATTTTGTGCAGTTCCACTAAAATCAAGCTGAGCATCCCTGTGGATATCGTATTTATATGTTGCAAGAAAACAAAGACACAGCAGCACACACATGAATATTGTCCCCAGTGTCAACCCACCAATCGGTGGACTAACAAACTGAAAGTATGGTAAACAGATTACCATACCCAGATGCCCCATCATTGTTGCTTAGAATGACATTGACAGATTTGGAGTCCTATCCTGGCTTCCTGTACTTGTTTGGGCACTTTTTACCCAGTGCACTCCACGTGTTGTAGAGTTTCCTATGCTCTCTGCAGACTAGTCATGTCACCAACGTTTACTAATACACTGTAAAGCTTCTCGATTATTCCTTGTGTAATGTAGCGCAAACAGTGACTGCTTCTTTCTGCAAAGTGGTAAGACCAACTGGACCCACTAATGCAGCAGTTTGCCTTACAGACTTTGGCTGCTTTTGTGCAGTTCAACTAAAATCAATGTCGGAATAAAACCAAGATTTAATTTTGATATCCCTGTAAGAAACAATAGGTATAAGGGAAACAACTACTGAGAAATAATGGTTGATGACTTGTACTCCCAGAAGAAAAACATCTACTAATCTACCTTATCTTAATGGGAAACAAAGCAGTAGAGTAGCAATTCTCAATCAACGTGATTCATTCATATTAACTGAGACATTATTTTAACAATGCCTTGTTTCAACATGTATAAAGAACGACAAAGCAGAAAAGTATCATTCCTAAAACAATGCGAATGATTCATTTTAACAGAGACATTATCTTAACAATACCTTGGTTAAACATGTAGAAAGAACTACAAAGCATGATAGTACCATTTGTAAAGCACTGTAACTGATATATAATAATAGATACATTATCTGAACAATACATTTCTTAAACATGTACTCCAGCCGATCCCTAATAGAAATGGTACTCTTGCCAATCCCTAACACCATGTTCTTCCATCTACTTATAAAGGGGGTGATGCAGAGTTTGTTGTAACAAAGCAACAAGCATCATGTCTGGGTTGGTACCATTTTTGTTCACTACTTAATGGGAAAAGATAGCAATACAATAGCTTCAATTCAACATTTATTTAAAACAGTACCAATACAAGTAGCACAACATCTCAAAACACACTGCACGATCATGTGGATGGGACATGGAACATGCCAGCACCATGTGCGTCCACACGTATAAACGGGTGATGCAGAGTAGGTAGCCAAGCAGCATATCTGCGTTGGTCCCATATTTGTTCTCTTTGAAACTTTTTCCTACGTGAGAGCAGAAAATCTAGTCCTGCACAAACTACCCCAGCCCCCAGTTTCTTTCCCTTTTCAACCAAGAGTTTGGTTCCTTACAGATGTGTGTACTGGGTTACCCCCCTTTTCCCTTTTCGACCAACAAAGCGGGTGGATAGCTAGTCTATACTACTTTCCCTCCCTCCTTTCCTCATTGAATCACATCCTAGATTCATGCTCCACCCCACCGCACCCTTCTTTCCTCTTTCAACCAAGACATAGATTTGACTATAGAATCAAAAAAGATCTGCATGCAGCTAGACCAATGGCGGTTTCAAAGAAACTTATACCTTAGGGTCGTCTGGATGTGGCAAGGCGTGCGGCAGGAGGTCGGATCTTCCTACACTACGTATGACAACTAGGAAGAAGGGGTCAGTGGCCCTCTCGCACAGGCACTGGGTGAAAGAGAAAAGCGCAGCCGGTAGTGGATTGCCTCCCTCGCCGAAGGCAATAGAGTGAACTCTGCACCTCCTCCCCTTCCTGGTGCGATGGGATCCGGACGCCTCCTTCGCCAGCTGTGAGGGGGGTGAGAGAGACAGAGGCCACAACACAGTCTTGTTTATATCTGGTGAAGAGGGTGAGAGACTGTGAATATAGCAAACGCTAGCAAAGGAATACTGAGCCTCCAGCATGTATATATATATGTATATATATATGTAGTGCAGGGAGAGTGTGGAGAGTGGAAACCCTAGCGAACAAGCGCTGAGGCTCCAGCTTATAAATATACTGTAGTATAGACTGAGCTCCGGTGCCTTAACTGCACCTGCTTTTGGTTGTATGACAGGTGGGCCAGCCACATTTTGGGCCCACCTATCATAAACCCAACGGTAGGTGCACTAAAGTTAATGAAGGTACGTCCATATAGTACTCATGTATACGACTAATATATAGTGGAGTGGTTTTCTTATTCTCTCCATAACAATCATTTTAAATTGTGGAAGTATGAAGGGGAACTCTTTATTTAACGTACCAGTGAAGAAAACAACTACTCCCTCTGTTCCTAAATATTTGTCTTTCTAGAGATTTCAACAAATGACTACATACAGAGCAAAATGAGTGAATCTACACTATAAAAAATTTCTATATACATCCTTATGTGGTAGTCCATTTCAGACCACTTGAAAGACAACTATTTAGGAATGAAGGGAGTACTTTCGATGAACTAACGATCCACGCATCCTGGTCACACTTCCTGTCCTTCATGTGCCGTACACTACCCTCCCTTAAGTGAACAACCACACATGTGCGAAATTATCGAAAACGTGTGAGAGTGTGTACAAATAAAGAATTTTAATTTCAATTATCGGAAAGGTTTGAGAGTATGTACATTTTGCCCTCTCTAATAATTATGGTTTGTTGTGTTCAACCTAAACTTGGTCAAACTTTACAAAGTTTGACTTCAGTAAAATCTAATATGCGGAATAAATAAAAATGGAGGTCTACTACGTCCATCCGGGTTTTTAGTCCACATCATTTTTTTGATCAAAGTTAAGAGCTGGACAAATAGAATTATAGGGGAGTTGGAGACAAAGTTGTGAGAAGGCTTAGAAATCAATACAAAACTTATCCTCTTAGTACCAACGTCGATCTGTAACACCCCGGATGTAACTTTCCAAATTTGTACTCCAACTCTTGTCGTTTCCGGTGTTAAGTTAATTTATTTCCTTGGGTTCGGGTCTTTGTCTCCGTGTTTTGTTGTCATTGTCATGCATCTCATATCATGTCATCATGTGCATTGCATTTGCATACGTGTTCGTCTCATGCATTCGAGCATTTTCCCCGTTGTCCGTTTTGCATTCCGGCGCTTCGTTCTCCTCCGGTGGCCATTTCTAGCTTTCTTTCATGTGTGGGGATTAAACATTTCCGGATTGGACCGAGACTTGCCAAGCGGCCTTGGTTTACTACCGGTAGACCGCCTGTCAAGTTTCGTTTCATTTGGACTTCGTTTGATACTCCAACGGTTAACCGAGGGACCGTAAAGGCCTCGTGTGTGTTGCAGCCCAACACCCCTCCAATTTGGCCCAAAACCCACCTAACTCTGCTCCATCATCTAGAGCGTTCGATCGCGACCGCGTGGCCGAAAACCGCACCTCATTTGGACTCTCCTAGCTCCTCCTATGCCTATAAATAGGTCCCCCTTGAAATGTCCCGGATCCCCCCCCCCCGAAACCCTAAATCGCCCCCACGCCATGCCGGACTTTGTCCGACCCGGTCGAACATAACCGCCGCCCCACTCCGAAGCTGCCACGTGGGTTGCGCCCACATCCCCGCCGCCTCGCCCGCGTCGGCCCGCCTCGCCCGCGCGCGGCCCTCCCCGCCGCCTGCCGCATCCCTCCACGGCGACGCGCTCGTAGCCGAGCCGCCGAGCCGCCCTTCCTCCGCCGGCTGCCATGGTCGCCTTCGCCAGCCGCGCCGCCGCATCGCCCGGTCGCCGCGCCGCCCGGCCGCCGTGCCACCTCCGCCGCCCCGCACCGTCCACTCCTCTGGCAAGCTCCGGCCGCCAAGTCTCCAACTCCGGCGACTCCTCCAGTGGACCTCGGCGTCCGTGCCCCGGCGAGATCCGATCCAGATCTGTGAACAGTGAAACCCTAGGTCGTTTTTTTCTCTAAGTCCCGAAATTCTCAGTCCATATGCACATGTTCGTAGCCCCGTAACTTTGCATCCGTAGCTCTGATTCATGCATATAGCATATCAAAATGTTCATCTCAGAGAGTACATCATTCCATTCCATTGCATCATTTTCATTTGAGTTCATCTTGATGCTCGAAATGTTGTTAGAAAAGGGCTACTTGAGTTAATTGTCATCTTTCCGGAGGTGCAACCCATGTATTTTTGTGATGTGTGTGGTGACTAGTGCAAGTTTGCAAAGTGAGGCACTTGGTAATTCTGTTTTCAGGGACTTAGCATTTCCACTAAGTCCTTGATCTGTTTATCTCATGATGCCATATGTTCATGTTGTTTCCTAGTGATCCGTGCCTCTTTTGAGGATGATCAGTAAGGATGTTTTGTTAATATTGTAGAGCTCTATCCATCCATGTCCTTGCTTGCAATTATGGAGCACCCTAGCTTGAGTCAATCAAGCTCTACTTTTGCTACTTTGTGAACCTGGGCAGATTGTCAACTTGTTTGCAATTTCACCGATGATGTTGTAGTTGATCCGTGCATGCTATGCTATTGTTCTTGCCATGTCTAGCTTGCATTTTGTGCCTTCTTGATATATGTATGCTTGTCTTGCAATGACTTGCACCGTAGTGAGTGCATCGAGCTCGTAAATGTGCCTACTTGAGTTATATTTCAGCATGTGTCAGTTTTCACTAAGTCTGAAAACTGATTATGGTTTTTGCTATGTTCACATGCTTGCAATTGTATTTTCTGATCCCTTTTGGCTCAAGGACACTAAGGGACTTTTGTTAAGCTCTTTGAGTAGCTCCATGCCATGCTTTACTTTGCCATGTTCAGGTCTCGTAGCATGTAGTTTTGTGGCTCCGAAGAGGGCTACCTGATCTGAAATTCCAGACAAGTGTTAATTTCACCAAGTCTGAGATCTGTTTTTCATATGCATTTTTGCCATGCTTGTTTAAACCTGTTAATGGACGAATTGGCCATATCTCAGTGCTAGACTTTTATTAAGCATCTTGTGTGCATCCCTGCCATGTATTTTGTTGTCATGTTTGGGTGCTGTAGCATGTTCTTTTTGTTGCATTTAGATGCCTACTTGCTGTAAATCGCAGACTGGTGTCATTTTTGAATCGCTTGCCATTTCCAAACCGTAACTCCGATTCCGGCGTTCTTTATATCGTTTTCAAGCGATTTCATCTCATCTTTCCAGTGGCACACTTGGATTTCCATGTTGAGGCCAGGTTCATGCATTTCCTGTCATATCTTGCATTTGGCATCCCGCATCGCATCCCGCATAGCATATCATCATTGCATCATATTGCTTGATCCTTGCACGTGGTTGATTGTATCCTTGGTGCTTGTTTGTCTTGTTTGGGTAGAGCCGGGAGACGAGTTCGCTAATGAGGAGCCCGTTGAGTTTGCTTTCGAGGATCCAGTCAACTCTGACAACTGTGCAGGCAAGATGATCATACCCTCGAAATCACTACTATCTTTGCTATGCTAGTTTTGCTCGCTCTTTTGCTATGCCATTGCTACGATGCGTACCACTTGCCTTCAAGCCTCCCAATTGCCATGACAAACCTCTAACCCACCATGTCCTAGCAAACCGTTGATTGGCTATGTTACTGCTTTGCTCAGCCCCTCTTATAGTGTTGCTAGTTGTAGGTGAAGATTGAAGGCCGTTCCTTGTTGGAACATCTTTTATTTAATTGTTGGGATATCATTATATTGCCATGTTATCTTAATGCATCTATATACTTGGTAAAGGGTGGAAGGCTCGGCCTCTTGCCTAGTGTTTTGTTCCACTCTTGCCGCCCTAGTTTCCATCATATCGGTGTTATGTTCCCGGATTTTGCGTTCCTTACGCGGTTGGGTTATAATGGGAACCCTTGATAGTTCGCCTTGATTAAAGCTTTTCCAGCAATTCCCAACCTTGGTTTTACCATTCGCCACCTAGCCTCTTTTTCCCTTGGGTTTCCGGAGCCCGAGGGTCATCTTATTTTAACCCCCCCCCCCCGAGCCAGTGCTCCTTTGAGTGTTGGTCCGACCGAGTAGACTGCGGGGCCACCTCGAGGCAACTTGAGGGTGGTTTTACTCGTAGGATGTCTCATCTGAGTGTGCCCTGAGAACGAGATATGTGCAGCTCCTATCGGGATTTGTCGGCACATTGGGGCGGTGTTGCTGGTCTTGTTTTAACCTGTCGAAGTGTCTTGAATTACCAAGATACCGAGTCTGATCGGAACGTCTTGGGAGGAGGTCTATTCCTTCGTTGACCGTGAGAGCTTGTCATGGGCTAAGTTGGGACTCCCTTGCAGGGATTTGAACTTTCGAAAGCCGTGCCCGCGGTTATGGGCAGATGGGAATTTGTTAATGTCCGGTTGTAGATAACTTGAACCTTAATTAATTAAAATGAATCAACTGAGTGTGTTACCGTGATGGCCCCTTCTCGGCGGAGTCCGGGAAGTGGACACGGTGTTGGAGTAATGTTTGCGCAGGTGGTTCTCTAGTTTCTCACACGCGCTTTGCCTCCTCTTCTCGCTCTCTTTTGCGAACAAGTTAGCCACCATACTTGCTAGTCGCTTGCTGCAGCTCCACTTATATTTACCTTGCCATACCTATAAGCTTAAATAGTCTTGATCGCGAGGGTGTGAGATTGCTGAGTCCCTGTGGCTCACAGATTACTATTACACCAGATGCAGGGCCTGATGATTCCGCTCCAGGAGACACGTATGAGCTCAAGTGGGAGTTCGACGAAGACTCTCAACGTTACTATGTTTCCTTTCCCGATGATCAGTAGTGGTGCCCAGTTGGGGGTGATTGGGACCGTGTCGCTTGTTGGGTTATCTTTGATTTTGGCGCCGTAGTCGGGCCATGAGTGTTTGGATGATGTAATGTTATTTATGTACCTTGATGGACGTGGCGAGTGTAAGCCAACTATGTTATCTCCCCTTTATTATTCATATTACATGGGATGTTGTGAAGATTGCCTAACTTGCGACATATGCCTTCAATGCGATTATGCCTCTAAGTCGTGCCTCGACACGTGGGAGATATAGTCGCATCGAGGGTGTTACACGTCAATCCTTCTTCGAGGAAACATTTGGTTCATAGCCAATTGTGTGATAAAATTGCACCAATGTGAAAGACGACTGCATCTCCAACGCAACCAAGGTGAATTGAAGAAGGATATCATCTTTGTGGGTAACAAGCAAAGAGCACTGATGGAAGACACCTTGTTTTTCATTGAAAATTGATCAGCTTCACCAGCCGAAGTAACCATGAGGCGCAACCATGAGCATCGATAGGTCATCGTGGTGATGCATCATCCATTTGGCATCAAGTATGGGTGAGGCACCTATGAAGTTTGACAAATCCTCACTATGGTCTATTTCTTCTCAATAATCAAGCTCGAGGAAGGAAGAACCACAAACAGAAGCATCATGATTATCTTGATGGGAACTAAACCAGGATACCCGAGAAAAAAAGCATTTTTTTCATTTAACCAGTGATAGTATTAGATTAGCAGCAACAATAGGAGCATATGGACAATGACTGCACAACCACCATGTACTTTTTGTCGAAACAACATGTATACGTCCACCGAGGCATAAATTAGGACAACTTTTTGAGTGCCATTTCCTCTATAATAGTAGGTGATGTTGGACCAGCCGATGAACCCTAGCTACTATACATGGGGAGCTAGGGAGTAGTCGCATAGAAGAAAACCCGCATGCAGCGACCTGGGGAGCTGGACGAGTACAAGAAGTTATACCTCAGGTGGGCGAGATGTCGCTTAGGCGGGCGGGTGGGATCTGCCCACACGACGGCAGCAAACAAGGGCGCGGAGGACCTTCGTCCGCGCCAGCGCCAGCTCCAAGAGGACGGTGCTTATCGTCTTCCTCCATCGCCGATGGCGACAACGTCAATGCTGCACCTCCTCACCTCCCGCAGCGGACAGGATTCGGCCGGATCTGTGACCACCAGTGAGGAGAGAGATAGTGTGGACACTATCATCTTGTTTTGATATGGAGAGGGTGAGAGAGCGAGACGCGAGAAACTCTATCAAACAAGAGGCTATAATGGAGTAAAAAAATCTCTCCGTAGCAGTGGTCTACGCGTGTTCCCGAAAAAAAGAAACGAAAACTGGCGGACAGTTTTTTAACGTACCAAGAAAGAAAACTCAATCAAAAACACGCCTCCGCTTCCAGGTCGCAAGAGTCGTCGCGCACACACACATAGACATAGACATGCATATCTGTGTTTACGTAAAATTCCATTTCCATCTCTATCTCCAATCATATTTGTCCAACTGGCACATTATTTACGTTGTTAATTGTATATGCGGCAATATTAACATACAACATCTCTTGTTTGTGGGCATCCGGACCGCTGGCACGGCTGCTCCTGACCAACCCGAACCCTCTTCATCACCCATGCGTGCTTCCCGCCCGAAACGGTCAGTGCCGCATTCATGCCCGGCCAGAGCGGACGCGATCTCTCGCTGGCGCCGGCATTGAAGCGGCGCGTCGACCGAGAGAGCATCGCCCGCACCGCTTCCTGGTGCACGCGACTGCTCCGCGTTTAAAGGTCGCAATAGCCGGCCACAACATGCATGTAAGAAGTTCTTGGGAGTCCATGCTATAGCTAGCTGTCCTCCCCCAACTCGTCAATCTCTTCCAGTAGTACTAATACTCCATGGCGCGATCCATTGACAAGCAGGCGGGGAAGTTATCGTATACTCGGTTCACGGCGAGTGGCATGCCGAGCGATTGTGTGTGGTCGAGCAGTGGAGGAAGGTGAGACACGAACGCGTCAGACGTGATTTAAAGAGCAATGCTACACGCATGAACAAGTTTTTACAGGATTCATGGGGTGGCTTAGCTGGCAGGTTTTCAATGGATAGAAATAAGGTAAGGGGCCCACTCCCACTTAAAATCAGGGGGGAGAGAAGATTAGTTGTGAATGACCCCGTAAAAGATCACTGTAAAAGCACGTGAGTTTAGAATTTTCGTGATTTTAATGTTGGTTTTTCTCGATGGCGCGATCCAACAAAACGAAACGTTGGTTTCTCTCCGTTTCCATTTTTTCTCCAGAAAAACAAAAACTTTCCACTCCATTTTCATTCCTACTCCAAGGTTGCCCCGGTACAACATTCCATCAAATACAAAGGAAAACTAACACACATGCTGATGCATCTCAATGATTCATAGATCATAGCCAATATTTACTTCACAACTAAAGACAAAAGTTGTGAGAGCGTGTACAAAAGAAAAACTATTGATGGGGTCACTACGACTTAAACCCTAAACCCTAAACAGGATTTAATTTCCTGGCCAGGTAGAACCTGTCGAAGGAAAGACGGCTAGCACCCTCAGATCATATGATGCTTTTGTGTAGTTCCACTAAAATCGAGCTGAGCATCCCTGATGGCAAAGATATTGAAGAAGTGTGATTAGAATAATAGTACTAGCACTAGTTCATGAGACATAAACTCGTCACAAGTAGAAGCCGATAGAAGTGGAGAAAGATCGACATGGAGATGGAGCTACGTGGGGTGCTGCGGCAGTGGAGCAAGCCGGCTCCAAAAGGAAGATGGACTACCTGGGACATCGGGTTGTAGCTAGAAGGGCGGTTGGGACGCGACATCGGCCCATACCACGGTGACCCCCGATTGGGACGCACCAACTATGGATTTTCTCCCTCGCCAATGTCGACCGCGTCTACGCAGATCATTGTTCCCTTCCCCCAGCTGTGGGATCATGCCGGATATGTGACCAGCGATGTGGCCACCATCGTTCTATGTTTGTGAAGAGAGCAACCCAAGCAAGCAGGCTTGTAGCTTAGTTTCCTGCAAGTGTATATATAGTGGTTTTCTTTTTCTCTCCATATCAACCATTTTATATTGCATACATGTCATTGAACACTACTATAATTGCCACGACGTTGCCCCTAGGCTAGATATAGTAGTAGCGCCCTTCCGAGGACACACTACTGCTAAAGTACTTAGTAGCAACGTTTTTCTTCAAAACACGCTACTGCTAAGTATTGTACCTAATTAAGTTTAGTCTCGTACTGCTAAGCGAACAAGGTGTTTACCACCTTAAATATGTTACTTCTCAAACTATCTTAAGCACTTGGTCTTCATTGAACTATATGTGTAGGATTTGTGGCTGCAATATGAATCTTCACCTGTGCCTATACAGGTACTATGAGGATTCATGTTGACTATTTAGATTCTACACAAAAAGATCAATGATGAACAATGTATATTTTTCAAGTTTTTACATGCTTAGACTTAGCAGTAGCGATTTTTCAGGGCAAAGCACTACTGATATTATAAAATAGAAAGGAATAGTTGTAGCGCGTTTTGATTGACACGCTATAGCTAACTTAGCTATAGCGCATTCCAGCAAAACGCGTTGCTGCTAGTTTGACTTAACCCCCCGCGTGAATTTTGCTAAGTCCTTCCCCTCCACATCCCCCTCTCCCCCAACTGCTCCATCGCCGCCGTCGCCCTGCCGCTCTCTATGTCACCGCCGCCGCCCTGAAGCTCACCATAGCTGCCGCCCGTTGCACACCCTCGACGCCGCCTCCGCATCCGACCTCGACGCCGCCCCGACCCCGACATCGACGCGGCCCTCCGCCGCGCGCCCGAGCCCCGACCCCATCCTCGATGCCGCCTGCCAGGCCCTCGCCACAGTCACCATAAGGCTCTACCTCTCCTCTCCCCTACCCTCCTCTCTCTCTCTCTACAAGGGAAATTCATAGATGTGTTGATGCTGTGTTGATGTTCATATGAACCCTAGGTGTTCATATGAACCCTAGATTTGTTTAGGGAAGTAGGCATTTTTTAGCATTTAGGAAAAATGATTAGCAATTTTTTTAGGAAATTAGCTAGGGCAAATTTTTATGAAAATGCCTAAACAGTAATTTCATTCAAAAAACAAAAAACTGAATTGTTTTTCTTTCGAAAACTTGGTTAAACTAATTGTTGCTATGTAAACAAAAAACAAGATTGTTGTTATATGATATATGTCATTGATGTTCATTTGCATATTCCATTATTGAAGTGGTTCGATTGTGCCCAAGTGGCTTCGTTGTTTCCAGGGAATGAAGTCGAGTGGCCTATGTTTTGCCGGAATCTTGATTCATTTCCGTTCCGGCAAATTTCAGATTCTCGATTTGTCCACTTTTTAGTAAAAGTTATGCCAAAATTTTCCGTGAATTTCGGCATGACTTGTGCTACAAACTAGGACATATCGAGTGCCCAGAATTTGCCGCACCGGGAAGGAGTCAACATTCCTGCAAAGCATAGGCCTTTTTATGTCATTATTCATTTAATTAGGTATAGAACTAATTGACTAGATTTAATCGTAAGAACTAGTTGAACATGTCACATTTGTTGTTATTTTTTAGTTAAAGCAATTTTTCCCGCATCGACGTCGACGATGCCTATCCCGCATCCTCGTTGTCGAGTTAGCGGAGGACACCTGCGTCACTAGATGGAGCATGTCCGGGACTGGGCTCCGCCGGGGTGGTACAGGGAGGCGCTACCTACCGGGGGCGCAGGTTGGTGAGGAGCCAGCCTGTCATTGACCCGAACCTTCTTTGGTGGCGGTCGCGTGGGCCAGTGACGGTCCAGAGGCTCGAGGACCCCGCGGAGGTGGTGCGTCACCGTGTTAGTGAGAAGGATGCACATGTCCGTCACTACTTGTTTGCATTGGAGCACAGGTTCTCCAATACCTGCCAGGTTCTCCAGGGATCTCACTGGCGCTATGATCCTGTGATGGTTCCTTCTCTTTGGGTGTCCACCGCCTGCGCCGATACCCGTCGTGCGCTAGGATTTTAGTTGTATTAGTGATGTTATATGTATGATACTATTTGGGATGTATTAGTGATAATATTCGACGATGTACGGACGCATGATATGATTTACTTTTGCTTATTGAATGCATGCTAATTTGAATACTTATTTATTTTATGATTTGGTTTTGCTTATTGAATGCTCATGTCAATATTTTGAGTATCCTGGTAGTTATCTTCGATCGATTTTCAAATAATGTTTCAACTATGAACATAGGAAATGTCTGACAACGAAAAGAGTTTGGTATTTGCAAATACTGCGAAGACGAGCGCGACCTGTGCGATGGAATCTTCCTAGATGATGATAGGCGCTTCAGCATCAAGATGGACATGAACTTCGAAGTGGATGTAGTAAGTCACAACGACAAGTATTTTTTCGTAATTAAGCATGACATCTGCTTCATTTGCTTCAACTTATAATTTAATTTTTTTTACTATTCTACTAGCGTATCCCCTGCCATGCAAGAGTTTTTGTCTTGGATAAGATAGGTTTCAATCGTACTATGGAGGTAAAGAAAGTTTACTTGAAGACCGAGCATGGTTGTATTTTCCACGCAAAATTATATAACGCAGATGACTACACCTCTTTTGGATGCAAAACTTGGTGAGCACTATGCAAGACTTATTCATTTGATCCTGATATGGTTATCACCTTTGATATTTGACCGGAAGATGATATTGAAGGTAATATAGACATCTGGGTCGATGTGTAGATGCCTCCAGTTATACCATTATGTGAGTTTATCAACCATATTTATGTCTTTGATATTGTTTATTCAAAAATAGTTGACAACTAATTTCTATTGTCAGCTTATTTCCGTTCAAGCAAACATGTCCAGCGCTTGGTAGACAGGACCTACTACTGTCCCGGGGTTGAACTAAACTATGAGGAGCTAAGTCATTATGTTTCATGGCTTGAGGATCTTGATACTGTCAAGACAAATTTTCTTCCAGCACTTAGAAATGTTAGAAATGAAAACGTGCGACCAATAGTGTTCGTAATGAACTACGGTCACATCTATTTAGGAAAGATGGTAAGATTTTTACGATTTGTCCTCAGTGCATCTTTTGCATACATTATTTTTTAAGCTAAACTTCATTGCTAAGTATGTTACTATACGATGTTCTTCAACAGGGAGTCCCGATGAATGTTGTGCCTCATGGGATCAAGGCTAAAGCTACCATGAGTATTGTTAGCTTACGGCCAAGATATCCTACAATGCACTTCAGTGCATTCAGGATTTCTAATAGCGAGCAATGCTTAATAGTGAAAGACTGGACCAAATTTGTGATGGAGGAGCGCAGAGAAGTACTAGGGGGCAGCGATCAGAAGCGCAACCCACGATTAGGATACATGTTCATCTGCATGCTCCAACTTGATGAAGGAGGAGAGCTACACATGTTTTATGTTATTTTACTTGAGAGAAAGCAGCAGGAGTGATTAGCTAGATAGAAATGAGTTTGAAGATGACGATGTGCTACACTATGAGTATGATGATTAAATAGCTAGTGTTGGTGGTAATGACTATGATGATTATTATTAGCTAGTGTTGGTGGTGATTAGATAGCTACCGCATCTAGTGTTGGTGGTGATTAGCTAGCTAGAATGAGTTTGATCGGATGATGATGTGCTACTCTATGACTTTGGTGATTAAATAAATATTGTTGGTGGCAATGACTATGACGATGATTAAATAGCTTGTGCTGACGGATTAGATTCAAGTGCAGGCAACATGTGGTGCACGTCGAAAGTACTACTAGTCCAAACTAGATCAAGTTTGGATTAGTAGTATACTTTTGACATGCATCACATATTGCCTCCACTTGAACCTAATCCACCTTCATTTGACACACTGTTATGGACATAATGATATAAACCTCATAATTGGTATTGTACCAAAATTTGTATAATGGCGTATAAATACACTAAAAATGAAAAATGAAAAAAAGAATACTAGTAGCGATGGATAGTAAACACACTGCAACTAGCTAGATTAGCAGCAGTGCGGGAGAGAACAAGCGCTGCCGCTATGTGTCTTAGCAGTACCGCGTGTCGCACGCGCTACTGCTAAGCAATAGCTGTAGCGCCTTATTAGTAGCGCGACAGCCCGGCTACTAGTGGGCATTAAACCCGCGCTACTACTAGGGTTTTCCCTAGTAGTGGAAGAGCGAAATGATGGTTGCTTCTTCCGACTAACTTACTGTGTGATTTGACTACTCCTTTTGTGGCCCCTACACGTATTCCCCCTACGTGTATGCAACAGTCACACGTACACATGGACGCAAAAACGCGTGCGACGCCCTGATGCATGTATGTCCGAGCACACGACGGAACACACACGGTCACGCTCAAGTGCTCAACCTACATGTGCATGCACACACATACTCATACAGGGTGAGCTAGTGACCATATAAACACCGGAAATGTATATATTGAGCGCAGTGAGCATATTATGAAGTCCACTGACCATATTTTTACAAATATACAGTGACAGACAATGTATTTATCTCATTTGAAATTAAGCCATATTAACCGGAGAGGAGGCAGTATGTACTAGCATTACTTTGCTGTGTCCCATCAACTTGTCGAACAAGGAGAAGCTTGCAGGACGGGAGAAGCTTGCGCGCGGTGGCTCACAGGACAAGGAGAAACTTTTGACTAATGCAAGCTCTCCCTCGCTCAGGAGGTGGACATGCAACAGTTAATTCGGTGTCAGATTGCCAGAAGCATACACTATACTAGTACTATTATTGTTCGACTTCCCGAAGAGGTGAACAGCCAAGCGCAAAGTTTACTAGTACTAGTACTACTACTATAGTCTATAGAGGTATGTACTATACTAGTACTAGGAACCGGATGGAGGAGCGTCTGCACTCTTATTATATTTTTAAAACGTTATAAAGCAATCTTTAATACATTTGGTTCTCTTTGAGGGTTCTCGCATGTGATAATGGAAGTTGATTGCATGGAACACTCGCCACAATTCTCGCTTAATTCTAGCTCATATCCTGTTACAAATAGGAGTGCTCAGTAATATTTTCTCTTTTTTTGTTATTCAGCATGTAAACAGGTCAGCAAACCTTGCGGCGCATCTTTGTGCGAATCGTGCTTGCTGTACTTTGAATGTGACCGAGAGCTGGCTTGATGAAACACCTCGCTACCTACTTCTTTTTTTGCGGGGTACCTCGCTTCCTAGTCACCAGTGTCTTGGCTGATCGTCCTAAGAATGCTTATATATGAATAAAGCTCTCTCATTTACCCGGCAAAAAGATTAAGCCATATTAACCGGAAAGGAGGGAGTATGGACTAGCACTACTTTTTGGTGTGCCCGTCAACTCACAGAACGAGTAGAAGCTTGCAGGACAAGGTGAAGCTCGCTTATGCCTTTTGACTAATGCAACCTACCCTCGCCCAGGCGGTGGACATGCATCAGTTCATTCGGTGTCAGATTGCCAGAGGGATACACTGTAGTACCGAACATGCAGAGTACCATCATTGTTCGACTTCATGAAGAGACAAAGAGCCAAGAGCAAGGTTTAGTAGTACGAGTAGTACTACTACTAGAACCACATGGTGGAGCATCTGTACACTTTTTTTTAATCTCTGATAAAGTACACATTTATTCCGGAGAAGGGTGGAAAACGGCAGGCCAACATGTAATGATGATATCGATCAACCATGCTCGAATATATCTTGGCCTCTGTGCGAGCCCGTCTGTGCGTTCTCGCTCCCTGTCACTCTCAAGGAATGGCGGGTTGGCCATTTTACAGTCAATTGAGATCGGTTTGCTCACACTCCGGTCCCACATGTCAGTGATATGCCAAGAGGAGGTGCATTGATGGACTGGCCATACGCGTACATGGTTTTGCACCTTCATACTACACCTCCCTCCGTCACAGTTTATAGGGCGCGCTTCATTATGATGCATTTCTCTCAATGCATTTCCACCACCAGAGAGACTTTAGACGCATTTGGTTTAATGATGAATTAATTAGGGCATTGTCGGTGTCAAAACTGGCGTATCTCGGGTAGGGGGTCCCGAACTGTGCGTCTAGGCTGGATGGTAACAGGAGGCAAGGGACACGAAGTTTTACCCAGGTTCGGGCCATCTCGATGGAGGTAAAACCCTACGTCCTGCTTGATTAATATTGATGATATGGGTAGTACAAGAGTAGATCTACCACGAGATCGGAGAGGCTAAACCCTAGAAGCTAGCCTATGGTATGATTGTTGTGCATGAATATGATGTCCTACGGACTAAAACCATCCGGTTTATAGAGACACCGGATAGGTTTAGGGTTACATAGAGTCGGTTATAATGGTAGGAGATCTACATATCCGTATCGCCAAGCTTGCCTTCCACGCCAAGGAAAGTCCCTTCCGGACACGGGACGAAGTCTTCAATCTTGTATCTTCATAGTCCAGGAGTCCGGCTGAAGGTATAGTTTGGCCATCCGGACACCCCCTAATCCAGGACTCCCTCAGTAGCCCCCGAACCAGGCTTCAATGACGATGAGTCCGGCGTGCAGATTGTCTTCGGCATTGCAAGGCGGGTTCTCCTCCAAATTTGGTGTACCTTTTGAATAAAGTCCAGTTTCTTGTAGATGTTGCGTTCCTTGGCTTCTACGCCCAATAATGGCCGCTTCCCACGTGTCAAACGAATATGAAAAGTCTAAGTGTTTTTACATTCACACCCCTAGCTGCGTAAATGAGCTGACCTATTTAAGGGGACGAGGATTTAGATCCAAACCACATCTTCCCCCCTTCGCGAGTGTTCATCAGAGCGCATCCGACAAAGGTCCATTCCACCATGGCCAACCGTCGCGACTCCTCCTCTCGCCCTTCCAGCCCTCAGCCTGGATACTGGGAGAGATGCTCCATCCTGCATACCGAGCTAGTGACGCTCCAGACCAAGGGATTTCTCCCCCCCGGCCTATATGGCGCCGGTTCGAGCCGATCTCGCCGTCTATAACAGCGGAAAGCAAGCGGAGAGTGCCCCTAATCCCTCCAAAGGAGAGCGAGTATGCCTCATCCCTTATTTAATAAGGGGGCTCGGGTTTCCAGTCCATCCATTTCTCCGGGGGCTGCTGGAGTTCTACGGCCTCCAGCTACACAATCTCATGCCTGCCTCCGTATTGCATATCGCGGGCTTCGTAGCCCTCTGCGAGCTGTTTTTGGGCATTGAGGCTCATTTTGGGCTATGGAAAAGGTTATTCTGCCTTGTGCCCCGCTCTAAGGAGGGGTCAATGTATCAAGTGGGCGGAGCCGAAGTGTGGCGCATCGCTGGGACCGGATATCTGTCCGGAACCCCAAAGAAGGCGTCCGAAGACTGGCCCTCGGAATGGTTTTATATAGAAGACGTCCCGCTGCCGGATCCTGTCCGGATCTGCCTCCCTGAATTCGATAGTGCTCCCTTAAAGAAGCGCCTAAGCTGGCGTCCACGGAGCCCTCAGGGGGAAAGTGACAGGGACATCATTTACCTGATGGGCCAAATAAGATTGTTAGCCCATTCCGGACTAACCATGATCGAGGTTATGGCCGAATGCATCATGCGGGGGGTGCAGCCATTGCAGTATAGAGGCCACCCCATGTGGGACTTCAACGAGGAGGACGACGCCACCCGCTACGGCCATAAGGGGCCAGATTCAGCTGCCGCTCTACTAAAGATCTTGTCCACTTTGTATAAGGGAGAAGAGGAGGAATTTCTCCGCGTCAACCCATAGGGTGGATTCTCTATGCACAATCCCCCAAGCTGGGTAAGCGGTGGTATTTATTTGCCCATCCGTTTTATATTCCCATTGTTAAATATTCAGTCTGACGACTTCAACACAGGAACTGCGCCGGGCTGTTAAGGAAATAAGCAGCCCTCCTCCACAACCCGAGGACCCAGGACGGTCCCTCAACCCGGCCTCTCAAGAGGATCCGGACATATCTGTGGAGCTAATTGATGGATTGTTCCATCAATTGAGCAAGGACAACGCCTTGGTGGACATTAAGGCCGATTACCCAGGGCTAATCCCGGCCTCCCAGGTAACTGAGATCGAAGTCCTAGTACCCCGAATAGGTGTCTGCCCTCTCGTGTTTTCAGTTTCCTGATTACAACTGAACCTTGTAGGGGAGGTTTTTAAAGCGGAAGGCAGAACCTGCGGCGACAAGCCAACGAGGGGCCGCAGGGCCCCGTGGGCAGAAAAGAAGTGCAGTCCAGACCGAGGCATCAGCACAAAGGTATGGCGTGCCCCCTTATCCCAAGTGTTATACCTTCGAGGCACATTGACACTCGTGCTTTCTTCAGGACAAAGAGACGTCGCCGGACTATATTTGGAGAGGCTGCCAATCGCGCCTCCACCAGCCAGGCTCCAAAGCCTGGCCCGGAGGCGGAGGCGAACACAAGGCACGCGCCAGACGCTCCTCCGATGGAGGATGTGGACGGGTTGTCTGCCACCAACTCTGAGGTGGAGAGTGCCATGAACCACAAGCGTCGCCGGATAATTCTTCGCAACGCTTGTTTCTCTCAAGGGGCGTTAGATGCCTTCAACTTGGGAGATGCGTACCTCCGTGCCGCTCAAAATGGTCTAGCCAGAGCCACGGAGCAATATGTAAAAGACATACGGGTAAGAAAATTTTGGTAATTATATATATATACCAGTAGCCCCCGAGACTTGAAACAGTTAGAATAACTGATTTAAGGATCATTTGTTATGCAGGTTCTTACAGAAAAGAATTCCCTACTGTCCAAGGAGCTGGAAGAGTGCAAAGCCCAACTTGAGGCCGCACTGGCCGCGACAGGGGAGCCCAAGGAGACCCCCTCTAGTAATATACACTTCGAAAGATAAGTATTTTGCGAAGCACGGCATGGGTGCGAATCTGATAAATGAAATTGCAGATGACGCCGGATTGAATCCGGAAAGGCAACACCTCCTACGCCAGCTAAAGGCTGGTGAGAAGGTGCTGACAAAGGTGAGGCGGGAGAAGAATGATCTCCAAGATGCCAACACCAAGCTGGGCGTCGAGCTGAAAGATGTTCGTGCCTAGCTGTCAGACTCCGTGAATGAGAATCAGCGACTTCGGCGCGGAATATTTAGTAAGTGCTTGAACGAACCTTTGAAAGAAAGTTCAGTGGGGAAGTCGACTAACAGAGCAATGTCTGTAGGTGTGCTAACAGGTCGTCCTGCAGAGGAGATGCCCGGTTCTATGGGTGACCTTCTTCCTGAGCTCTCGCAACTACTCGATCGAGTTCGGCAGGCGATGCAAGGCGTCGCCCAGGCCCTGTGGCCATCCGTCTCCATGCCCGAAGGTCTTGGAGAGCTTGCGGAGAAGCTAAAGGGAGCACGGCGGCGCTTCCGATTGTGGAAGATATCGGCCTACCATCAAGGCGCTAGGGAGGCCTGGGCCATGGTGAAGACGCGGTACGCAAAGGATGACCCCAACCACATGGCCGAGGTCGGTCCTATAGGGCCAGATGGGAAGGAGATCCCTGTAAGCTTAGTATACGGCCAAGTAGAGTTGGTCGCAAAGTATTCCCAGCAGGATTATAAATTAGACAGCCTGTTAGATGGTATTGAAGAGGAATACAATCAGTCAAAATGACTATGTAATTTAATTGACATTTATAATGCCTTCTAGCTGGATTGTAGATCATTTGTCATGGACGACCTTTTCGCTTCAGCCTCGGGACCTGACGGTCCGGAGTGTGTCCGAATTCCCATGAGGTTATATAGGAACCAGGGAATGCATGGAGACCAGGTGTAGGGGTCATTAGTGCGTGAATAGACAAGTGCCCGACTAGTTATGTTATATTACATGGTTAGTGAGAAACATCTTCCAAGGAGAATAGTTCCGTTAGGGGTTCCTTTCCCTGGGAGGCATGCCCTAAGGTGCATGTCCATGCTGCGAAAAGAAACGCGGGAAAAACATATGGGGGCATATAGATAAAAATGAAAAAGGATCATCTTTAGTTCACCGACCGAATATTCCCTTAAGAACGCTAGCTTTTGGCTTCACCCAGTCTGAGGTACACGTCCGGCTGACCCGGCAGTAACAATCATAGAGGTGCTCCCTTTACCACCTAGCCGAACAATCGGGAACGTAGGGGTCATGAGCCAGGCAACCCAGCTTGGCCAAAACTTAAGTCATATCGATGCATATAATGCTGAATAAAAGGTACATGCGGAAGTGTGACACATGTGTTGGGCATGAAGCCCGTATGAATAAGCTTCTGTTTAAAGAAGCCCCCAGGTTTAATGAGCGCGGATGGCGCGTCACTTTATGAGCCTTTAAAGGCTATAAGAGAGAGAGAGAGAGAGAGAGAAGAAGAGAAATGTAAGACAGAAAATATATAAAAAATGGACAGAGGAAGGAGACGAACACAGAGTCCGGCGCTAGGCATAGAATCTTCGGAGACGGGCTGCGTTCCATGGGTTTGGCTCGAGTCGGTTATCCGATGCATCCCACAGGCGTTACGCTCCACCAGTCAGGACTTGGTCAATTATGAAGGGACCTTCCCACTTGGGCTTGAGTTTGTCCTTTTTGTTGTCCGGTAGTCGTAGAACTAATTCGCCAACATTGTAATTTTTGGCCCGTATTTCTCTGCTTTGGTATCTTCGAGCCTGTTGTTGATAGAATGCGGAACGGGCTTTTGCCATGTCACGCTCCTCCTCCAATGCGTCCAAGCTGTCCTGCCGATCGAGCTCGGCTTCTCTTTCTTCGTACATGCGCACTCGAGGTGAGTCATGAATTATGTCACAAGGCAAAACTGCCTCTGCGCCGTACACCATAAAGAATGGTGTGTATCCAGTGGTGCGATTCGGCATGGTCCACAGCCCCCAGAATACGGAGTCGAGCTCCTCTCCCCAGTGTGTGTTAGATTCCTTGAGGGACCGCACTAATCTGGGTTTTATGCCGCTCATGATAAGACCATTTGCATGTTCGACCTGGCCGTTAGTTTGTGGGTGATAGACAGAAGCATAATCGAGCCTGATGCCCATGTTTTTGCACCAGAATTTTACCTCGTCGGCCGTGAAGTTCGTGCCGTTATCAGTGATGATGCTATGGGGGACGCCGTAATAGGGTACAAACCCGGAATAAAATTCTATCACCGGTCCGGATTCGGCCGTCTTAACGGGCTTGGCCTCTATCCATTTGGTGAACTTATCCACCATGACCAGTAAGTATTTTTGCTTGTGGGTTCTGCCTTTAAGGGGTCCAACCATGTCAAGCCCCCAGACCGCGAAGGGCCAAGTAATGGGGATAGTTTGGAGGGCGGTGGGTGGCATATGGCTTCGGTTTGCAAAGAGCTGGCAACCGGTGCATCGTTGGACTAAGTCCTGAGCGTCTACCCGGGCCGTCGGCCAATAAAAGCCTATACGGAAGGCCTTGCTTACAAGGGACCGACCTGCAGCGTGATGACCGCCGAGTCCGGCATGAATTTCAGCCAGGAGGTTCCGCCCCTCCTCTTCGGATATGCACCTTTGAAGGACTCTGGTAGTGCTTTTCTTATAAAGCTCTCCCTTGTGGACTCTGTAGACTTTGGATCGCCGCACTATGCAGCGTGCCTCATTTTAGTCCTCGGGGAGTTCCTGCCTGATAAGGTAGGCGAGGAATGGTTCTGTCCACGGGGCGATGACGGCCATTATTACGTGGGCTGAAGGTGTTATTTCATTGGCAGAGCCTCCGATTGTGTCAGAATGTTCGGTGTCGGGCAGTGCGGTTGGGTCCGGGCTGTTATTGTTCGGCTCCCCTTCCCATACAACGGATGGCTTGAACAACCTTTCCAAGAAGATGTTGGGGGGACTACATCGCGTTTTGCGCCGATGCATGCCAGGACATCTGCCGCCTGATTATTTTCCTAGGCTATATGGTGAAATTCAAGCCCCTCGAACCGAGCTGCCATTTTTAGGACGACGTTGCGGTAAGCTGCCATTTTTGGATGCTTGGCATCGAAGTCTCCATTTATTTGGGATATTGCGAGGTTCGAGTCCCCGCGCACCTCTAGGCGTTGAATGCCCATGGATACTGCCATCCGGAGACCATGTAAAAGGGCCTCATATTCGGCTGCATTGTTGGAGTCCGTGTACATAATCTGGAGTATGTATTGAACCGTGTCTCCTATGGGGGATGTCAAAACGATGCCAGCCCCCAGTCCGGCCAACATCTTGGAGCCGTCGAAATGCATGATCCAATTTGAATATGTGCCGTACTCTTTAGGGAGTTTGGCCTCCGTCCATTCTGCGACGAAGTCGGCCAAGACTTGCGACTTGATGGCTCGCTGTGGCTTATAGGTTATGTCGAACGGGAGGAGCTCAATGGCCCATTTTGCAATCCGGCCCGTTGCGTCATGGTTGTTTATAATATCGTTAAGTGGTACTTCTGAGGCTACTGTTACTGAACACTCTTGAAAGTAGTGTCGTAGCTTCCGGGATGCCATGAATACCGCGTACGCGATCTTTTGATAGTGCGGGTACTGTGATTTGCAGGGAGTGAGGACAGTGGACACATAATAGACCGGCTTTTGAAGGGGGAATTTGTGTCCGTCCGCTTCTCGTTCGACGACGAGCACTGCGCTTACAACCTGAAGTGTTGCTGCAATGTATAATAGCATTGGTTCGCCAATGTTTGGCGCGGCCACGACTGGGTTTGTTGCCAGTATGGTTTTTATTTTGTCGAGTCCGGCCGTGGATGCATCCGTCCATTTGAAGTGTTCGGTGGGCCGAAGGAGGCGGTAAAGGGGTAGGGCCTTTTCTCCCAAGCGGGAGATAAAGCGGCTTAGAGCCACCACGCATCCGGTTAACTTTTGTATTTGTTTATGGTCCTTTGGGATATCCAGTTGCGACAGAGCTCAGATCTTGGCTGGATTTGCTTCAATTCCTCTACCGGATACAATGAAGCCCAAGAGCTTTCCGGCTGGAACGCCGAAAACGCATTTTCCGGGTTGAGCTTGATGTCGTATGTTCGGAGGTTGTCAAATGTGAGCCTCAAGTCGTCTACTAGAGATTCGACATGTCTTGTTTTGATGACCACATCATCTATGTATGCCTCCACTGTTTTGCCGATCTGGTTTTCCAGACATGTCTGAATCATGCGCTAATATGTTGCACCGGCGTTTTTGAGCCCGAAGGGCATCGTGTTGAAGCAGAATGGGCCGTATGGTGTGATAAATGCCGTTGCGGCTTGGTCTGGTTCTGCCACCTTGATTTGATGGTAGCCGGAATATGCGTCAAGGAAACACAACGAATCGTGTCCTGCGGTAGCATCGATAATTTGATCGATGCGGGGGAGGGGGAAGGGATCCTTTGGGCAAGCCTTGTTAAGGTCTTTAAAATCAACACACAGGCGCTAGGAATTTTCCTTCTTTGGTACCATCACCAGGTTTGCTAGCCAGTCCAGATGTTTTATATCTCTGATGAATCCGGCCTCCAATAGCTTTGCTAGCTCCTCTCCCATGGCCTGTCTCTTAGGTTCGGAAAAACGCCAAAGAGCCTGTTTGACAGGTATGAATCCTGTTTGGATATTTAAGCTGTGCTCGGCCAGCCTGTGTGGGATTCCTGGCATGTCTGAAGGGTGCCAGGCGAAAATGTCCCAGTTCTCTTGTAGGAACTCTCGCAGTGCGGCGTATACATCATGGTTTAACTGTGCCCTGGTGGAAGCTGTTTTGTTGGGGTCCGTTGGATGGACTTGGAATTTGACTATTTCGTCCGCTGGTTTAAAGGAGGTGGACTTGGATCGTTTGTCGAGTACCACATCGTCCCTATTCACCATAGAGCGCAGCGCAGTCAGTTCCTCAGCCGCTAGGGCTTCGGATAGTGCCTCGAGGGCCAGTGCGCCTATCTTGTTTTCGGTGCGGAGTGCTGTGTCCGGATCACTAGCGACAGTGATGATCCCGTTAGGCCCGAGCATCTTGAGCTTCATGTACCCGTAATGGGGTATTGCTTGGAAGATTGTAAACGCTTCTCGCCCTAGCAGAGCATGATGACCACTGCTGAACGGAGCCACATGGAACGTGATCTCTTCGGACCTGTAATTATCCGGCGTGCCGAACACCACATCTAGTGTGATTTTTCCTGTACAGTGCGCTTCCCGACTGGGGATTATTCCTCTAAAGGTTGTGCTGCTTCGCTCAATGCGGTTCCAGTCTATTTCCATTTTTTGAAGGGTTTCCTCATAAATGAGGTTCAATCCGCTGCCGTCGTCCATGAGTACCTTGGTAAGATGAAAGACGTCCACTATTGGACTGAGGACCAATGCGGCTGGTGCTCGGGCTGTTCGGAATTTAGGTTCATCATTGGCGTTGAAGGTAATAGCCGTGTCACTCCATGGGTTTATTGTTGCTACTTGGTAGACTTCGGCAAGGTTGCGGAGTGTCCTTTTTCGCATATTATTTGATGCAAAAGTCTCGAAGACTATTAATACCATATTGGTGTCTCTGGGGTGGCTTTCTGTGGCCTCCGGAATTAGGAGATTTTCGCCAATTTTGGCCACCTGCCGGAGTATCCAACATGCTCTAAGGCTGTGAGTTGGTGTGGCATCCTCTATACTGTGAATTTTACAGGGTCCATTAAGCCATCCTTCTAGTACGGTTCCATGCCCTGTAGAGGGTTTTTGCTTTTTGGTGTTTGACCCGGGTGTATGGTGATGATGCACCCTTTTATTTCGGACTGGGTTTGTATTTAGGGCCAGATTGTCCCAAAATTTTATTTCGGTTTTCCAGGCGCTTTCAATCGCACAGTACTTTCGTACAATGGACGCCAAGTCAGCGAAGCATGTAATATCATGGTGACTTATGGCGTTGAGTATTCCATTGTCCGTGCAATTATTGTAGAAGATTGAGATTGCGTCTTCCTCGCGGCAGTCCCTTAGCCTGTTCTAAACCAGGAGGAATCTGGCCCAGTAATGATGTACTGTTTCATCGGGTTCTTGCCTGATTTTGGATAGATCTCTTATGTTGGGGTGGGTGGGTGGAATTAAATCCGAAGCCTCACCCCATCTGAGGCTCAGAGGCCGAGGAATTTCCGAACTCGAAAATTTGGATTCCTGGATGTTGTCCAATGAATCCAGCCCATCGCCTGACTCTAAGTTCAGGTCTTGAGTGATATCCTCCCCTCTGCGGGTATCCGGCTTGGAGGGATCGGGAATCCGGACGTAGCGAGTCCTTAAGATAGATGAAGGGTCGCCGCATTGTCCCTCTATCATGGCAACGTGATGGGTGACTTGGGGAGAGTTAATCTCTCTTAGATCGGGTTTAGGCCCAATCTGGTCGTAATCCGTAGCGACTCCCAGGGTGGCGAAGCGATCCAAGAGCTCGTTTATGGAGGAGAGCTCCATTGGATCTAACTGCTCAGCGAGTTCCGAGTTGACATGAAGATTGTTTTCGATGGCTCGAGAGGTCGTCGTCGGCGCAGAAGCCGAACAGGCGGTCATAAGAAAACCACCTAGCCGGAGGGTTTGGCCGACAGCCAAAGCTCCCTTAGCAACGGTGCCGTCTTTAAAGACGGGGCGAGGCATCCTTTCTGATGGCGACGACACAGAGGAACTCTCAATGAAAGCAACAATATCGGTGTCAAAACAGGTGGATCTCGGGTAGGGGGTCCCGAACAGTGCGTCTAGGCTGGATGGTAACAGGAGGCAAGGGACACGAAGTTTTACCCAGGTTCGGGCCCTCTCGATGGAGGTAAAACCCTACGTCCTGCTTGATTAATATTGATGACATGGGTAGTACAAGAGTAGATCTACCACGAGATCGGAGAGGCTAAACCCTAGAAGCTAGCCTATGGTATGATTGTTGTGTATGAGTATGATGTCCTACGGATTAAAACCCTCTAGTTTATATAGACACCGGATACGGTTAGGGTTACATAGAGTCGGTTACAATGGTAGGAGATCTACATATCCGTATCGCCAAGCTTTCCTTCCACACCAAGGAAAGTCCCTTCCGGACACGGGACGAAGTCTTCAATCGTGTATCTTCATAGTCCAGGAGTCCGGCTGAAGGTATAGTCCGGCCATCCGGACACCCCCTAAACCAGGACTCCCTTAGGCGTGGTAACCGCAATCAAGTCCACAATTTTCTCTCTATGTACTATGGAGTGGAGTAAGTGCATGCATGTGTGTACCCGGGGTGGAAGCATGGCATGCATGTGTGTACGCATTATTTCCTCTAGTAATAGACGTCGTGCTATAACTACCAATGCTATTTTTCAGGTCGGTCGCTAGTCGCCTTGGTCCCAGAGATTTTTTCTTTTTCTGAAGCGCGCTCTATAAACAGTGACGGATGGAGTAGTATGAGCGGATCAAAGAAGAGCATATTGATGGTTGCTTCTTCCGAGCAACTTACAGTGGGAAAGGTGGGGCTTATGATTTGACTGCTCACTACTCACTATTAATGCGACACCACGACCAGGCTGAGTCTCCCATGCGGCTGTGCACTACCCCCTTGATTCTTAAATATACTCCGGAGTATTTGTCTTTCTAGAGATTTCAACAAGTGACTACTCAAATATTTGTCTTTTTAGAGATTCAAATGGACTACTACATACTGATGTATATAGATATATTTTAGAGTGTAGATTCACTCATTTTGCCCCGTATGTAGTCCCTTGTTGAAATCTGTAACATCGCGACTCTCGGAAGTTGTTGAAGTAAAAGTTTTCCAAAAATTAGGGCGAGAAAATTTTCATTGGTTTTATTTGTTAACAAAGCTTAAATTGGACTTTTAGAATTTGGAGGATTTAACTTGAGCTAATGCCAACTTAAATTAAATTTGAGTTTTGTTCTTTTCTTTTAGTTGGGTTTTATTTCTCGTCTTCAGCATAGTTAAATATGTGTGTCTGCACTTTCTTCGATTTCTTAGTTCATTTTATATTTATTTGAGCTTCTATTCCTTTCCTAGATTCTCCTTTTAGGCAATTATATTTCCTTCTCTAGAAGGTTGTGGGTCGAATCTTCTAGCCCAGCATCTCTTTATGTTCGATGTGTTAAGCCATTGTTTTTTTTCATCTTCGATCGCCTGGGCCTAGCACATCTATGTTTTTTTCCTCTCTTCCTTTTCCCTCCCCCCCTTCGATCCACTTGGCCCATCTCTCCAGTGAGCCAACATTCCTTCTCCTTTTCTGTATGCTCACATGGTACATGGTACATGAAGAGAAACAGCCAGCACTCATGCGTGACTGTTGCCTCCTGCACTCCTCCTTAATTCCCATCAACCCCATCCATTTCCAAAACTAAAGTCTCGTATCCATATTGTGCACATCCTATTCTTCCTTCTCTCTGTTCCTTCCTAATGAAGAGAAGAGAAACGTACATAACAGAAACTTACAGATGAAGGAAGTCCCTCCACTAACTCCCTTAAATCTTCATCGTTTTCAGTTTTGAAGATATCTAGACATGCTCCACGATCTCCTCTTTCACCCCACAGAAACTCCTGTCCTCTCCCTTCTCCCTTCTTCCAAAACACATCCACGAAGTTCTGCTGCTCCATGAACGCCGGTGCTTGTTCCCAGCGAGTTCAAGCATCTCCATCCATGCACTTGCACTAGAAGGTTCGCCTCGATGTGGTGAATCCATTCAGGAAAGAAGGAACGCATTATATGGACCACAGAAGAAGAATTTCACATATGTGTGTACATTGTTCATCAAGTTCACCACACCGTTCCATCCAACTCAGTGAGCCTCTATCCAATTCCTCATGCACACCTTCTCAACATCACTCATAGTATCTCATAGACATGATTATTCAACATATCTCTGTTGTTACTCAAGCCGATGCATGAACGGATGCCATCGACATGTCCACGTACTTTTTAGTCCCTTGGATGATTTTGTGTTCAACACATGAGTTGTTTCCCATGTCCTTAGTAACCCCGTGGTAGAGTTAGATTACTTGTTTGGTAATCATGTTTAGTGTTGATTTAATTATAGTCATTTGGCCTAAATCCGGAAGTGTTTTGAGTTTGATGACTTTTCTTGTTAGTTTAATATATTTTTGTCTCATTATGCCTAGGAGTCATCTTGAGTTATATTATAATTTTAGGAGTGTCTTGTGTTTTACTCAATTAAGTTGAATGTGCATTTTATTTATTAAGTATAGTTTTGTATGGTTTTTGTAGATAACTTCGTGCATCATGTAGTAGTGAGATACACCTTTGTGTTAGTTCTTATGTATTACTACCATGTGTAGTAGTTGATCGGTCAACTTTTCTTGTTAGTATGTTATTTTATTATGTTCGTGATACGCCTACAAGTGTATCCTATTCGTCTTATAATTTTAGTGCAACGTAGGACTTGTTGGATTTATTTCTTTCGCCGATTATAGTTAAAAAATTGTTCCACATGTTATTTCAGATTGATATTTTTCTTTCTTGTGGTACATAGTTAAGATATGCATATGTACATGTTTTTGCAAATTATTACCATGCGTAGGTTTTTGTAGAATTAGAGTAACCTTTGTGTGATTATGAAATACCTAATGTCTTGATTATTTTCATTTTTTGGGAATGAGGATATCCTATATATTGATTACATATTCATTTTAATCGTTGTTCCATGTTTGGTTGATTGGTTTGAAATCATGCCATGTCTACGATAGGTGTTTACATTTTTATTACGTGTTATTGCATAGTATTCCTTATGCAAGATGTCGAATGAAATGCCTTATTGTTTGGATATGAGTACATTGTAGTTCATAGCATAGAATATTATTGGCTAGTTATTCCTTTTATTTTATAAATGTGTGTTATACAAGATTGCATGGATAGATGCTTCATGAAATCATTTAGTTTTGTATTACTATATATAACTAGAGGTATGACCCGCGCATTTGCGCGGCTAGATTATTTATGTTTTCATCCATTTATCTCTTCATTTGTAGTATATTAGATATTTAGACTTGATATACTGATTTCACAATATATACCTTACATAAAATTAATATTTCTGATTTAGTCACATGTATTACAGGTGCAAGATTTCTTACTTGTATTTCTAGACTATATGGTTTGCCATTAAGATATGTTTTTATTTTTGAAGCCTACATCGCTAATTATAAACTAGTGAAACAATAGGATGTATTGGATTTTGTTCAACCGTTAAGGTATTATAAAGATGAAATTTACCCTTTTGTGATGAAACAACTCATCTATGGTTTTAGGTATAGGGATTTCAGTCTGGCTGTGATGGATGCACCATAGTATGCACTTAAAGATTACCATAGTGTAACAATTCAATATAAAGACCCGCATAGTTAATTTTCAAATTGTACTACTGATTGTTTTTAAAAAGTTCAATATTAGTTCACATTGAATTGTTACACTTTGGTCATCTTCCCCTTTGCATCAACTTTACATGCGGGTCTGGCACCCTTTTTGTTTCACTATAGGTTGTGGAAAGTCCACCACACTCGACCACAATATCTTTTGGACTCTTTCGTCATATATACTCACTTATTTCTTTTGGTAAAAATTTCATCGCTATACTTCCTCTTATTTGCTATAGCCCCATATGTATATAATTATTTTATTCACATAAGGTACCTCTTTTCCGTGCTATAAGCCCATATGAACTATGTGTGGCCACAAATGGTTCTGTGAAGACAGAGTCTGACTGGATTTTTGTGCTAAAATTTGAAAGTACATTTTTCAACTATCAAAAACTTCTAAAAGCAATTCAGTACGTATATATGAACTATTCGAAATATTTTTAAATTTTGTCATGAGGGTATTCTAAAAAAAGCTGAAATCACTTTTGAAAAATTAGAAACATTGGTAATATGGTTTATTTATGTTTTAAATCATTGTTGTAGCGCGAGCTCCAAATTTGTGCATGACTTGGTTCGTATTTCTCCTACTCTATTTTTTTGTTTTTCAACATAGAGTCTGTTCGTAACTGTGTGTGACTGCTATGTCTTTTTGAAGACATAATCTGACTGAATTTTTGTAGCCCAGTTTTCTATAAAAAAAGTGCAAATATTTTTTATATTGTCAACAAATTCCCAACCGATTCCACATGGTTATATGGAACTATTCGACATATGTGTATACCAGTCCTATCACCTACAATGCTTGATTTCATGGCCAGCAACCCAAACTCTCCGACTACTGAACCACTTCAAGAGCTGAATGAAAATTTGCCTGTTGTATCTGCTATATCTTCCACTCCTGCTATCAACAAAAGGAAGAAAGTTAATGCTCTTGTTGATGTCAATGAACTGCGTCGCAGCCGACGCCTTGCTGGTCTGAGTGTGGGTTTCCAGAATGAAGCTGCTGCAAATAAGGCTAAGAAGATGAACAAGTGCAAGAAGAACCTGAACTCTGAATTTGAACATGAGATCAGGGACCCCACTGCATCACCTCCGCTAGAACTTCCACTTGACACCATTCAAGCCATCGCCGCCAAGCAATGCCTGATCCCTCCTAAGGAGGTGTCTGAAGAGAAGCTGAGGGCCATAGTGGACCATGAATGAAGCAATAATTTACTATGATTGGTCTTGTTTTCCCAAGATCAATGCTGGCACTAGGCCATGTTTTTATTTCATTTGCTTATGGACTATATTTTCAGTTTTATTCAAGTACCGGGATTGTAAGGAGTTAGACTCCATATTTTGCTTCTGTCAATGGAACATCATATCTTATTTATATTATATTATAAGTTGTCTGAATGGTCAATCGAGTTATGATCAGTTAATCAGTGGCATAGTGGATTGTCAGAATTCCTGGTTGTCTCTTTACAATAACTGCTATGATTTATGTAGAGATAATTTGGATATGATTAAGTCATTCCAATATGAGCTCAACACCACAATACATATCAATGAGTAGAAATTGGAATATATTGAATTGGAATGTCAGAGGGATAAATTCCCAAACTAGATGGGATGATATAAGAGCCAAAATTGAAGAAAGCAATTGTGGTATCATTTGTATACAAGAAACAAAGAGAGAGACATTTGATCACTCTTACATCAGAAATTTTTCCCCAAGGAGATTTAATAGGTTTGCTTATACACCATTAGTAGGTCTCTCTGGGGGACTCATTACTATTTGGAATGGCAGCCTTTTCAATGGTATTGTTGTCGGTCAATCATCTTACCAAATTACTGTCAAGTTGTCATGCAATCTCTTTGGTAACATTTTTTATGTCAGTAACATATATGGACCCTGCCAAAATGATGACAGAATTGAATTCTTTGATTGGTTGAACAGTATTGATGCTTCACAAATGGATCATTGGATACTAGTAGGTGATTTCAATTTAACTAGAAGCCCTCATGACAGGAACAAACCTGGAGGTGATACAAATAATATGCTTATGTTTAACAGTTTGATTCAGCAACAGGATCTTGTGGAAATTCCAATCAAAGGAAGAAACTTCACCTAGTCTAACATGCAAGACTCTCCACTATTGGAAAAACTGGATTGGATATTTACTTCTGCAAATTGGACCCTGACATTTCCAAATACCCTGGCACACCCACTATCTAGAGTTACATCTGATCACATCCCAATTCACATTCAAATTGGCAGTGACATTCCAAAATCTTCTATATTCAGATTTGCAAACTATTGGCTTGAATTTGATGGATTCTATGAGACCGTTATACAATGCTGGAACAGAAATCAACAACAGACAAACTCTGCTAAGGACATTGCTGCCAGATTCAAATGTCTCGGAATGGGGTTAAAAATGGAGCAAAAACCTCTCAAAACTCAACACCAACATATCAGCATGCAACTATGTCTTGACTATTCTTGATGGCATTGAGGATCAAAGGAATCTGAGTACTATAGAAGCAAATTTTAGAAATATCTTGAAGGATCACATCACCAAGCTATTGGAAGTCAAAAGAATATATTGGAAATCCAGATTCAACATGAGGAGTGTGAAACTTGATGATGAAAACACTGAATTTTTTCATGCCATGGCTACCCAGAGTTACAGAAAAAATTACATAACTACCATTAATGATGAAGATGGGAATCCTTTCAAAAATCATGATCACAAGGCTGCAATCATTTGGAAATCCTACAAGGAAAGGTTGGGGAAATCCATTGACCCCCCTATGTTATTCAACCTTGAGGAACTTATTCAACCAAAAGACTTATCTGAACTTGAAGCACCTTTTTCCATGGAAGAAATTGACCAGGTTATTAAAGATATTCACTCTGATAGAGCACCAGGCCCAGATGGTTTCAATGGACTTTTCCTGAAGAAATGTTGGGATATCATTAAACAAGACATTTACACTATGATCTGGGATTTGTTTGAAGGGAACAATGACATCCAGAGTATTAACACTGCTTTCATTACACTCATTCCAAAGATTGCCAACCCACTTAACATGAATGATTTTAGGCCTATTTCCCTGGTCAGCCTCCCTCTCAAAATTATTACAAAGCTTATGGCCAATAGAGCTCAAAAAATCATCACCTCTGTCATTCATCAGAATCAATATGGATTCATCAAAGGGAGAAATATTCAGGACTGTTTGGGATTTGCATTTGAATATATTCACTTATGCCATCAGTCAAAAAAACCTATTATCATTCTCAAACTTGACTTTGAGAAAGCATTTGACAAGGTTGAATACAAAGCAATTATTGCCATGTTGACAGCCAAAGGTTTTGGACCCAGATGGATAAAATGGGTAAATAGCATTTTACAAACTGCCTCAACATCTGTCCTTCTGAATGGAGTTGCTGGGAAAAAAGCATATGTAAAAGAGGAGTCAGGCAAGGATATCCTCACTCTCCACTTCTTTATATCATTACTGCTGATCTCCTACAGTCAATTATTAATGCTGCCTGGGCAAATGGTGAAATCTCTCTTCCCATCCATAAGGCATATGGACTGGATTACCCAATTATACAATATGCTAATGCCTGCTGATGAGGAACAACTCAATCACCTTAAATATCTCCTTAACCTCTTCAGCATGTCAATTGGTTTATTTGTCAACTTTAGTAAGTCCTCCATGATCCCAATTAATATGGACCAACAATCAGTCACCAGGCTGGCTGCCTCATTTGGATGCATTGTTGAAAGCCTTCCTTTTACATATTTGGGACTGCCTATGGGCACCACAAATCCATCTATTCAAGACCTCATCGCAGTTATCTCAAGAATTGACAGGAAATTCTCAGGGGTTGCTAGATTCATGAAACATTTTGGTAGACTTACTTATATAAACTCTGTTTTTGCTTCCATGCCAATATTTGCTATGTGCTCCCTTAAACTGCATGTTGCCATTCTGGATCATGTGGATAAATCAAGCAGGAACTTCCTTTGGTATGGAAATGAGATCAATAAAGGAGGCAAATGTCTGGCCAGCTGGGAGATTGTCGGTGTACTAGAATAGGGGTACCCTAGTACCCCGAACTTGTGCATGGGCAGTTGCAGCACCCCGCGGCAAAGGCTTGCCGGGAGAATGCCAAGATCCCCCAAGGTTCCCTTGGAACCATCCAAGAACAAAGTATTTAAGCTAAGGAGACAAGACCCCGACAAGAGGACCTTGCCGGGAAGGCCAACCAAGGCGCTCCAAGGAACTTGCCGCGACGCGCCACGCGCTCCGGCAAAGCAGCAAGGCCCCGGCAAGAGGAGCTTGCCGGGAAGGCTAAACAAGGTACCCCGGGGCCCGGTGAGCGACGAGCTTCTGGACCCGGCAAGATAACAACAGCGGCAAGGCGCTTGCCGCGGCAGGCGGCCACTCTGCGTCCATGCTCCAGCACATCCACCAACGTGTCGCTCTAGGGGCCTCTCTGGGCGCGCGTGGCGGGAGGCTGTGCAGCCAGCGGTGCGCAGTGGCATGCGAAGCTGACAAGATCGCCATCGTGGCGGACGATGGCGCCCCTAACGGTCCTTTTCTGCCCTGTTTGGGTGACTTAGACGGGCATTTAATGCCCTTGTCCCCTTCCGTCAGGGTTAGGTAGGATGCACTGTACAAGCAACTGTACCAACTACCTCACTTTTTACATTTTTACCCTCCTCTGCGTTGCCACCTGTCAGTGACCCCTTTAGCATATAAAAGGAGGCCCATGCGCAACATAGAGGGGGTTCGGTTAGGAGCCTCAGACAGTCGGCTTTGATCCATTGGTAGCCCAGAAAACACTCACGCTCGGTCTCGTGTGTACTGTAGCACTCAGCGCACCCGAGCAAGAACTCAATACAATCAGACAAGCAGCAGTAGGAGTGTTATCTCTCCGGAGTGCTCCGAAGCTGGGTAATTTGCTCGTGTGCTTTGCCTCGATCCGCTCTTCGTGCGACCTCCGCCCCCCGCCGAACCGAAAGGGACTCGGTCCGCCGGTCCCATAGGTGTTCGTGGATCAGTTTCCCCGACAGCTTTGGCGCGCCAGGTAGGGGGTGTCGAGATTGTGTGAACCAGATCCGGCGTTCACACGAGCTAGATCCTTATTCCCTTCATCAACATGCCACCGAAGAAGAAGACTTCGGCGGCAGCCGCTCCATCCACGTCACTTCCGCCACCGTTGGAGCAAACGAGTGGTGGGATGGACGCCGGCGGAAGAAAGGACGTCGACGAGGAAGCTCATGATGCCGCCAGGTCCAAGAACAAGGCTGCACAAACCTCGGCGACTGTACATGTTCCACGCCACTCTCAGGAGGCGCAAGATCAACAACGTCATGGCGCTAGCAGTGCCATACACATGATAGCCCAAGACCAAGCTGGTGGATCTCGGGCCGCTCAAACCCAGCATGCACGCCAGCGTGCTGGCACGAGCGGGGCGCGGTTGCCTCGACGGGATACTGCTCCTTCTAACATAGTTAGAAGTTCAAGCACGTCCCGCTCCTCGCGCCGTCCGCCACTGCCACCCACCACTCCAGCAGAAGCTTTGGCGAGAGCTCAACTTCTCCTAGATTACCCTCCGACGTTGGACAAGATCGACGAATGGAGAGCCACCATTCAGAGTCTCATCAGCTACGCCAACGGCGACGCTCCACCGCGGCCGAGCGCGTCGCCGCCGTGACAGGACCGCCGGATGCGAGCCGGTGGCGACGAAACGGGTGAAGGTGCAACTACCATGCAATCACCGCCCCGAAGGCCAAGGTCGCCGACTCGCCGGATCCACATCGACAGCGACTCCACTGCATCATCGGATCCACGAGCTCGTCGCGATCAGCGCCAAGTTCTTCATGATCGACAACAAGAAGACGCTCGAACCCGCATCGAGCGCCAAAGAGAAGCGCGACGTCAATCCGACAAGCGCGCTGGGCCCTCTGTTGACATGCATGCGCCAGAGGAACCAGGCGATCTACTGTATGAGGTAGGTTGTCCTACGTTCACTCGTGAGCTGCGACAAGTCCAGTGGACCAGTACAAAGAACTTCAAGCCAGACGTACCGGAGAAGTACGACGGCAAGACGCATCCGTCAAAGTTCCTCAGCATCTACAACATCGCGGTGCAAGCTGTCGGGGGACGAGATGATAAGATCCTTGCCAACTACTTCCTGCTGGTGCTCAAGCCCAACGTCAGATCCTGGCTCATGCACTTGCCGGACAACTCCATATCCTCTTGGGCTGATCTGTGCCACCAGTTTGTCGGCGCCTTTACCGGCGGACACAAGCCTCATGGCCAGGAGAGTGATCTTCATCTGCTCGCCCAGAAGGAAGGAGAGCCCCTGCGCAAGTACATTCAAAGATTCAGTAGTGTGCAGCACAACATCCCAGACGTCCACCCTGCCGCGGTGATCAGCGCGTTCCATCAGAACATGCGGAACCACAGAATACGGGAGGAAATGGCTATGTGCAAGATCAGGGACGTCAGTGAGTTATATGCACTGGCCGACAAGTGTGCACGTGCTGAGGAAGGGAGGAGACTCCCCGGAGAAAATATAGGAGCGGGAGGATCTGACAGCGAAGATGCCGCCCCGACAAGGAAAAACCGGCGGCGGAACAACAGAAGGAGGAAAGGCAAAGAAGTGCTAGTTGTTGAGCAGTTCGGCAACGGTGGCGGCGCCAAGGAAGCCAAAGCTGGTGACTCCGGCAAGGAGGTTGCCGCGGAGGTGGCGGTCGCCGACAAGCAGGACGGCACCAACAAGCAGTATTGCAAGATTCACCGCACCAAGGGCCATGATCTTCAGAACTGCAAGAGGGTCGAGCATCTTGTTGAGCAACAGAAAGCTGAATACGAGCGGCGCAACAAGGAGAAGGTCCAGAAAGGAGCTGGTGGATCCCTCAAGAAACGTCCCGGCCGAGGAGGATGCCGCGACAAGGCCAAGCAGCGGCAAGGAGACAGACCTCCTCGCGACCGCGACAAGGATGAAGATGACGGCGACGATGAAGATATGGATGATGAGGAGACCGATGAGCAGGAGTTCCAGAAAGCTACAGAGGTCCTGTGCGTTGACGGTGGTGCTTCTCTGCATGCCTCGCACCGCCAGCTCAAGCAGTGGATGCGGGAGGTTAATGCAGTAGAACCACCCGTCGAGTCACGCAGGCCTCTGAAATGGTCCAGCACGCCTATCATCTTTGATATTGAGGACCACCCGGATCGCATAACTGCGGTCGGGTGCTTGTCGATGTTGGTTTCACCAACAATCCGCAACCTCAAGGTCACTAAGATGCTAGTTGACGGCGGGGCCGGTTTGAACTTGATCTCCTCTGTGGTGCTCCAGAAGCTCCAGATCCCTGACAGCGAGCTCGAAGAGACCGGCACATTTCAAGGAATCAACCCGGGAAGGAGCAAGCCAAAGGGAAAGATCACGTTGCCGGTAACATTTGGCAGTGAGCTGAACTTCAGGACTGAGAGGGTCACGTTTGACGTTGCCGACTTTCCATTACCTTACAATGGAATCCTTGGCCGTCCGGCACTCGCCAAGTTCATGGCAGCCTCTCACTATGCGTACAACGTACTGAAAATGCCAGGCCCAATAAGTGTCATCTCTGTCCCTGGCGACAAGAAGGATGCTCTTATCTGTGTCGACAAGATCTACCGAGAAGCAGCAGCCGCAGCAGAACGAAGGACACTTGCCGCTGAAGCTCCCGGGGGGAAGAAGAAGACCAAGTCCGGCAAGAGCTCTGATGCCCACTCCGGCAAGCGCACCTCTTCGGAGTGCTGCGCTACCGTCGAGGATGCACCATCGAGCTCCACCGGCAAGTGCAAGAAGACGATGGCAGCTCCACCTGAGACTAAGAAGGTGTCCGCCAAAGAGGATGGCACTGGTGGTACCTTCACCATCAGCGCCACTCTTGACCCCAAATAGGAAAGCGCGCTCGTTGCTTTCCTGTGGGCGAATGTCGACGTGTTTGCGTGGCAACCGTCTGATATCCCCGGTGTTCCCAGGAATGTGATTGAGCACCACCTTGCCGTCTGTCCTCATGCGCGGCCCGTCAAGCAGAGAGTCAGGAAGCAGGCAGTAGAGCGCCAAGAATTCATCGCAGAAGAAATCAAGAAGTTGGAAGCAGCAGGCCTTGTCAGAGGGGTACTCCATCCCACGTGGTTGGCCAATCCCGTTGTTGTTGTGCGCAAAGCTAACGGGAAATGGAGACTTTGTATTGACTTCACTGATGTTAATAAAGCTTGTCCCAAAGACCCATTTCCCTTGTCACGTATTGACCAGATTGTTGACTCCACAGCCGGATGTGATTTGCTTTCATTTCTTGATGCATACTCAGGATATCATCAGATCTTCATGGCAGAAGAAGATGAAGAGAAAACCGCATTTATCACCCCGTGTGGCACGTACTGCTTCGTACGGATGCCTTTCGGTTTGAAGAATGCTGGTTTAACATTCGCAAGGGTAGTTCACCATGCTTTTGAGCCACAAATACACAGAAATGTGGAAGCTTACATGGATGACATAGTGGTCAAGAGCAAGGACAAAGCGACCTTGATTCAAGATTTAGATGAGACATTTGCAAACCTGTGCAAGATCAACCTCAAGGTTAACCCCGAGAAGTGCATGTTTGGAGTCCCTTCCGGCAAGCTTCTCGGGTTCTTCGTGTCTCAGCGGGGAATTGGAGCCAATCCCGACAAGATCAAAGCCATTGAGCAGATCGAAGCACCAAAGCGCGTCAAGGATGTACGAAGGCTTGCCGGTTGCGTGGCTACTCTCAGCAGGTTTATCTCTAGATCTGCTGAGCGCGCCCTGCCATTTTTCAAAATTTTGAAAAAGGCAGGTCCAATGAAATGGACTCCGGAAGCGGAGGCTGCGCTGCAGGACTTGAAGAGATACCTGTCCTCCACTCCAACGCTTGTCGCACCTAAGCCGCAAGAGAAGTTGCTGCTGTATATAGCGGCAACCAATCAAGTGGTTAGTGCTACGTTAGTGGCGGAGAGGGAGGCAGATGATGAGCCAACAACCACGGCAGATCCATCCAGCGACAAGCAGGGGGCTTCGTCGACAAGCTCTGGTCCCGACAAACATGGGTTTGTGCAGGAACATGATGAGATGCCAAGGAGAATGGTGCAGCGCCTAGTTTACTTTGTCAGTTCTCTTCTGCAGGGGGCTAGATCAAGGTACTCTGGTGTGCAGAAGTTGCTTTTCGGCCTCCTTATGGCCTCGAGAAAGCTGCGCCATTACTTCCAAGCACATGAGATCACAGTCGTCACTCGCTTTCTGCTGAAGAGGATACTGCAAAATCCAGAAGCAACAGGCAGGATTGTCGAGTGGGCGCTGGAACTGTCAAGCTTTGGCCTCAAGTTTGAGAGCACCTCAACTATCCAAAGCAGAGCATTGGCAGAGTTAATAGCAGAGTGGACGCCAACCCCAGATGAAGAAATTCCAGAAACGAGCATCCCCGTCAAAGAGGCAAGCAAAGAGTGGCTGATGTACTTCGATGGAGCCTTCTCGCTGCAAGGCGCCGGTGCAGGTGTGCTGCTTGTCGCACCCACCGGAGAGCACCTCAAGTACGTAGTCCAGATGCACTTTCCCAAAGAGCAAGCAACCAACAATACTGCAGAGTATCAAGGATTGCTTGCCGGTCTCAGAATCGCAGCAGACCTTGGGATTAAGAAGCTCATTGTCAGGGGTGACTCACAGCTTGTCGTCCGACAAGTGAACAAGAACTACCAGAGTCCGTTGATGGAAGCGTATGTCGATGAAGTGAGGAAGCTAGAGGAGCACTTTGACGGCCTACAAATGGAGCATATCCCAAGAGCTCAGAATGATATTGCTGATGGCCTGTCAAAGTGCGCCGCACTAAAGTTACCTGTGGAACCAGGGATCTTTGTGCTTAAGTTGACTCAACCACCCGTAACACCATCAACTGGACAAAGCAAAAAGAGGAAGTTGGTTTCTGGTGACTACTTTCCGATAGAGCTCCCCGAAGCCGCCGCCAAGAAAGTCCCCAAGATCAACACCAAGGATGCTGAGGGGCAGTCTGCTTCGGCAAGCCTAATGGTTTGTTCCGTTGAAGCAGACACTCCCGACAAGTTTTTCTCCGGCAAGCTTGCCGGGGAACATCAAGCTCCGGCAGGGCCGCAAGTCCTTGCCGCAGAAGCAGATGTTCCCGCAGCAGAAGATGTGCCTTTAGTCCTTGTTGTCGAGCCACAGGCTCCAGCATGGGCACAGCAGATTGTCCATTTCCTTCAGACAGGAGAACTTCTCGAAGAACAAGAAGAAGCAGAAAGAGTAGCCCGGCAGTCAAGTATGTACCAGTTTGTCGATAGCATACTGTACAGAAGAAGACTCAACGGTGTGAAATTGAAGTGTATTCGCCGGGAAGATGGACAAAAGCTGTTGGCAGAGATACATGGAGGCATATGTGGCCACCACATAGGCGTAAGAGCACTTGCCGGCAAAGCTTTCCGGCAAGGTTTCTTTTGGCCGACAGCCCTCCAGGATGCAACTGCACAAGTAACCAAGTGTGAAGCGTGCCAGTTCCACTCCAAACAGATACACCAGCCAGCTCAAGCTCTCCAGACAATCCCTTTATCCTCGCCATTTTCGGTCTGGGGGCTCGATATCCTCGGCCCCTTCCCCCGAGCTGTCGGGGGCTTTGAGTACTTGTACGTTGCAATCGACAAGTTCACAAAGTGGCCGGAAGTGCAGCCAGTGAGGAAGGTGACAGCACAGTCAGCAGTCAAGTTCTTCAGGTCGATTGTTTGCCGTTTCGGGATCCCTAACAGGATCATCACCGACAACGGCACGCAATTCACGAGCCGCACCTTCATGCAGTACGTCCAAGACCTTGGCGCCAAGTCTGCTTCGCTTCCGTTGCTCATCCGAGAAGCAACGGTCAAGCAGAGAGGGCAAATGCTAAAGTGCTGCGCGGACTCAAGACCAGAACTTTCGACAGGCTGCACAGATGCGGAAGGAACTGGATCGAGGAGCTGTCGGTGGTTTTTTGGTCGATCAGAACGACGCCAAATCGAGCCACTGGCCAGACACCTTTCGCTCTAGTCTATGGAGCAGAGGCAGTTCTCCCCATGGAACTCGTATACGGATCACCTCGAGTGCTCGCTTATGATGAGCTTGAGCAAGAACAGCTGCGGCAAGACGACATGCTGCTCCTTGAGGAAGATCGTCTTCAGGCTGCTGTATGAGCTGCTCGATACCAGCAAGCTTTGCGCCGCTATCATAGCCGCAAAGTTAAAGCCATAAGCTTCGAGGAAGGCGACCTTGTTCTTCGGCGCGTTCAATCCGCCAAGAATTCCAACAAGTTGACGCCGAAGTGGGAAGGCCCATATCGGGTGAACAAGTCACAAGGCCTGGCGCTGTCCGCCTTGAGACCGAAGATGGCATTCCAGTGAGCAACTCCTGGAACATAGAACATCTTCGTAAGTTTTTCCCATAAGGCGTGGTTGCCGGAACCCGTTCCGGCAACCACCTTTTGTACAAGTCTTGCCGCTGTTGCATGTAATCCTTTGTACAAAGCCGGGCGCAGATCCCGTGCATAAGTAAAACCCCATGTGCTCCGCACAGCTTGTCCATTTCATGCATTAGTTCCTTTCTTGCATGCAATTATCTGACACTTTGTGCAGCACCTACATCCGATAAGCAGTAACGAGCCGAAGAGCTCCATATTATTATTTTCTCTTCTTTCTATTTCTCTTAAAAGGAAAAGAAGGTTCTCTCGCACACAAGTTTGCCAGGGGGGAAGGAGAAGATTGTGGTATGGGCCAGGCGTCGTTCAAACAAGGACTTGCCTTACCGGGAAGCAAATGACAGAAAAGCTAAGTTGCCAAAGTTTGAGCAATCACTTTTTTAAATTTTTTAGTTATCTTCCTCGAACGACCCTGCTTTGTATGGAAAACCTGTGCGCGGAGGAACCAACTCGTGGTTAGTTGCGCCCTTACTTTGTTTCGAGTCCACTCAACAGCTTAAGCGTGCTGCATCTAGTCGCGACAAGGTTTCTTGTCGGAAGCAGCGCCGCCAGCAGGCTGCTGAAGTCCCGCACTCAGCGCTCGCGGCTCGGGCGCCTGCGCCGACAAGTTACCTAGAAGCGTAGGGTAAAAACATACAAGGGAAGGAATCTAGTAGAGGAAATAACATTGCAATTGATAACAAAAATAAAGTTATATTACAAAGATAACTTGTCGCAGCTCTAACAGACTGTTTTCATAACATGACTATCAGCGACAAGGGAAAAGAAGAAATGGGCGGCCTAATCTACGCACCCGCCCTTGACTCTCTTGATCTCGCTCACCTTGTCCACAATGGGTGCGACAAGGGCCTTGAGTGCGTCCAGATCGGCGTCAGGCGGCAAGGACCTGAGGACGTTGGTGAAGCTGAGGCCTGGGTTGCGGAAGGCCACCTTCATCAGCACCTTCTGGAGAACCCCAGCGCAGATTTTGCACGACTCGTCAGCCAGCTGCTTCGGGATCCTCTCCAGGAGCCGCTGGAGTGCCGTCGCCACGCCCTTGAAGAATAGGCTGAGCTTGGCGCTGGGTTGAAGGATCTCGTCGGAAGGATACCCAAAGTCCTCCATCCCCAGCTGCGCCAGCTCCTCGTTGATGACTGCGGCAGTGTTCACCAGACCTTCGGTCCAGTGCTCCACTGTGTCTCTGAACGAGTTCTGGGTAACTGCAATGCTCTCCAGTAGCGCCGCGTCAGCCTTGACCTTCTCCGCCAAGGTCTTCTCCCTCTCTTTGGCGGCCTCCAGCGTCTGCGTCAGCGTGGCCAGCTTCAGCTCCAGGTCTGCTTTGGAATCCTTGGCGGCGCTGAGCTCCTTGCCCCTCTCAGCGAGAAGGCCTTGCAGCTCACCATGGGCGGCAGCATCCTTCTCGCGCTCACGCTTGAGCGCGGCAAGCTCCTCGCCGCTCTTCCCAATATCGGCCTCCAGCTGCGCCACCTTCTCCTCTAGCTCTTTCTTGGCTGCCTCTGCAGTTGCCGCGGCGTCCTTTGCCTCCTTGAGCGCCCCGCCAAGTGCTCGGTCACGCTCGGCGAGCTCTTCTTCGTAGTTGTCGAGGTGGGCCTTCCGCTGCACTAGCTCACCTTCCCGCGCGGACTGCTTCTCGGCAGCCAGCCTTTGATTCTCTTCAGCCTCGGCCTTCTCGAGAAGAAAGGCCGTGCGCTCCTCGTCTACTCGCTCCCGCTCCTGCACCAGGGACCGGAGAGCTTCTTGATTTTGTCCCCTGAGCTCCTCCGCGCGCTTCTCCATGTCAACCCCCACCTTCGCGACAAGCGCTTCCCGGGAAGCCAGCTTGGCTTGCCGAGTGCGGTAGAGTGACAGCAGCTTCCGCAGCAGCTACTCCTCCTCAGCCTCGCCGCTGCTGCTGCTGGGCGTGTCAACCAATGACAGCCCAGCAGAGGCGAGCACCTCCCCGTCAAAAGTCTCCCCCTCGACCGGCGCCCTGGAGCTCGACGCCCAGGGCAGCTTGATGAAGATATTGTCACCAGCCTGCAAGTAGGCGCCGGGCTGGGGCTCCTCGGAGCCCGGCTCCGCAGAAGCGGCAGAGGGTTCAGCGGTCGGTGCAGCGCCCGGTGCTCCTGCAGCCTCAGGGTCGTCAGTGCGATCACCCGACCCCTCGTCGTCTTCCGCAGCAGCAGCCCTGGCGGCCTCCTCGCCGGCGGTCACATCAGCACCGACACCTTCCTCGCCGGCGCCCTCTGTCTCCATTGGCTCAGCCGAAGATGGGTCTGAAGAACGAAGAAGGGAGGGAAATCAATCAAAAATCCAAGAAAGGAAAAACAGAAGAAGCAAAACCCAAGGGAAAGTTTCTGGGCAAGTGGATTACCTGCGCCAAGATCTTCAGCTGCAGCCTCGGTCGCCGCAGGATCAGTAGTGTCGTCCCTTGCCGGAGAGTCCCCCTTTGCCAGAGAATGCTCCCTTGCCGGGGACTCCTCCCTTGGCGGCGCAGTCGAAGCAGGTGGCACTTTGGGGCCAGCCTCCGGGCGCTCCTGATGAGGCTGCTCTGCTCCTTCACAAGTCAACAAGCAAGATATCAATAAAGGAAAAAGCACTCAAGCGCGCCCGGCAGCAGAAGGCTAAACTATGAACTTACGCTGGGTGCTGCGCTGGGGGCTGCTCCGAGCGGTGATTGTCGGGTCCGTCAAGGTGGTCTCGGACCCACCTCCTACCGACACGATGGGGTCATCCTCGATGACAATCACCGCGGCCTTGGCCCTCTTCGCCGCTCTCTGGGCCAGTGTTCTGAAAAGAAAGGAGTCCAGATTGGAGCAAGTCAGATACAAGATATAAACAACAAGATTGAAGGATTATAAGAGCACCAAAGAAACTCACTCTTCTTCCTCCTCGTCGGAGCTGAGCGCGGAAAGATAGAAGTCCGGCCCTCCTCCGGTGCGGCGAGGTGGAGGAGTAGGATCCCTTGCCCGCTTGGCGGGGGCAGTGGCAGTGGCCCGGGAAGATCCCGCTCCAGTTGCCGCTGCTACGTGAGGCGCTCCCGCGGCAACATTGCTTGCCGCGGTAGAGCGTGTCGCGCGGCTCGGTGGCTGTGGAGCCGGCTGCCGCCCTGCTGCGTCCCCGGCCCTGCGAAGGCGCCTCCATGGCGGGGCCGGGGGCTCCGCCTGTGGCAAGCTCTCTGAAGGTTCAGCCTCCTCCTCGCCGGCCTCGCTCGACTTGGCTTCGGAACCAGCAGGCTCCTCCTCACCCATGAACTCCGCGCGTTCGGCAAGGTTTGCTGCCTCTGCAGCCTCCGCCTCCTCCACAGTAAACCCAAACACACCCGCAGCAGCTGCGGTCGCAGCCTCTTCCGCCCTAGTAGCGATGAGCTGCAGCTCCTCGTCGGTGGTGTCACGGGTGAGGCTCTTCTGCTCGTCGGCACGGACCGGCACTTCCTCTAAGGTGTCGAAGAACGCTCGCACAACGTCATCCGCAGGCTCTTGCCAAGTTGGGACGATGCCGTGTGAATCGCACAACGGCATCATGGCGCGGATCCGGTCAAGCGAAGAGTTATTGCACAAAGGAACTACGCCCCTCGGCAGTGTGAATGGGTGCTGGGGGTCACGTTTGAATAGTTCCAAGAGCATTGCATCCAACTCCAAGACAGTGAAGTTGTAGTTCAGGCCCGGCCGCAGCCTCATGATGTCCGCCGAATTCTTGAATTCCCAGGCGGGCCTCCTCCTCTCCTGCAGGGGGGCAATGCGGCGGCGGAGGAAATCTGCCCCGACAGCACCTACGGTGAGCCCGGCAAGCCTAAGGCGAAGAATCCTAGTGATGGCGATCTTCAGCCTCTCGTCTTCCGGGGCCATGTTGCTCCAGTCATTGCCGCGCACTATTGGAGTTTGGCGCACGGCGGTGAAGTGCTGCGGATCCTCCTCGACGATCCAACACCACTCCGCTCTCCACTCCTCCCACTTGCTGCGAAGCTCACCCTCCAAGTACGCCTTTTTCTTGCCGACTCTCGAGACCCAGGCAATCCCTCCGGCAAGCGGCTCTCATCTCTCTACCCGAGGTATGAAGAAGTGGCGGAAAAGGGCTACACTAGGGTGGACTCCGACAAAGTTTTCGCACAAGTGTGCGAAAACCGCCATGGTCAGGACAGCATTGGGGGTGAAGTCAAGGAGGCGGAAGCCATATGTGTTCATAATGTCACAAAAGAACTCCGAGAAGGGCGGGCAGAGCCCGCAATAGAAGAATAGCGGGAAGAACGGGTACCCATTTGGAGCCGACTCCGAGGCAGCGGCCAGGAGTACCCTCGTGCGTGGATGCGCACGCGTCTCCGTCGCCCAAAAGAGGTAGAAGTACTCCCTCAGCTCCTGCACGCCGAGCTGGGGGTGAAGATCGCCCGCTCCTTCCGCAGCGCCGCGAGCCGCTGCGCCTCGGCCGACTTCACAGCCTTTCCCTTGTCGGCTTTCGGGGCCATGGAGGAGGTGGTGGGGAAGGTCGACGGCGTGGTGATGCTGGTGGCAATGGGGGGCGGAGCGCTGCTCTCTCGGCTTCGGGAAGAAGGGGGGAGCAGCGGAGTTTGTGAAGAAGGAGTAGCAGCAACCAGCGAGGGGGGACGAACTGCCCCTGTTTCCTCTGCTTATAAAGAGGGACGGGGCGGACGTTTCGGCCTTCCAAATAAACAACCACCCACGATCTCTCCCACGATGCCGCATTCAACGCGTGCCGTTATGGGAGAGTGCGGTGGATACGGAACAAGATTTGGCGTGGCCCAGCCCGCGTGTGCCCGTGCCCTATCTTGGGCCTGGCCCAACAGCGCTCGGCACCGTGTCTGGCCCAGGCCCGGGGGCTTCTGTCGGTGTACTAGAATAGGGGTACCCTAGTACCCCGAACTTGTGCACGGGCAGTTGCAGCACCCCGCGGCAAAGGCTTGCCGGGCGAATGCCAAGATCCCCCAAGGTTCCCTTGGAACCATCCAAGAACAAAGTATTTAAGCTAAGGAGACAAGACCCCGGCAAGAGGAGCTTGCCGGGAAGGCCAACCAAGGCGCTCCAAGGAACTTGCCGCGACGTGCCACGCGCTCCGGTAAGGCAGCAAGGCCCCGGCAAGAGGAGCTTGCCGGGAAGGCTAAACAAGGTACCCCGGGGCCCGGTGAGCGACGAGCTTCTGGACCCGGCAAGATAACAACAGCGGCAAGGCGCTTGCCGCGGCAGGCGGCCACTCTGCGTCCACGCTCCAGCACATCCACCAACGTGTCGCTCTGGGGGCCTCTTTGGGCGTGCGTGGCGGGAGGCTGTGCAGCCAGCGGTGCGCAGTGGCATGCGAAGCTGACAAGATCGCCATCGTGGCGGACGATGGCGCCCCTAACGGTCCTTTTCTGCACTGTTCGGGTGACTTAGACGGGCATTTAATGCCCTTGTCCCCTGCCGTCAGGGTTAGGTAGGATGCACTGTACAAGCAACTGTACCAACTACCTCGCTTTTTACATTTTTACCCTCCTCTGCGTTGCCACCTGTCGGTGACCCCTTTAGTGTATAAAAGGAGGCCCATGCGCAACGTAGAGGGGGTTCGGTTCGGAGCCTCAGACAGTCAGCTTTGATCCATTGGTAGCCCAGAAAACACTCACGCTCGGTCTCGTGTGTACTGTAGCACTCAGCGCACCCGAGCAAGAACTCAATACAATCAGACAAGCAGCAGTAGGAGTGTTATCTCTCCGGAGAGCTCTGAAGCTGGGTAATCTGCTCGTGTGCTTTGCCTCGATCCGCTCTTCGTGCGACCTCCGCCCCCCGCCGAACCGAAAGGGACTCGGTCCGCCGGTCCCATAGGTGTTCGTGGATCAGTTTCCCCGACAGAGATGATTTCCAAACCCAAACAACAAGGAGGGCTTGGGGTTTTGAATTTGAGAGAACAAAATAAAGCACTCCTTATCAAGCACCTCTTCAAATTCTACAACAAGGTTGATGTCCCTTGGATTAAACTTATTTGGGAATCCCACTACCATAATAATGAGGTCCCACACTCTAACAGAAACAAAGGCTCCTTTTGGTGGAAAGACTGCATGAAAATGTTTGACCTTTTCAAAGATATGACTACTTGTGACATCAAGTCTGGGAGCTCTTGTATGCTTTGGGAAGACAATTGGAATGGTGGCATTATGAAAATAAAGTTCCCTAAGCTACACTATTTTACTCAAAAATAAAACATATCTATCAAAGAGGCCAAAGAATTGGATAATTATTATAGCTTATTTCAATTACCTTTATCCACCCAAGCCCACCAGCAGTTCCATTTGTTGTCAGATGATTTAAATAGTATCAGAAACATATATGATAAGGACACATGGCAGTTCAATTGGGGCAATAACAAGAACATTACAAAGAAGATCTATAGATATCTAATGAATGGTGAGGATGCAGCTGACACTTTCAAGTGGATATGGAAATCATGTTGTTTACCAAGACACAAATTCTTCTGCTGGTTAATGCTCAATGACAGAATAGATACATGTGATCTTCTGGTTCGAAAAAGCATGCATCTGGATTCCACCGTATGTGTATTATGCAACAATGGTGACATGGAAGACAGGACTCATCTCCTCTTTACATGTCCATTTAGTCAAGGATTTTTGTGGAACATTGGCTTTGAATGGAATTCGGATCTGGACATCAACAACATGATTATTGATGCTAACTATAGATACAATATTGATCACTATATGGAAATCATGATACTAGGATGCTAGAGCATATGGAATCAGAGAAATGGGATGATCTTTGAAGCAATACCATGCTCAATAAATGAATGCAAGAATGATTTTATTAGAAATTTCAAAATGACCATGTTAAGGGCTAGGCCTACTCTGAAAGAGGGCATGTCCTCTTGGATAGACAATATTTAATTTTTTCATTATTTCCCTTTATTTTCTTATTGGATAACTCCACTTTGGTTGTCCCCCCATCAACCATTGATATGTACTTTGTTTCCTTCAATTATTAATGAAAATGACTCACAGTAGGGTTTTTGCCCTACTGTTCTTTGGTCAAAAAAATAAAGATGGAGATTCTTTTGAAACTTTTGAAACATGTTTGATATGATAAATTTACAAAGAAGTTGACGTTAGCCCAAGCTCCAAAATTACATATGACTTGGCTCTTCTTTGCCTTGCTCCAATTTTTTTATCATAAAGTCTCACCATAATTGTGTGTTGTAGCCTGGGCTCTAGTGAGTCTGGTTTCAAAAAATCAAATACATTTTATGACTTCAGAAAATTATTGAAAGTTATTCCACCTATACAGATATAATTGACATATGTGTAAGTTTGTCGTTCGGAGATACTAAACTATAGTTTTAAATCTATAGTTTTCACATTGTTTAATCATTGTAGTACGAGCTCTAAATTTATGCATAGTTTGAATATAATTCACACTATGGCTCTATAGAATTGTTAGCCACCAGCATGCTTACATCATTCAGCATGTCAGACAACCTTCGGATGCGAACGGGTTGGCTCCTTTGTGTGACAGGGTTCAGTTTATTTAGGTGGTCAGTGTTCAGTTTTTTATGTTAGATTACCGTCCGCTGATCGGCTGGCCTGCTACGGAGTCCGCTCCTTAAGCAATGCATGTGTATGTGTCGTTTAGTGCATGCAAATCAATGATAGTGTCTTTGCATGTAGAAACTTGCTGGGTTAGAGCTTTGTATTTCCTATTCTGTACACATGATTCAGACTACCTTTTTGATATTGCATGTAATATTTTAGTTTCCTAATTTCAATCGTATTTGTTCTGATTCTAGTCCTCTTCGCTTTGTAAAAGCATTACACGTGACAGTTCAATACGATGGTGCATATACATGTCAAATATGTGTTACGTAAAAACTCTCAAATCTCAGCCATTATTATTCTTATCAAACGACCGAAATAATATTAGCACATATGGACCGACGTGATGGCTCGTTTGACTTCTGTATTATGTATATAATAGATTTATTCTTGTGAAATAGAATTTAGTTTATTTCATCTTGGTAACTATCATGTGTCCATTTACATTTGTTTATTACCATGCCATGTTAGGACTTGCTCAATGTCCAATGCATGTTTTGATTGTATGCGTTATATGATTGCTACTTTATATTGTATGACCAATCATATGCTTAATATTTGCTTGGTAGAGGTACATGTCAGTAGTTTATGATCTCATATATTTTTATTAAGTAGGATTCCTTCTTGCTTCAATATAGTGCCATGATGATGTGATTGTATAACTAGAGTACATAGTGTGTTAGTGTGTGTGTGTGTACCAATTCATGTGTTAGAAGATCATGACTAGTGATGCATCTTATGTACTTGCAATTGTAGGTCGTACCAAATAGAAATTCATGTCATCTTGTTATTCCTGTTTCTATAATACATGTTGATTTGGTTGATGAGATGATCTAGTTGTTTACTTTCCCACATGCTTAGTATGCTTCCATGTGCTTATTTATCATAACTAGCATGGTATAGTGTTGTATGCTAACATCGTGTTTGCTCTTTAGGTTAGTTCTTATCAACTAGGTAATCTCGCAGTTAGGAGTTGTATTCTATTAGTAGCATATTGTAGCATCTTGCGTGATGCCTCGCATCATGTCTGGTTTATTTTACTATTACATTTGTGATATGCTTAAGCCTATGGATCAAGTCATGCTAGTGATTGTCTTGTCTTATTATGTTCCATATCCTATAGTTGAGTACTTAGAACCTTGTGTTTCTTATAGATGTTTAACTTAGTATCATTTTAGTATTATGAATGTTTTAATACTTGTTGCTATGACTTATCATGTGCTTGGGATGAGTCATATGTCATGTTAGTAGAGTTGTACTTTGATCACACACTAAGTGTGTGTATCATGCCTTGTTATTGTAAGCATGTGGTGATAATAGTATTGCTAGTGGTCATTGGTATTAGTTGTTCTTTATTATTAAGAGCATGTCCTAATTTAGTATCTTCTCTTGATAACTTTTATGTGTGATGCTTGTGTTATTACTTAAGACATCTGTATGATCCTATACTCACATGCCTTGTGTGAGATGTGTGTTATTATATTAAGTTTTTTAATTAGTTTCTACCATAGTATTGGTTTGTCTTTTATTATAGAAATGCTTACTAATAATTGTTATGGTTGATGTTTAGTCTTTACTTGTTGTTAACCATTATAATCATTTGGATTCATCCAAATAATTACTTGTGGTTAATATTAATCTTAACCATATCATGTTTCTGATAGTTGTTCATCCATCTGTTCCATGTGTTGTATTGTTTCTTGTTAATTGTTTGACAAATGAATTGGTTTGATTTAATGGAGTGGATCCTATTTTATTTTAATAATGTTTTAGGTCTAGACCTAGATCAATTCAATTCATTTTATGGAATGATATTTGTTTGCTTAACTAGTATGGCTTATAATGTTGGTTTAGTTGTCATATAGAATATTTGCTTGCTAATAACCATTGTAAATATTTAGATTCTATCTAAATATTTATTTTGGTTAACTTTTATCTTTATCATGCCATGATTATGATTGGTTTAGTATGCAAAGGATGGTTCCTTTTCATGTGTGTTGATGCCATTGTTTTTTATATAGTTAGGTGAGATGTATAGTGGGTACTACTAGTGGTTAGTACCATAGTGCGTATTAGAACGTTAGTATTGTTGGCAAGCCTTGATTATCCATCATCAATCTAAATCATGTCAATTCATCGAGTCCTCTACTTACATTTCAGTCATGTTATCTCCTTTTGGAATCTCCATCTTGATTAGTATCTTGCTATCCATCCACTCTTCATTTGTTTTGGATGTTATTTGGATTTTCTATTGTTTTGGTATTTATATTTGTTTGTCTTTGCTAACATTATGACGAGTAGGGAGTGGCGATGCTAGTCAAGGACAGAACAGGTTACTAAAGAATGACTCAACAACGAAGGCATGCCTTCTTCTTTGGTCATACTTATCCTATGGTTTACAAAATTGCATTGAGTTTTATTGAATTTTTTATGTGCATGCTATTTTAATTCTCGTAGCTAGCGTGTCAATTGACACATTACCTTGATCCGCTTGTCGCCCATTCATTTGACACTTGAGTAGAATTATAGTATTCCAGTAGAGTAGAAATGCTTAGCCATGCTTATCACCCTATAGGTGCTTTGTTGAATGACCTCTGAGTCATTGACAGTTGAAACTTAACGCTGAGCTAGGCCAGTTGGCCCTTGTTGACCTTCTCTATCCTCTTCTACTCTGGGTGAAACTTACCATCTGAATACTGGTGCAGGTGACAGCTGAATCAAGGATTGATAGAGCGATTGGTTGCCCTTCACGAGTTGAAAGGGACAATCAGTCGTCCATGCCGCATAAGGCCTAATGAATCTTGGATTTGAAGATTGTGATAACAGTACAACCACATGCTATATGGGCACTGGCTTGGTTAAGTAAGCTACTCAGCCTTAGGTGTCGATGTCGCCGTACCGCAAATAGGATAGCTGCCTTGCGAGGAGTATCATCGGCACAGATGGGGGACTGGTTTGAGGACGTACTCTAAGTTCCGTGTACCAGACCCGGTGGGCATGTCCATCTTTGGGGGTTCTAGTCCAAAGACCTCATCACAATCTCCCTGCCAGTATATATACCAAATGGTGTACTATACCAGCGGCCACTGGTGGCATCAAGACGAGATTATGTCATGTGGGTAAAGTGTACGACCTTTGCAGAGTGTAAAACTATTCGAATAGCCGTGTCCACGGTCATGGACAACAGATGAATCTTTCTTGACGTACAGGACATGTCTTGCTTATTCCCTCTTTGCCCCTATTCTTGGAATCTAAGAAGAGTGTGAGTTGATCGAGGATCCTCACTTTGATGAAAGTTATTCTGGAGATAAAACATGTGTTCATCAAAAAACTGCTTTTATCAAATTGCTATGTTATTTCAAACAAAATTAGCTTTTATGGAAATGAGCCACACAGCCTTTCGTTGAAGCCACATGTAGCTATTAGGTCCTCTCCGAGGGAGGCATGTTGAGTACGTAATGTACTCATTGCAATAATTTTGTTGACAACAGACTTACATGAATTCGAAGGTGATGATTACGACTACTATGGCGATCGTAGGAGTGAGGTCACGTGGACTACATCGACTGCTTGCGGCTGAGATGTAGTCCCTACGCATTTTACTTTCCGCTGTTTTTTTATTGTAATAAATGTCATGAGACATTTCACTAGGTATGTATGGTGACAAATATACTACATTTAATGCTTTTATGTATTCTGCAATGATACCATTTCATCGTGTTGTCAATAATGATCCTGGGGTTGACAATTAAACACAGGAGGATCTGGAAGATGATTTCGGGTTCTCACGAAATCTCTAGAAAGACAAATATTTAGGAACGGGGGGAGTACACATACGAAGCAAAATGAGTGAATCTACACTCTAAAATATGCCCATTTGAAATTTGTAAAAGGACAAATATTTAGGAACGAAGGAGTATAATATTGTGCATGGCACATGGACCCGGATGCCGAAGAGGCTTATGGCAATGATATCAAGCTCCTAGTATTTGTTTACATAATTGACGTACTATACAAATAATTTTCCTGCAACATGAAATTGTACAATGGTGTGAGCTATCAGCTTTTGTTTCGTGTGTCTTGCCATCGATGCTCTTTCGGAAACAATAAAAAAACTAACTTCCTTGCTAATGCATCTCAATTATTAGCCGATCGGAGCTAATATTTACATCACAACTGAAGACAAAGTTGTGAGAAGGTGTTAAATTGAAATTGATCCATGCTTTCATTGTCAGCAACGTCCCCCTAGCTCCGTCTAAATCAACAAGGCATGTTGGGAAAAAAGTAGTTGTCTGGAGCATGCAACATTCCGATCATTTTGTGTAGTTCCACTAAAACAGAGCTGAGCGTCCCTGTTCCAAAGATATTAAGTGTGATTACGATAATAGAGGACTATTGATTAAACAATAAACACACAAATAGAAGCCGGTCACCTTTGCAGTCTCTCTTAAGACTAACTAGTTGGAGAAGATTAGGCTCGGAGTTGGATGAGGAGGATAGAGCAAAACCAATCTTCCTTTGTGCAGTCGCACTGAAATGTAGAGACGTTGCCCGTGTGACATTTTAGTACAACTGCACAAAACACTCTTAAGAAAAAAGTGATTTGTGCAGTTCACCAAAAGGTCGCACTAGCAACGAGGTGAAATGGATAGCCCTGTTTGCAAAAAAACAGGTAGCTAGGAAACAATTACTGGCCAATAACAGTTGATGACACATGCAACGAAAAAAAGAAGCATATTCCTTGTCCTAAGGGAAGATAACAACACGGTTGTGTTTGTCTAAAACGTTGTGAGGACGATATTGCAATATGGAAAATACACCGGACGAGCTACGTTTTGGGCAAAGAACTATGGAAGATCCACATGCAGCGACGTGGGAAGATGGGCAGTGGAGCAAGGCCGGAGGGGATACCTGGAGGTCGTTGGGATGTAACTAGGTGAGCAGCGGCAGGCGGAATCTTCCCATACTACGGTAGCGAGTAGGTGGCGTAGGCCCTACCACGCCGGAGCTTGGTCAGAGAGAACAACGTGTACCGCAGATTAGGACGTGCTGCCTCGGTGCCGTCGAACAGAGAAACGATGCACGTCCTCCCTTTCCGCCGGCGGATGGGATGTGATCAGACAAGTGACCAACGGTGAGAGAGAGAGAGGCCACCGCAGCCTTGTGTGAGCTACTCTGAAGAGAGACAAACCAGGCAGGCAGGCTCCATTGTATATAATGGAGCGGACTACCTTTTTCTCCATAAAAATTGTTTTATATTCTGTGGATGTGCCATTGAGCGATATAACTTTATTTAAAAATAACGCGCCAATGCATCAAGTCAAACTTTGTTTCATGCACGCATGGTACATGACCTCTGTAGGTAAACAACCGCTACACGCGTTCAAATTAGCACGTGGGCTGCCATTTCGTATAGAAATGAGCTCCACCGTGTACCCGCGCGGGTGTGGCTGGGCATGAAGCGTGAGTACGTGCACGGTGCACCTATTCTCTTCTTGTATACATACACCACCTACGTGGGGTTGTGTGAGAGAGATACAAACGTAGAGAGATATAGTGTGTGGGTTCATGAGAGTTTTTTGGGTGGGGGGGTCAATCAAAAAATGTAACATATGCAATATGTGTGAAATAGAGTCCTGGATATATTATATATACTAGTATAAATGTGCCCGTGCATTGCTACGGGAGAAACAACCCTCGCACCCCTTCTGTGGAAAACAAATGATACTCAGCTTAACTAAGTCTTACAATTACCGCACATAACAAGACATAAGTTTCCATCTTGTTCTGTTCACCTACACATGGGTCTGTTTTCAACTGAGCTCCGCTTCAGAATATAAATCTTCATCATCCCTTTCTTTGTCTAATCATCACCCCTTGCTCTAGTCACCAGCATTAAATATCATATTAATCTTTAGCCAAGACAATTATACTCAAATGGTGGTTGACGACTTGATACTCTTTTTACACCGAATCTTCAGCAATATTGTTTTTTTCTACCTATCTTCAATAGAAAGGACAAGAGGAAAAAGAGAGAGAATGCATGCATTTGTTACCTTAACTTAGGAAGGGAGTCTATTTCTAATCCTAAATGCTTGTTATATCATTGTATATTTTGAAAATCATCCCAATCTTCTTTATAGTATGATCTTTGAGGCAGACTGCAAGTTCCAATACATAACATAATCAGTAACATTTAAAAAAACAACTTCCATCAATTTCCGTTGTAGCCGGGTGTGAATTTCTGTTTTCATGTTCTAATGCATAACCATTAGAAGCAAGTCTTAATAGCCCAGGTCTATGTTCCACCAGAATAACATTTGTTAACCACAACTTAACATGCACGATAACATCAACCATCCTTCGTATAGTCTAGACCTGTCATATATGCAGAAACTGAAATAAATAGATAAAGTTGCCCCATAGACAACTGATTAGTTCATACTCGAGAACTGAAAGCATGTTAGAAAGTCCGCTCTCTTGATTAGGCAGCCTAATCAAGATGTTGAGGATTTGTCAAAGCGCACATTTGATGTGGTTAGAAATGGTATGCCAAATAAAGCAAACTACTCTAAAAGAGATGGATAGTTCTTAGATTATTCAGCAGAATATAACATAAATGGATGCAGTTTTCAAGTTTTACCAGTTGTCACTAATAAGGTTTACCGTGAGCTAACACCTTGAAGCAAACATGAATCTTTAGAGCCACAATTAAAATTTTGCACAACTGAAATTAAAATACTGGTAAAACAATTATTACGACCATAAATATTCTGCCTAAACCGTTTGAATAGAGACAACCTATTCACTCAAGGATTCCGGGGAGCAAGATGCAAGGAAAAGGACTAAAATACTGGGGGTAATGTAAGTTCCAATGTAGAAAAACTTGCCATTTTCATATTCTTTGGTAAACACATATTGTACTCGAGCAATAAAATCATTTCTACATAATCGAAGGTTTGAATCTTCTCCATTATTAGATGAATATAACAAAATTGTCAGTGTCATTTATATAGAATGCAAAGAAGCAACTCCATGGACCCATAAAATAATTGTAAGTAATGAATTCCATATAACAACAGAAAATTTGTACAACAATCTTTGTAAGTAAAAGATTTCATTTAATAATAGAAAATTTCTTCCACCAGGCAAGAACTGCTTGAACAAGCCCCTCCTCCTCAAGCTCTTAAAAGTTTGAAGTATTCATGTGCTTCATCTCAGCCAAATGCACTACTGTACTCCATTAACTCAAGCAAGGAGAGTATAAAAGAATATGTTCCATCAATGTTCTTCTAATTTGATGTAAATAAGATATAATGTTAGAAGTACATCGGTCCTTGATTTTCTTGTCTTAGCTAGGGTAACTTGTAAGTTCTAATAGATGTATTGATGAACTAAAATAGATCAAGTTTGCCTTTTCTACCGGTTGGGGATCTATTGCTTCTGTATGTTATTGTATACAATTCAAAGGATGCAAAAATTGTGAACTTGAGAATGAGAAACCATTTAGTCGATTGGATATTGTTTGACACCAAACACGGATCGGGTACTTACCGCAATCTCTTGTAAGAGGGCTACTAACAACGAAGTGAGCGTAATGCAACATAAGATTCGTATGCATACAGTCTACTGCAAATATATAATTCATGGATAGAACAGTACAACAAACCAAAAGAATGCAACGCCTGGAGCTAAATCTATCAGTTTTAGGCTTTTAGCACATAGTTTTTATTTGTTGTTCTCTAATCATCTATTACTACACCTTGTGTCTCCACAAACAACCAATTTGTGCTAAAATTGACAGTACAAAAGTAGAACAAATGGCTTAGTCCAGAGGGGAGCTCAGGGGACTTCGGTGTGCCAGATTTGCAGCTACTACTCAAACTTGCTCTGGACCAGCATTTCCATCACAATCCACACACTCTTTCCTTCCCCAAGAGAAAACGTAGAAGCTATTAAATAAGTTTAGTTGTGCTTTATATGCTTGGATACACACATCATGAAACTGGTATATACACCATACCATGCTACACATTATTTCTCCTTTATACCTTTCATAATTTAAGCTTCAAAGAAATAACCAATCAAAAGATATTGAAAATGTCAATATGTTGGTTGGAAAAAATTGCCAGAATATCTGCTAGTAGCAATAAAAAATACAGATAGATAACTAAGCACTAAATAAATGGTAAGCCACTAAGCATGGATGTGATTTTCAACCAAGCCCAATAACGTGGCCTAAATTAAGCGAAAGAGCCTCTGTCAATACTACATTACCTCTTCAAGAAAACATTTCAGTGTATCCGACGTGATGAAAACAAATACTACAACAGTCCAACTATGCTTTAAAAATGGAATCACGACTGACTCGATGAAAACATGTAAAGATAATTAATCAATACAATCATTTTTGCTTTCAGACTCAATAGGGAAATGAGTTAGCATAATGGAATCAGTAAGTAGCAACACGAAGAAGACCAAGTTTTACAATAATTTAGAGCTCTCCACAATCTTAATTTTAAAGATTATTCAACAAACAACTACAAGAAAATTAGGGAAACCATCGGCCACCCTTCAATCAGCAATTGTGAACATGCAAACAATTCTTCAGCTCACATGCATAGACTGGGTCGAGAGGACACATGAACTTCAATGGTGAGGAGACAATCTACGTTACCCTAGATGAGAAGGCGGGTCATGGTGAGCAGGGCATGAAATGAAGGTTGCAGTGCTGCTACATGGTGCCCTCCATCAGGGCGAGGAGTGAGGAGATTAGCACAACTCAAACGAATTGTAACAGTATCATCATCTTAGCATCTTCAACCAATCGAACACTAAAAAACAGAACCAAGCAAGAGAATCTTTATGACGCAATGTAATTAATAGAAAATAACATTAATATATAAGAAGCAAAATTATCTCCATTATTTGTTCTATGTAAGCTAAGCAACAACAGCACACACATCCCAAAATTGCATCATTATGAATAGCTAGAGAATTAATTAAGAAGAACAAAAGAAGAAGACAACGTCGCAGGCGCCAATGTCATTGTAATCTACCACCCACTGTGCATATGGACAGCAGCTTATGTGTGTCCCCTCCACTACCTCTCCTATGAGAAAACTGAAAATAGTCATGTACTCAGGTTTAGTCAGTAAGGAAATGGCAAGTAGAAAGCATACTGTGTCTGATTCATTATACATGTCTCTGAGTGTTTCAGCAATGTTAGAGCACTGATCCTTGTATCTTTCTTTAGCAACATTGAAATTCAGACTTGTGTATAAAGCAAGCCAATTATAGGATATAACATAACATCAGCTGAATAAATAAGCAGAATACAGAAATGAACTTTATAAGGAAAATTCAGTGTAACACATACTGTGTTTTATCTATCTAGCTATTTAAATAAGTGTAGAACTTATATTTCTTTTTGTACTCCTACAAATAATCTGTGTACCTGAAAATTAATATAATCAGTTTGTTGCATGTATATGAACACAAATTAAGACTACAACAAAAATATACCCCACACACGGCAAGCAAGCAGCATCACGCAGAAAGCAAGACGTCCAGAGGGGCGCATGTGGTTGGCTCCTCTTACTTGTCCAGATTAGACATGGCATGTGTCAGGAAGTGATGCATGAGATTGGGAAGCATACCACGTGGAAAGGGGAGGTCAGGGGGTGGAACGCAGGTGGAGGTGAGCCGTTGGAGTGGGAAGCAACAACAGGGTGGCAGCGATGTTGGCCACAGGAGCCAAGCAGACAGGTCCGATAGCTGGCCGAGCGCGCAGGGAAGAAGTTGTTGGTGAAGAAACCGACAGAGTTGGGGGAACCAATAAGAGGTCGAAGCAACAAGGAGGAGTCCCGGCGGCGCCGTGGTAGCAGGGGCGGCAGGAGCCAGCAACGGCTGCGGCGTCGAGTGTTGTCGGTGATGGAAGGCCACGGGTGGGCACTTGGGGTAGAGCTAGCTGGTTGGCGTGTTGGATGAGTAGGCGGAGAAGAAGCGGCCGGCAGTGCGCAGCAGCGTGGCAGAGGGTGAAGGTGCGCCGGCGGAGTTGGTGGCGAGGCGGCGGTCGGCGGCGCGCTGGAGGTGAGATGGTATCGGGAATTCAGAGGCAGGGGTGCCTTTTTTTTCTTTTTTCTCTCGCTCATACCGGTTCGGGATCAATGAGTTTTATCTGGATTGTTGATTGATTTTCATAAAAGTCAAGGGTTGTTTTGCAAAACTGCCGCGATGGTGAACCTGGAGACTCAATCCGTTCTTTATTATTAGGGAGAGAGGAGAGATAGAGGGGGCAATCCACGAGAAGAGAGTGGAGGTATCATCGGCTTGAGGTGTCCATAGAATCGAAGAGAGGGTTGATGTGTGTGTGTGTGTGCGTGTGCGCGCGCGATCGATAAAGAGTGCCATCAAATTTGTGTGTGCCCACGTCAAAGATATAGAGTGGATGGCCTACTGGAACATGAGAGGGGACATGTGCAGTTTGTCTCTATGGCATGGATACCTACCTACAGCGCTCGACTATCGGTGTGTGGTGGGGGGGAGGGAGGCCTAATTAACTATAGAGGTACAATGGCTGGTATATGTGTGGAGGAGGAGAGAGGCCTACCTCATGAATTAAGGGAGATTGATCTACCTCATGTATTAAGGGAGATCGATCGGCATCCATGCATATGTGTAGGAGAGGAATAAGGTTGGGAGAGAGACAGAGCTAGAGTGTTGGAGGGGGTGGTACTGGAGCTGCTTCTGAAGAATGGTGGGATAGGCTTGCTAGACAACCGAAGGGAACGCCTGTAATATCAATAAGAGAGGGTATGGCTGCCTGTCTGTGCACGTGCGTGTGAGAGACGAGTCAGGAGGCATGCACGAATCATGAGGGGGATGATATGGCTGTGGTAAGCAGACATAACTACATAGGAAGATCAATCGTCCTTTGTCAGAGAAAGGAGAGACATAACTTGTGAGGTACGTCAATCGATGGGGGGAATAGTTAAAGTCGACCTAGGTATATGTTGGGAGACCGATCGGTATACATGCATGTGTGTGTTAGAAGCAAATGAGGCACGGGGAGAAGGATAGAGAGAGAGGGATGCATCTAGGAGGTGGTGCGAGAGTCATACTATATCGAGGGGGAGAAGTGTGCGAGTACGAGATTGATGAAAAGAGTGGTGGGAGTGAGGCATGGACAGTGATAAGAGAAGCGGGGAAGCTTGTGTTTGTGCTAGGCACACCTGGCTAGAGAGGCATATCGATCGATGTGTGCCGTAAAGAAGGAGCTGGGCCTACACACACCATGGGTGAATGACCTAAAGTGAAAAGACGAATTTGCGCGATGGAGATAGAGAATGTTGAGGGAGGGCGAGAGGGATGCGGGCGTGTACATGCACAAGAGAAAGTTGGCGCTAGCTACAAACATAAGAGGATTGTGTGGTTGTAAAAGACGAATAGAGATCATACTTCATTATAAAAAGAGAATTCGGATATTTGAAGAATTTATCATAGTGTTTTAAACCGATGCATGTGTGAATATATATAACGGTGATACACATGGTGTGGTTATGAACATGTTATACTACATATAATAATTTTATCTCGACTCCTATAAAAACCGGAGTTGTTGATGATGGTGTGCCTACCATCCTGGGGCTTGCCACCCCTTCTTTTATTCTTATTTTGTTTTATAGTTTCTGTTTATTTGTTTTCTTTTAGTTTTCTTTATTTTTAGTTTTAGTAAAATACTAAAGTGGCACCCAAATAGATGTTACAAATTATGCCACAGCCACAAACAACTTAGCACTGAAATAAAATAGTTTTGAAATTGTTTATCATTTTAAAAGCATTTAAATAATTACTAGAGCTACTATTTTATTCATTTTAGAGTGTTTAAACATTTTATAAAGGTGTGGTTTCTCCACCATAATTACCTATGCATTATTTGTCACAACCCGAACATTTTAGTTTTAATGTTTGAAAACTTTTATCGTTTGACTTTAATTTAAAGTTGAGTTTGGATCAGTTCTGAACTAACGCGAGATTAGCAACAGTAATTGAGGTGACATGGCATCATTAGCAGAGGGTTACTGTAGCTTAATTATCTGGGCCTCACAATTCTCCTCCACTACAAGAAATCTCGTCCCGAGATTTAAGAGGTGGGATAAGGGGGAAAGGGTCTTGTTATGAAATTCTAATGAATCTCCTCGGTCTTGGATGCTCTTCTCGAAGAGGTTGATCCATTATGTTGATGTCTTCATTTCTCTGCTTCACGTCATCATGATGAAGTCGGCATCCTTTCTTCGGGAACTCCGTTGTACTTACAAAAGAATAAAGGGTGTGTATTCCGAGAGAACGGGCCCCTGCAAGGTTGACTATTTGGTCGATAACACCGGGGAAGGTGGCGGAAAGTAACTCTCGAATTGAAGCTTAAGAGATCGTCGAGAGCAAAGTAAGGAGGTATCATGGAAAGTTTCGAGCGGTTAGGCAATCGTTCAATGCCTGAAACAGGGCGTGAAAGGGGTTCAAAGCAACGAGAATAGGTATTGTGTCTGATAACAGAATTGATGATCTGTCGGAAGGTGGCTCGTGAATTACATACGAGGCCATGCGTGAGGAACAACCTTGGGAACAGGGGGTGTATAGGAGAGTCAGGTTTCGATCATGTGGAATTGTGGGTTAAAAGTAGAAAGACGGTGACGATTTGCACGATCATGTAAGCAAGTCACGCCAGAGGATAGCCTATCAGTTATGTCGGCAACAACATTGGTACCAAGGGCGAGGGACGAAGAGAACCATTCTCCTGCTCATTGAATGAGGTGGACCAATAGGAAAAGTTCTCATCCATCGGTGGTTACCGGAATGTCATCAACAATAGTAACAGGGTCTTATCGACATGATTGTACACCTAGGTGTTTACATAAGCATAGGAATATTACTCCTTAGATCATATAGATCCCTAGAAAGGTTAAACAAAGCAATGGAAAGGAAATGGTGATCATCAGATAAAATAGGACAATGGAAAGGAAAACGTGTTTAAACACATTATTCAGGGGTATATCCTTCCTAAGGAAAAACAGAGCAAGATATACACGACATCATATAATGTAGAAAACCCTTTAGGAAAGGGGGAAGAATTTCATGACATTACCCATACAACGGTGTTTGGATAATTGATAATAAGAATTTTAGCAGTGTGCTTCAAATGCTCTTATTGACGATTGGAAAACCATAGACATGCTTCAAGATAGCATTGACATGGTCATCAGGTAAAGATCAGGCTATGGATACACAAAGGATCCATCAAGTACAACTTATAGAATAAGTCTTACAATTTCCTCAGGGAAGAATGGTTAGCCTTGCTAAAAAGGAAGAACTATAACAATAGGTCCTCCGGCCAGGTGAGCTAGGTATGACATCACCTTATTGAGTCAAATACTAATATTGTAACTCCTGGAAATATGTTCCAACCATCATATCTCACTGAGATTCAGATCTGATTGGTGTCAGGATACCTTAGACTCAGGATGCTTGAGAAGGAAAAAGGTGCAACACAAATTGACGAGATGGCATTATAAGATTCTCGGGAATTGAACTATGGAAGCGAGTTCCGAAAGAATAGTTCATCATTAAACCAAGGAGAGGATGAGGAGATGGCTAATGGACTCAGCGAAAATTCATCATGATTTCTAAAAGGATGGATTTCCAAAATTAGGTGAACAAGGAGATAACATTTGTCAGATCAAATGATATAATGATGTATGCTTGAAGAAAATATACACAATTAAACATTGGTTGAAAAGTGCACTCAAAAATCTGGACTAGGTAGCACGATCAATGTTTGAATGATGATTCAATAAGCAATAGACTTAGAATGAAGCTATCGACCATTAACGTCAAAGCAATAGGGTTGCCAGAATTTTTGCATTTTACACATCACAGACCATTTGTCGGTATTCCGGTTAGAAATAACATAAGAAAGAAGGCGATGGTGAGAAGTATCACTATACCAAGAATTCTTAAGAGGTGGAGCAATCCTCACAACATCCTTGGCATGAAAGATAGTAATACTTCAAGGTAGAACATAATACAAGCTGAATAGCAAGTTGCATCCATGACATGAATAGGTTGTGATGAGAGGAAGGTAATGATGTTGCCGATGGTAACCCAAATTACCAAGGGACGAGGATGGCACTTATCATCATGAATTAGATTGATATCCTGGAAGGAGTCAAAATGTTGATGATGATCACAACAATTTTTTGTCGAGAGGCTCCACAGAAGCAATCGAACAGCAACTGCATCAAACAAAAGGAGTAATGCCGTGAAAGATTATTGGAACCATGGATACGACACCAACTTGGAATCAAGCTTGCTGTTCGAAGTGAAAGGGTAAGACAAGGAAGATCGACATAAGCTTAGCTCATCGTTGAAAGTTGTGCTCCAGGAATAAGGATCAGGTAGCACAGTTAAAATTAGCACGATAATGATGTAGCCCATCAGGCTAGGAATGACTTAAAGGATTATTAAACTCATAAGCAACAAAGATTACTTAGAGTTATCAAACCGGAGTGCAGAATCGGTTCACTTACTGGTGGTGTTCTTGAGCGACTAACAACTCAGAACCCATGAAAAATTCGAATCAGTGAGAAATAATAGCTGATAAGATGCAACACAGTTCTTAGATATTCTTGAGATACCAGAGGGTAATACTCGAAGGTAGGTCAAAATAGTGGTTGGGCAGGTGTATTGATCTGCAGAAGGCAAGTACTTAAACTTGTCAGAGAAATATAATCAAAGGAGAACAATCATGGTCGCAACCACGGTTGCAAAGGACCAAACCCCAGATATAAGATGAACTTATACCAAGGGGACAATTAATTTTAAGGGAAGCTGCCATGATAAGATCTACAACATGTCCATGGGCATGAACACAAGGTCCAAGGACGACTCTGTCAGGACCCCGACTCGATGTCACATCGATCTAGCTGGTGACACCTCATATCACTTTGCGGCCTCACGCACGGTATCCCCACGGGTGTCGTCTTACCTTTTCCCGGGACCGTTTGCGCCTTTTGGCTCACGTATATGATAGTGTCGCTAGCATCCATATGATAAAGAGCCCGGGCTGACATGACTAGTCGTAAACCCAAAGTGGCGCAGACTTACAGGGACAGGCATCCATGACCCAGCTTCGAACGTGTCGGTCATCAGCAAGTGGGTCCGGGCTGTAGCACTGGGCTAGCAGGACTCCGGTAAACCGGGCTGTAGCGGGCTAACAGGACTCCGGTACTCAAAGCGTGACATTTCCCCGAAGGGACAGACACAGGAACGAAGAAGGACACATGCCGGCCAGCCTAAGTGTTCCAGAGCAGTAGCAAGCTACCATGGCTCAGCGGTAACACTAGGAGACATTTCCCGGTAAGAGAGGCTACTAAAGGTAAACAACTAGATAGTCAGATCCCACACATACCAAGCATTTCAATCATACACACAATATGCTCGATATGTGCAAATACAACGAAGCATCACAACATGACTCTATGACACAAGTATTTTATTTAAGGCTCAGGGAGCCATACATAACATACACAAAGGTACGGGTCTCACGACCCCACATACAAGTCATACAGTCATACAAACCAGCAGCGGAAGTAACTTGTCTGAGTACAGACAACTAGTAAAATAAAAGAGGCTTGGAAAGCCTAACTATACTACGTGGTCCTCCACAAGCTCAGGGTCACCACCTGGGTCTTTAGCCTACTCGTTGATGTCAACGTCTACATAGAACCCATCAGAAGGGGTTGCAGCGTCTTCTGTAAAAATGTAGATTATAGCAACATGAGTACAAAGGTACTCAGCAAGACTTACATCAGATCCTACATACATGCATATTATCAAGAAGGGTTGGTGGAGTTATTGCAGCAAGCCAGCTTTGACTCTTGGCTAGACTATCCTATGATACTCCAACTTGAAATGGTTTTGCGCACACGAGTCCACTACTCACCACTTCAATACACTACCGAGGATCCACCTCCGTCTTCCTACGGAAGAGCCATCCTCGGCACTCACACTTATCTTGAGGCTTTTAGTAGTTTCCATTTACTTGTCTATGAACTGTATAGGCAACCAAGTAGTCCTTTACCGCGGACGCGGCTATTCGAATAGATTATGTTAACCCTGCAGGGGTGTACTTCTTCATACACGCTCTCACCACTTACCATCGTTTACACGACATGTACTCGGCAACCTTCAAGCGGAAGCCCAACGTGGGTGTCGGCCACGACCTACCTAATCACCTAAGTCTCCAATCCAGGTTTATCGCCTATCCAGGTTCCATCCGCAGGGAGTCCGGCCGAGGTTTCCCATACGGCCCCGAACGATGTGTACAGGGGTCCGTGACACCTAACGGGTGCCCGGTATCCCCGGCCACGTACCTAAGTGTCAGGACCCCGACTCGATGTCACATCGATCTAGCTTGTAACACCTCATATCACTTTGCGGCCTTACGCACGGTATCCCCACGGGTGTTGCCTTACCTTTTCCCGGGACCGTTTGCGCCTTTTGGCTCACGTATATGATAGTGTCGCTAGCATCCATATGATAAGGAGCCCGGGCTGACATGACTAGTTGTAAACCCAAAGTGGCACAGACTTACAGGGACAGGCATCCATGACCCAGCTTCGAACGTGTCGGTCATCAGCAAGTGGGTCCGGGCTGTAGCACTGGGCTAGCAGGACTCCGGTAAACTGGGCTGTAGCGGGCTAACAGGACTCCGGTACTCAAAGCGTGACATTTCCCCGAAGGGACAGACACAGGAACGAAGAAGGACACATGCCGGCCAGCCTAAGTGTTCCAGAGCAGTAGCAAGCTACCATGGCTCAGCGGTAACACTAGGAGACATTTCCCGGTAAGAGAGGCTACTAAGGATAAACAACTAGATAGTCAGATCCCACACATACCAAGCATTTCAATCATACACACAATATGCTCAATATGTGCAAATACAACGAAGCATCACAACATGACTCTATGACACAAGTACTTTATTTAAGGCTCGGGGAGCCATACATAACATACACAAAGGTACGGGTCTCACGACCCAACATACAAGTCATACAATCATACAAGCCAACAGCGGAAGTACTTTGTCTGGGTACAGACAACTAGTAAAATAAAAGAGGCTTGGAAAGCCTAGCTATACTACGTGGTCCTTCACAAGCTCAGGGTCACCACCTGGGTCTTTAGCCTACTCGTTGATGTCAACATCTACATAGAACCCATCAGAAGGGGTTGCAGCGTCTTCTGTAAAAATGTAGATTATAGCAACATGAGTACAAAGGTACTCAGCAAGACTTACATCAGATCCTACATACATGCATAGTATCAAGAAGGGTTGGTGGAGTTATTGCAGCAAGCCAGCTTTGACTCTTGGCTAGGCTAACCTACGATACTCCAACTTGAAATGGTTTTGCGCACACGAGTCCACTACTCACCACTTCAATACACTACCGAGGATCCACCTCCGTCTTCCTACAGAAGAGCCATCCTCGGCACTCACACTTATCTTGAGGCTTTTAGTAGTTTCCATTTACTTGTCTATGAACTGTATAGGCAACCAAGTAGTCCTTTACCGCGGACGCGGCTATTCGAATAGATCATGTTAACCCTGCAGGGGTGTACTTCTTCATACACGCTCTCACCACTTACCGTCGCTTACACGACATGTACTCGGCAACCTTCTAGCGGAAGCCCAACGTGGGTGTCGGCCACGACCTACCTAATCACCTAAGCCTCCAGTCCAGGTTTATCGCCTATTCGGGTTCCATCCGCAGGGAGTCCGGCCGAGGTTTCCCATACGGCCCCGAACGATGTGAACAGGGTTCCCGAGATACCTAACGGGTATTCGGTACACC